>NC_061510.1:14171862-14417262 GCF_022539505.1 Lolium rigidum
TGCTACTGCTCATATATATTCATACCACCTGTATTTCACTATCTCTTCGCCGAACTAGTGCACCTATTTGGTGTGTTGGGGACACAAGAGACTTCTTGCTTTGTGGTTGCGGGGTTGCATGAGAGGGATATCTTTGACCTCTTCCTCCCCGAGTTCGATAAACCTTGGGTAATCCACTTAAGGGAAACTTGCTGCTGTTCTACAAACCTCTGCTCTTGGAGGCCCAACACTGTCTACAAGAATAGAAGCACCCGTAGACATCAGTCTTCCTTGTTGTTCAAAACTCAATACTAGATATTATCTAGACCTTAGAGAGACCAAATATGCAAATCAAATTTTAGCAAGCTCTATGTATTTCTTCATTAATGGGTGCAAAGCATATGATGCAAGAGCTTAAACATGAGCACAACAATTGCCAAGTATCACATTATCCAAGACATTTTAGAATTACTACATGTAGCATTTTCCAATTCCAACCATATAACAATTTAACGAAGAAGAAACTTCGCCTTGAACATTATGAGTAAAGCCTAAGGACACATGTGTCCATATGCAACAGCGGAGCGTGTCTCTCTCCCACAAAGTGAATGCTAGGATCCATCTTATTCAAACAAAACAAAAACAAAAACAAACCGACGCTCCAAGTAAAGAACACAAGATGTGATTGAATAAAAATATAGTTTCAGGGGAGGAACCCGATGATGTTGTCGATGAAGAAGGGGATGCCTTGGGCATCCCCAAGCTTAGACGCTTGAGTCTTCTTAAAATATGCAGGGGTGAACCACGGGGGCATCCCCAAGCTTAGAGCTTTCACTCCTCTTGATCATAGTATATCATTCTCCTCTCTTGACCCTTGAAAACTTCCTTCACACCAAACTTCAAGCAAACTCATTAGAGGGTTAGTGCATCATTAATAATTCACTCATTCAGAGGTGACACAATCATTATTTTCACTTCTGGACATTGCATAATGCTACTGGACATTAATGGATCAAAAAAATAAATCCAATATCGCAAAAGAGGCAATGCGAAATAAAAGGCAGAATCTGTCAAAAACAGAACAGTCCGTAAAGACGAATTTAAAGCTGGCACTAGACTTGCTCAAATGGAAAAACTCAAAACTACTGAAAAGTTGCGTACATATCTGAGGATCACGCTCGTAAATTGGCAGATTTTTTCGAATTTTCTACAGAGAACTGTGCCCAGATTCGTGACAGACAGCAATGCTGTTTCTGCGCAGCGATCCCAAATATAACATCAACTTTAACATAGAAACTTTACTTGGCACATAAACATGATAAGGAGAGGTTGCTACAGTAGTAAACAACTTTCAAGACTCAACAAAAAAAAATTTGCTGTAGGTAAAAACATGGGTTGTCTCCCATAAGCGCTTTTCTTTAACGCCTTTCAGCTAGGCGCAGAAAGTGCAAATCAAGTAACATCGAGAGTAGAAGCATCAACATCATAACTTGTTCTAATAATAGAATCAAAAGGCAACTTCATTCTCTTTCTAGGGAAGTGTTCCATACCTTTCTTGAGAGTAAATTGGTATTTAATATTACCTTCCCTCATATCAATAACAGCACCAATGGTTCGAAGAAAAGGTCTTCCCAATACAATAGGACAAGATGCATTGCATTCGATATCCAAGACAACAAAATCAACGGGGACAAGGTTATTGTTAACCGTAATATGCACATTATCAATCCTCCCCAAAGGTTTCTTTTTAACATTATCGGCAAGATTAACTTCCAAATAACAATTCTTCAATGGTGGCAAATCAAGCATATCATAAATCTTTTTAGGCATAACAGAAATACTTGCACCAAGATCACATAAAGCATTACATTCAAAGTCATTGAATTTCATTTTAATGATGGGCTCCCAACCATCTTCTAACTTTCTAGGAATAGAAGTTTCAAGTTTTAGTTTCTCTTCTCTAGCTTTTATGAGAGCATTTGTAATATGTTTTGTAAAGGCTAAATTTATAGCACTAGCATTAGGACTTTTAGCAAGTTTTTGTAAGAACTTTATAACTTCAGAGATGTGGCAATCATCAAAATCTAAATCATTATGAGCTACAGCAATGGGATCATTGTTCCCAAGGTTGGAAAAAATTTTAGCAGTTTTATCACAAGCAGTTTCAGCAGTTTTAGCAATTTCAGGCAGTTTTGTACGCTTTGCACTAGAAGTAGAAACATTGCCAACACCAATTATTTTATCATTGATAGTAGGAGGTGCAGCAACATGTGAAGAGTTAGCATTACTAGTGGTGGTAATAGTCCAAACTTTAGCTACATTATTCTCTTTAGCTAGTTTTTCATTTTCTTCTCTATCCCACCTAGCACGCAGTTCAGCCATTAATCTTATATTCTCATTAATTCTAACTTGGATGGCATTTGCTGTAGTAGTTATCTTATTATCAATATCATCAGGTTTAGCAGCCATTTTATTAATTAAAGAGGATTGCGATGCGGACATGTATGAGATTCGGGTTTCAGCATTTGAAATTTTAGTTTGCAACCCAGAAATCTCCCTATTCAAGTTTTTAAGTTGATTTCCTATATTCTTCAACAAGGTAGATTGTTCATTCATAGTTTTAGTAAACAATTGATTTTGCTCATTTTGCGATTGCATAAAGTTTTTAGTGGATCTTTCAATTTCTAGCATCCTTTCCTCATATCTTCCATAAGTATTACCATAGTTGTTCCTATAAGCATTGTTGTTGAAATTATTATTTTTAATGAAATTCACATCAACATTTTCTTCTTGAGCAACCAATGAAGCTAAAGGAACATTATTTGGATCAACATTAGATCTACCATTCACAAGCATAGACATAATCTCATCAATCTTATCACTCAAGGAAGAGGTTTCTTCAACAGAATTTACCTTCTTACCTTGTGGAGCTCTTTCCGTGTGCCATTCAGAGTAATTTATCATCATATCATCAAGAAGTTTTGTAGCCGCCCCCAATGTGATGGACATAAAGGTACCTCCGGCAGCTGAATCCAATAAATTCCGCGAAGAAAAATTTAGTCCTGCATAGAAGGTTTGGATGATCATCCAAGTAGTCAGTCCATGGGTTGGGCAATTCTTTACCAAAGTTTTCATTCTCTCCCATGCTTGAGCAACATGTTCAGTATCTAATTGCTTAAAATTCATTATGCTACTTCTCAAAGATATAATTTTAGCGGGAGGATAATATCTACCAATAAAAGCATCCTTGCATTTAGTCCATGAATCAATACTATTCTTAGGCAAAGATAGCAACCAATCTTTAGCTCTTCCTCTTAATGAGAAAGGAAACACTTTCAATTTAATAATATCACCATCTACATCTTTATACTTTTGCATTTCACAAAGTTCAACAAAATTATTGAGATGGGCAGCAGCATCATCAGAACTAGCACCAGAAAATTGATCTCTCATGACCAAGTTCAGTAAAGCAGGTTTAATTTCAAAGAATTCTGCTGTAGTAGCAGGTGGAGCAATAGGTGTGCATAGGAAATCATTATTATTTGCATTTGTGAAGTCACACAACTTAGTATTTTCAGGGGTATTCATTTTAGCAACGGTAAATAAAACAAACTAGATAAAGTAAATGCAAGTAACTAATTTTTTTGTATTTTTAATATAGAGAGCAAGACAATAAATAAAGTAAAACTAGCAACTAATTTTTTTGTGTTTTGTTTAGGTGCAGCAAACAAAGTAGTAAATAAAATAAAGCAAGACAAAAACAAAGTAAAGAGATTGAGAAGTGGAGACTCCCCTTGCAGCGTGTCTTGATCTCCCCGGCAACGGCGCCAGAAAAAGAGCTTGATGGCGTGTAACTCACACGTTCATTGGGAACCCCAAGAGGAAGGTATGATGCGCACAGTAGCAAGTTTTCCCTCGAAAGAAACCAAGGTTTAATCGAACCAAGTAGGAGCCAAGAAGCACGTTGAAGGTTGATGGTGGCGAAATGTGATGCGGCGCAACAACGAGGATTCCGGCGCCAACGTGGAACCTGCACAACACAACCCAAGTACTTTGTCCCAACGAAACAGGTGAGGTTGTCAATCTCACCGGCTTGCTGTAACAAAGGATTAAGCGTATCGAGTGGAAGATGTTTGCAAAGAAAACGAGTAAACACAATTGCGATAGATTGTATGCTATGTAAAGAATAGGACCGGGGTCCACAGTTCACTAGAGGTGTCTCTCCCATAAGATAAAAGCATGTTGGGTGAACAAATTACGGTCGGGCAATTGACAAAATAGAGAAAGGCATAACAATGCATATACATGATATGATAAATATAGTGAGATTTAATCCGGGCATTACGACAAAGTACATAGACCGCCATCCAAGCTGCATCTATGCCTAAAAAGTCCACCTTCGGGTTATCGTCCGAACCCCCTCCGAGTATTAAGTTGCTAAGCAACGAGACAATTGCATTAAGTATGGTGCGTAATGTAATCAACAACTACATCCTTAGACATAGCATCAATGTTTTATCCCTAGTGGCAACAGCACATCACAACCTTAGAACCTCATCGTCACGATCCCGGATTCAATGAAGGCATGAACCCACTATCGAGCATAAATACCCCCTCTTGGAGTTAAGAGCAAAAACTTGGCCAGAGCCACTACTAATAACGGAGAGCATGCAAGATCATAAACAACACATAAACAATAGATTGATAATCACCATAATCATAGTACTCTCTATCCATCGGATCCCGACAAACACAACATATAGTATTACGAGATAGATGATCTTGATCATGTTAGGCAGCTCACAAGATCCAACAATGAAGCACAACAAGGAGAAGACGACCATCTAGCTACCGCTATGGACCCATGGTCCGGGGGTGAACTACTCACTCATCACTCCGGAGGCGATCATGGCGATGAAGAGTCCTCCGGAAGATGAATCCCCTCTCCGGCAGGGTGCCGGAGGCGATCTCTCGAATCCCCGAGATGGGATTCGCGGCGGCGCGTCTCTGGAAGGTTTTCCGTATCGTGGCTCTCGGTACTGGGGTTTTCGCGACGGAAGCTTTAAGTAGGCGGAGGGTCAACGCGGGGGGCCACACGAGGGGCCCAGGGGGTAGGTCGGCGCGGCCAGGGCTTGGGCCGCGCCGGCCACCCCTCTGGCCGCCTCATGGCCCCACTTCGTTATCTCTTCGGTCTTCTGGAAGCTTCGTGCAAAAATAGGACCACGGGCGAAAGTTTCGTCCAATTCCGAGAATATTTCTTTACTAGGATTTCTGAAACCAAAAACAGCAGAAAACAAGAATCGGCTCTTCGGCATCTTGTTAATAGGTTAGTTCCAGAAAATGCATAAATATGACATATAATGTGCATAAAACATGTAGGTATCATCAATAAAGTAGCATGGAACATAAGAAATTATCGATACGTTGGAGACGTATCAGGCCCCCTCACCATAGGCTGGTGCGGCCAGGCCTGGGGCCGCGCCGCCTTATGGTCTGGTGGCCCTCTGGCCCCTCTCCGACTCTCCTTCGGTGTTCTGGATGCTTCCAGGAAAAATAAGGTATTGGGTCTTCGTTTTGTCGAATTCCGATAATATTGCCCGAACAGCCTTTCTGGAACAAAAAACAGCAGAAAACAGGAACTGGCACTGTGGCATCTTGTTAATAGGTTAGTTCCGGAAAACGCATAAAAACATTATAAAGTATGAGCAAAACATGTAGGTATTGTCATAAAACAAGCATGGAACATCAGAAATTATGGATACGTTGGAGACGTATCAGTGGACACAAATGACATAGGTTTTGGCTCAAGGTTTCGGATGCACGAGAAGAATTCCTCTCAATACAAGGCTAGGCTAGGCTCAAGGTTTCGGTAGAGCAAAACTTACATAAGAACATATTGCAAACATTATAAGACTCTACACTGTCTTCCTTGTTGTTCAAACACTTCACCAGAAAATATCTAGACTTTAGAGAGACCAATCATGCAAACCAAATTTTAACAAGCTCTATGTAGTTCTTCATTAGTAGGTACAAAGTACATGATGCAAGAGCTTAAACATGATCTATGAGAGCTCAAAACAATTGCCAAGTATCAAATTATTCAAGACCATATACCAACTACCATATGAAGCATTTTTTGTTTCCAACAAAATAACAACAAGTGAAGCGATCAACTTTCGCCATTGAATATTAAAAGTAAAACGAAGAACACAAGTGTTCAAATGAAAAAGCGGAGCGTGTCTATCTCCCACAAAAGGTATGATCCAATTTATTTAGAGAACTAAGATAACAAAACGAAAATAAAAGCACACAGACGCTCCAAGTAAAGTACATAAGATGTGACGGAATAAAAATATAGTTTCACTAGAAGTGACCTGATAAATTGTCGATGAAGAAGGGGATGCCTTGGGCATCCCCAAGCTTAGATGCTTGGGTCTTCTTGAAATATGCAGGGATGAACCACGGGGCATCCCCAAGCTTAGACTTTTCACTCTTCTTGATCATAGTATATCATCCTCTTCTCTTGACCCTTGAAAACTTCCTCCACACCAAACTTAAAGCAAACTCATTAGAGGGTTAGTGCATAATAAAAATTCACATGTTCAGAGAGGACACAATCATTCTTAACACTTCTGGACATTGCCCAAAGCTACTGGAAGTTAATGGAACAAAGAAATCCATTCAACATAGCGAAAGAGGCAATGCGAAATAAAAGGCAGAATCTGTCAAAACAGAACAGTCCGTAAAGACGAATTTTTTAGTGGCACTTAACAGGCTCAGATGAAAAAGCTCAAAACTAATGAAAGTTGCGTACATATCTGAGGATCATGCACGTAAACTGGCAGATTTTTTTGATTCTTCTACAGAGAGATCTACGCAAATTCGTGACAGACAGAAAATCTGTTTCTGCGCAACAATCCAAATCTAGCATCAACTTTCTATTAGAGACTTCAATTGGCACAACAATACAATAAAATAAAGATAAGGAGAGGTTGCTACAGTAATAACAACTTCCAAGACACAAATATAAAACAAAAATTGCTGTAGTAAAATAAATACATGGGTTATCTCCCAAGAAGTGCTTTCTTTATAGCCGTTAAGATGGGCTCAGTAATTTTAATGATGCTCGCGCAAGAAATAAGAGTTGAAGCAAAAGAGAGCATCAAGAAGCAAATTAAAAACACATTTAAGTCTAACCCACTTCCTATGAAAAGGAATCTTGTAAATAAACAAATTCATGAAGAACAAAGTGACAAGCATAGGAAGATAAAACATGAGTAACTTCAAGATTTTCAGCATGTAGAGAGGTGTTTTAGTAACATGAAAATTTCTACCACCATATTTTCCTCCCTCATAATAATTTCCAGTAGCATCATGAACAAACTCAACAATATAACTATCACATGAAGCATTCTTATTCACATGCATAAAATAATTACTACTCCCAACATAAGCATAGTCATTCTTATTAATTGTAGTGGGAGCAAATTCAACAAAGTAGCTATCATTATCACCATAATCATCAAATATAGGAGGCAAAGTATCATCAAAGTAAATTTTCTCCACCATGCTTGGGGGACTAAAGAGTTCATGCTAATAACATTGCTACAACTATTTTGCAAACAAAGTTCCATGGGTTTCTTAATTCTCTCTTCAAACACATCATGTCCTAATTCAAGATAAAGTTCATAAAGTTCTCTAATTTTTTTGTTGTTTTCCATTAAGCCTAACTAGTGAAAATAAAAACAAGAGACAAAAAGATGCAATTGCAGAATCTAAAGGAGATACCTTCGAGCACTCACACACCAGCAACAGTGCTAGGAAATAGCTTAGTAGTCGGAGGATGTGAATATCTTTTACCTTACCTCCCCGGCAATGGCGCCAGAAAATAGCTTGATGTCTACGCACGCTTCTATTCCTGTAGACGAGTGTTGGGCCTCCAAGAGCGGAGGTTTGTAGAACAGCGAGCAAGTTTCCCTTAAGTGGATCACCCAAGGTTTATCGAACTCGGGGAGGTAGAGGTCAAAGATATTCCTCTCAAGCAACCCTGCAATTAAGATACAAGAAGTCTCTTGTGTCCCCAACACACCTAATACACTTGTCAGATGTATAGGTGCACTAGTTCGGCGAAGAGATATTAAAACGCAGGTGGCATAGATGGTGGTAGATGGTAATTGCGATATGAAGTAAATATTGCAGCAAGTAAACATGCAGTAGAACAGTAAGTAAGCGGTGTTTGCAGTATTGTAAACAATGCCTAGGGATCCTACTTTCACTAGTGGACACTCTCAACATTGCAATCATAATTGAATATAAATAAGCACTTCATTATGCTATTCCGAATTACTCTCTGGCGGGATAACGAACACTAATTCACCGTGTAGGGTTGCAAAGCAAATCTTAAAGATGTATTCCCAAGTACTAATGAACAACCCACGCTGTCACTTTGAGCATTCATAGGAGGTACTAACACACCACAATTTCATAGAGACATCCAACTCAAATCATAACCCAGTGAACAAGTATTCTGTGAAATATAGCCTAAGAGACCCACACGGTGCACACACTATCACCTTTACACACGTGGGACAAGGAGTATCCGGAGATCACATAAGTAAAATCCACTTGAATAACATAAGACATCTAGATTGCAAAGCTCACGATCACATAGATGAACACATAAGTATTACTCTAAAACACTCTCTTGTTGGATGACAAACACCATTCATTGTGTAGGGCTACAAGAGCTCCCTCAAGCCGGAGTTAACAAGCTCCACAACATACGGAATTCATATTTAAGTAACCTCTAGAGCATAATAGACAAGAGCAACATCTACACATTCATATAGATCACATCATGGGAGAGAGAGATGAACCACATAGCTACCGGTAGAGCCCTCAGCCTCGGGGGAGAACTACTCCCTCCTCATCATGGGAGACAGCAGCGGCGATGAAGATGGCGGTGGTGTCGATGGAGATGCCTTCCGGGGGCACTTCCCCGTCCCGGCGGCGTGCCGGAACAGAGACTTCTGTCCTCCGAATCTTGGCTTCGCGATGGCGGTGGCTCTGGAAGTTTTCTCGTATCGTGGCTTATTCGTATCGAGGATTTAGGTCATGGAGGCTTATATAGTCGAAGAGTCGGAGTCAGAAGGGTTCTGGGGGGCCCACACAGTAGGGGGCGCGCCCCCCCCCCCTCTGGCCGCGCCGCCATGGCGTGTGGGGGCCCTGGGCCTCCCCTCTGGTCCCTCTTCGGTGTTCTGGAAGCTTCGTGGAAATATAAGATCGTGGGCCTTGATTTCGTCCAATTCCGAGAATATTTCCTGTGTAAGATTTCTGAAACCAAAAACAGCAGAAAACAGGAACTGGCACTTCGGCATCTTGTTAATAGGTTAGTTCCGGAAAATGCATCAAAACGATATAAAGTGTGAACAAAACATGTAGGTATTGTCATAAAACTAGCATGGAACATAAGAAATTATAGATACGTTTGAGACGTATCAGCCCTCACCCGAGCGGCGCGCCCACGAGGAGGGTGAGGAGGAGCTCCGCCTCGAGACGGAGCTAGGCCGGCAGCAGCGTCATCATCGCCGGAAGGGGAGGGCCCAGGACGCTGAGCTCGCCCGCCTTGAGGCATGACAAGCTGTGGACCTCCGGAAACGCGCCACCGTGCACAAGTGCGAGATGAGCGGCAAGCGCACCACCACGCCAGAGGAGGCTGAGCACGCCCTCTCCCTCGCAGCGAAGATGGGTAGGAGGAGGGCCACCATAGAAAGGTGGAAGGCCGGCCGCGGCCATGGGCCATCCAGCAGCTAGCTAGAAGCTGGAGTCGAATCCTTACGCATAGCAAGGCCGTCGGCGTCGAGTGAAATCCACGGCCGCGGCGACGAGTCCTGGATAGCTATCCTAGGTAGTAGTACTAAGAAAATAATGTAATTTATTTAATTTTAATGAAAATGAAATATGAGCCTATGACACGCGGGCGAGGGGAAGACAAGGGGTGGGCGCGAAAGGCCAGCGCTCGGCGTCCACGGCCACTCAATGCTGACCCAGATTTAGGACGACTTTGGGTCATTCCAAACCCCGCGGCCATCCGTTTTGGGATGTGTCAGCGCGCTAGGCCATAATTTTGTTCGGTTCAAACCATTGAAACATGTAAGCATGAGATGGATCACCCCGTTGGAGATGGCCTAACTGACGGATGAGCTGCTTTGGCGGCTTGCTTGGGGAGCTTGGGTTTTGGCTACTACAGGGCTGCTTCCTGCATCTGGAGAAGTTAAGCGTCCACGCAACTGCAAGATCTATGTCCATCTTTTGATGTTAAAAGTTTGTCTAAATTTAAATGTATCTAGACACATTTTGGTGCATAGATATATCCGAATTTAAACGAATCATCGAACATCTATTAATGGATGGAGGGAGTACATGATTTGAAAAGCCGGAAAACTTGATGGAATTTGATCGATTTACTGCTGTTGTAGTTTGCTAAGAAATTGAACTAAATTGTTGTCATCTGTCAACTTTTTGTTTCTTGGTTCCAATCAAAGAATTGTGATCCATCAGAGAATACAACGATCCGTTGCTACTTGCTTACTACTACGATTAAACAGCTATCACCACTCTTACTTATCCATACAAAACACACCATCTATTTTTTAAAAAACCATAAAGAGTGGCAACAAAAAAAAACCATATATTTGTGAACAATGCAAAATGATCAAACAACTATTAGGTTAGTACAGATTTAATTACAACAAAAATCACCCACTACTTTCTACAAAAGTCATAAACTATGACAACAAGAAATCCATATATTCGTGAACAATGCAAAGTTGTCAAGCAACTATTAATTTGGTACAGATTTAATTACAAAACAAATCACCAAACGTACAAATATCATAACCTTTTACAACAAAAATCCATATATTTGCGAGCAATGCAAAGTGGTCAAGCAACTATTAATTTGGTACAGATTTAATTACAACAAAAATCACCATTTTTTTTACAAAAATCATAACCTTTTACAACAAAAATCCATATATTTGCGAGCAATGCAAAGTGGTCAAGCAACTATTAATTTGGTATAAATTTAATTACAACAAAAATCACCAAACCATATTTAAAAAATTCATAAACTATTACAACAAAAATCCATATATTTGCGAGCAATGCAAAGTGGTCAAACAATTATTAATTTGGTATAGATTTAATTACAACAAAAATCACCAAACTATTTTTACAAAAATCATAAACAATTACAACAAAATCCATACGTTAAGTGGTCAAGTAATAATTAAATTGCTACAAATTTAATGACAACAAAAGTCAACAAACTTTTAGTTACAAAAATAACAAACAATTACAACAAAAATCCATATGTTTGCGAACAATTCAAAGTGGTCAAGTAACAACTAAATCGCTATGGATTTGATTACAACAAAAAACCAACAAACTATTTTTTTACGAAAAGCACAAAGGATTACAACGAAATCTATATATTTGTGAACAATTCAAAGCGGTCAAGCAAGCATTAATTTGCTACAAATTAAGTTAGAGCATCTCCACCGGCGGCCCCTAAATAGTCGTCGGCAGGGGCGCCGGCACTGCTGTATGGGGGCGCCGGCAGTGCATCCTCCATTTGGGGACGTTTTTCCCACACCGGCGCCTCCCAAACAGCGGCCTCCAATTTTTTTTTTCTTTTTACAATATTTTGAAACAACATATCAATCACATTTTATTCATACAATCACACAAATAGAATTAAATTATTCATACAATCAATCAAACAAATAGTACTTAAATTATTCATACAATCAATCAAACAAATAGTACTTAAATTATTCATACAACCCAACAAACAAATAGTACTTAAATTATTCATACAGACAAACAAATAGAAATAAAATCATGCATTGTTGGCGGCTCCTCTCCTCGCCCATAAATGCGCAGCTAGATCCGCCTTCAGCTGTGCATGGACACCTGCATCTCGAATTTCATTGTGCATATGAAGAAAAGCAGCAAATTCTTGGGGTACATGCTCTACCTCAGCTAGTGGATTTGATAATCAAATGGATGATCATCCTGCACAGGTGCGACGCGCTCACTCTCAATGATCATGTTGTGGATGACCACACATGCGTTCATCACCTCCCACATCTGAGCCTTAGACCAAGTGAGAACAGGGTACCTGACAATGGTGAAACGCCGTTGAAGCACCCCAAAAGCACGCTCAACATCCTTGCGTGCTGCTTCCTGGCATGTTGCAAAATAAGCTTCCATCTCGTTTGATGGAGAGGCAAATGTCTTCACAAATGTAGCATACTTCGGGTAGATACCATCAGCTAGATAGTACCCCTTGTTGTCCGCGTGGCCGTTTACCTCAAAGTTCACAGCAAGAGCTTGTCCCTCAGCTAGCCTGGCAAACGCCGGAGAACGCTGCAGCACGTTGATATCATTGTTTGTTCCTGCCATATCAAAAAATGCATGCCAAATCTAAAGGTCATGGTCTTCCACCGCCTCAACAATGACACTGTACTCACCAGTATGCCCCTTGTAGATCAAGCAAAAGGGAAATTGTTCCAGCCCCAATGCATACAGTCAATGCTTCTGAGTATCCCAGGAAACCCTCTTGCTGCATTCTTTTGCAGGATCCGAGTTGTATCATCTTATCTTGGTGCTCTCAAATAGTCTTTAGCAAACACCGCTATGACAACTCGACAGAAGCTGTAGAGAGTATCTGTACATGTCGACTCTGCCATCAGTAGGTAGTCATTGGCTGTATCTGAAGGAGCTCCATATGCAAGACAACACATTGCAGCAGTGCACTTCTGAATTGAGGTGAAGCCCCACAAACCTGGGCAATATTTCTTGGCCATGAAGTACTTTTCGTACTCCCTGACGCCGTGGACAATCTTCAAGAACAGATCCTTGTTCATCCTAAACCGGCGCCGAAATTCCTTTGGCGAATGAGTCGCGTCGTCGTTGAAGTAGTCGGCGTCAAGCAGCATTGCGCCGGCTTCACGATGCCGGTTGATGTTCCTCCTCTTTCCTGGCTTTGAGCCGCCGCGCCGAGGCACGACGAAGAAAGGCTGGCGAACGCGCAGCATGTTCGTCAGAATCAGCTGCTGCTGTTGCCGCCGAACAGCCTGAGCGTTCTGCTCCTCCGTGAACAGCTGCACCATCATCTCGTCGTCACTGTCCATCGCGGCAATCGGATGAACACATTGCGGGCGGGGCAATACTATCGCGGTGGCGGCGAGCTATGTTCCGGGCGAAACATCGGCCGCCGTTCCAGGGGGTGGCGGCCGTGTCGATGGACGGCAGTTCCTAGACAGTCGGCGGTGTCTATTGCAAGCAGGGGCGCGGCGGCGACGGCGACGGTGGTGATCTAGAGGGGTGGGAGTCAGCTCGGGTGTGTGTAGGAGGTGGGAAATCGGTGTGTCTGGCTGCCAGGCGGAGCCCACGCTCGTTTTCAGACGAGCCGCGAGGTGTCGGCGCGCCCGATTCGCTCCTTTGGGGAAGGGGCCGCACGGGGTTGCCAACTATTCTATTGGGCTCGACAATTGGCCGGCGCCGTTTGGAGCGCATCGATGCGAGCCCAATTTCGCTGCCGGCCTCCAAAATGCTATCAAAACCGCTATAGGGGACGTGGATGGAGATGCTTTTACAGCAATAATATTTAGCTAGCTAGGCATCAACTAGACCATAGCTCTGCATGCACATGGTAGAAAAAGAATGTAGGATAGTAGGGCTACAGCTCCGTGCGGTGCAAGTATCGTAGCGAGGAAGCAGCTGGTGTGGTAGCTCATGCATGCTGACATAGTGACATACACGTGGGTGTGGGGCCAGTGCTATGCTGGTGGCGTGCGGCAGTGGCAGATTGACCCACGCGCGGCTTGGAACAACCGATAAGGGCATCTCTAGCGGCTTGACGCTGTGACCGGAAATGCGTCTGGGGCCTGCTTTAGCGGGGCGACGCAAAGTGACCGGCCCGTCCGCGGAAACGCAAACCTGGCCTAAATATGCGTCAGGTTTGCGTCTCCGCGGACGCTCGGCGGTCGCGGAAAATGTCCGCGTTGGGTACATCCGGGCCCGGTCGGCAGTGACTAGATAACCAAAATATTTCTTCATTACTATAGATTGGCCAAAAGGACCATCTTTACGAGAGATGGTTAGTCGAGTTAACCTAAAACTACAACGGCCGTACCTACTCGCCGTCGCGCGGCCTACACCGGCCTCGGTTACTCGCAGTCGCGCGCCCTACTACTGGCCGCCGGATGGGCCGGCGCCGTCGTCGAAGCGGGAGCGCTTCTTGCACTCCGCGCGCCGCGCACGGCGGCGAACGGACATCTCGTCCTTCAGCCTGCGGCATTCGAGGGCCTCGGCCAGGGAGCTGTCCCACAGGGCCGTCACCGTCGCAAAGGCCACCTTCGTAGCCGCCGCCTCCGCCGTCGCCCGGGCCTCCTCCTCCTCTGCCGCCGCCTGGACCGCCGCCGTCCGGGCCTCCTCCTCCACCGCCGCCGCGTCCTCCTCCGCCTGGACCGCCGCCTGGATCGCCGCCAGCCCGCCACGCCAGCGACGAAGCGGGCCCTGTCCCTAGCCGCCGCCACAGCTTCGTCCCTGGCGGCGATGGCGACCTCCAGCTCCCGGTTCTCCTGCTCGACCCGCGCGGGAGAACGGCCCCTACGCTGGAGCGAGTCCAGGTCGGAGCACATTAACCCCCTAGCCATGGCTGTTGCATAGCTGGCGGCTTCCTCCTCCGCCACCAAAGCCTGGCGGCGATGGGCGTCCCCTGCCAGGGACTCGAAGGACGCGAGCAGAACCCGCTGGTCACCGGCGCACTCGAAGCGCCTGGGCACGGGGGGGGGGGGTCGTCGTCCGCGATGTCGTGGATGACGGCGTCGGCCGGAGGGGCCGCGAGGGCCGCCCGCGCCTCCGCGAGCTCGGCCCTGGCGTCGGCGAGCTCGGCCATGGCGTTGGCGATCTCCGCCCTGGTCGCCGCGAGGCGCCCTTCCGCGCGCTCTGCCGCCTCCACCTCCGCCTCCACGACCTCCGCCTCCGCGACCTCCAGGTCCAGCTGCTGGGCCACAATGCCGGCGGCAGCTACCTCGTCCTCCTCCTCCTCCGGGTGGAGCTGGCGGCAAATGTCAACAACTTGCTCCCAACTCATGTGGTCCGCCATGGATGGATGGTAGTGTGAGGTGTGCCCGTCGCACCCGGCGGTCTCCACCGTATATAGCCACGGCGGGGCGGGAAACTGCGTTGGCGCGCAGGGCGTTTCTCGCGCGTGCGAAACGCCGGCGAAACTTGCGAATGTATTGGGCGCGCGCGGGAACAGTTAATCGCCGGCGGCAGTCCTCGACGGGACGTAAAACGCCATTAGCGACCTTGACGCTGTCCCCGGATAAAATATGCGTCCGCACCGCTGGAGCTACCCGACGCAAACGAATGCCCTGGGTCACAACGCGTCCGCGGGCCGACGCAAACGGACATTTCGGGCGTCCGAAATGCGTCGGCCGGCTGGAAATGCCCTAACTCCCGCAGATCGGTCGGCCGAATACAAGTGTTTTCCCGATGGAAAAGAGACACTCGTCAAGCTTTGGTACACATATTTACATTTGGTTTCACCTGACCAAATTATCATTGGTTTAGTCTCTCGACGACGGCTGGCATTGACAAACGGAAAAGGTTTCCGAGTCTGTTTCCAAGTCAAACCCTACACATAAGCCATCGTACGCGCGCGCTCGGTAAAGCAATCGCCATGGATAGTCTCCCCGAGGAGCTGCTCGCCGGCGTCCTCGGCGACCTCCCTCCGCGGACTCTCGCCGCGTGCCGGAGCGTCTGCCATGACTGGTGCGCCGCGATCGACGCCCGCGGGATGCTGCTCGACGTCGCGCACCTCGTGCCCCATGGCCTGCGCGGCATCTACATCAACTTCGTCGGCCAATACATGCCCTACTTCTTCTCCCCGGAGCAGCCGACGAACCCCCGCATCGACGCCGCGCTCGATTTCATGCAGCTGCAACCATGGTGGGGCAACGGAAAGGTCCTGGACCACCGCAACGGCCTCTTCTATACACAAACGACTCGGCTACCTTGTACGTGTGCAACCCCGCGACGCGGCGCTGGGCGGAGCTTCCCACGAGGCCCTTCGGTGACCGGCGTGGCTCCGAGTACCTCATGTTCGATCCCACCGTGTCGCTGCATTATGACCTGCTCTTCTTCACCGAGCCA
The DNA here is from genome assembly GCF_022539505.1 of Lolium rigidum. Lineage (NCBI taxonomy): Eukaryota > Viridiplantae > Streptophyta > Magnoliopsida > Poales > Poaceae > Lolium > Lolium rigidum. The sequence goes on from NC_061510.1 coordinate 14,188,072, forward strand.
CCTCTTGAACATAATGCCATGAAAGGCGAGTTGGAGAGGCGCGCTCTTCCCCAAGCGCCCTTCTTTCGGAGCAGACTGGAAACAACGCCGGCTACCCAACCGTGGCCTCGGCTCCATGGCGTGGCCACCGGTCGAATACTCTGTCCAGGTGTTCTCGTCCAGAACCAGCCGGTGGGAGGAGAGGAGCTTTGTGCGGGAAGAGCATACCACTGGTAGAAAAATGGCCTTTGGTCGCGGTTGGCAACTGCCATTAGTCGCGGTTGCGCAACCACGACCAATTAGACGCGACTAAAGACCCCCCCTTTAGTCGCGGTTCCTTACGAACCGCGACTAAAGGCCCGTCCACGTGGGCGGCAGGCGAGCGCCAGGGCGGAGGACCTTTAGTCGCGGTTCTTCTGGCTAACCACGACTAAAGGCCTCCGCGGGGTTTAGGGTTTAGCCCCCCTCCCCCTAAATCTGGTTTGTTTTTAATTTGTATTGTTTTATTTCTTTTGAGTTTTAATTTTGAAGGAGTTTCACATATTCTACCGTACTACATACATGCATATGAATGTACAATTTCAAACAAATTTGAAATTAGAACAAAAAGAATTCAAGAGGAATATACAATATATGTTCGATATCGGATGACCATATACAATTTTGAACAAGTTTCCATACATATTTAGTGCATATAAAGTTCTACGTCCTCTACATAGTGTTCTCCTCTAGGATCGATGACTTCCCTCGCGAACCATCCAGCTAGTTCCTCTTGAAGTGGTCGGAAGCGAGCTTCGGAGTAAGCGTCGTCCGGAGGTTATTCCTCCTGATGTTGTTCTCAGACGGCTGCCGCTCAGTGGTGTATCTCCGGATCCTCTCACAAACATAGTATCCACATAGATTGGTCCCCGGTGGCTGAATATCCCTAGTCGCAGCCTTTGCCCTTTTAAAATGTAGCTCTTTTTTGAATTCACCGACCTTTTGATCTACGAACCGTCTCCAAACCCTACGAGGCAAGGAAAATTAAATGAACAAGAGAGTTATTAATTAGTTACTTGATATTAGGAAATGATGAACGAAAAAGGCCGATCGATATAGAGCGCAAACGAATGAAAATAGTTACTTTTGCATCATTTTTCTCATGTCGGCCCAATGCTTCGGATCCATATTCGAGAGAGTCGTGGACGAGAACTGTGGAGTTCTGAATTTGAATTACTAGCAGAATCCGAGTGGAACCTGCGGACACGATACATGCACGGTCATGCATAACTCATCGATTAGCCACATACCATGCATGGAGTAAACAAAAGAGAATGTGCTCAAGACAGAAACACTCACCCAAAATGGTAAGGAAATAGAATATCACTTTTGAGTTCCTGTTTTATAAGAAACCGCCACAGGTCATCCTCCACGTCTTTGGGGTGGTGTTCTAACACATATGAATTAACGATTTGTGGGTCAATGAACCCAACATCATGGACGCGCCTTATTCGCATTTCCCGCTTCTTTAATCTGCATAATAGCGTACACAACAAGATAGTTAGGACAATATATATATTTATAGTGCAGGCAATGAACGAGATGGGGTAGAAATTAATAAATCACTTACAGAACATAGCAACTGATGATAGATTTGTCGAGCTCGCGCAGATTGAACAGCTGGAACAATTCACTCCGATGAATTGTTATATAGTAATGTTTGAAGTGATGCTCAGGTCTAACTTCCGCATAAATATAGTCTTTGGCATTTTTAAGTTCTATGTAAGCCTTGTACCAATTTAGCAGACCTTTCATTTGTCGAGGTAGATCCTCTTCCTGCGCAGGCTCGACGAGAGGACCATCCTTCACATATGTAAATACTACGTCCTTCATTGCCACGTCATCAAGGCCTAACGCTGCACGAAGAGTCAGACCTGCGTCTGCCGCTTGTTCTTTGGCTCTCACTACAGTCAATCCCTGTGCTGCCGCAGCTGCTATGACATCAGGGGCATCGTCGGAACCTACGGCTTTCACTATGAGCGGGGCGATCGACTGTTTACTTTGTTCCCCGAGCTGGGCAACTTGTTTCCCCCCGACCGCGAGTGCTTGACTACGAAGTTCACGTTCATAGTCGTCAGGCAGATTCTTCGCGGCCTGGGACGGTGTGTTCAAAAATGACTTAGCCCAGCTCTTTTCCTTGTCAGAAAATACTTGCTTGGGCTCGGGCTCTCTTTTCTTCTTGCAGTCCGCCTGCCATTTCTCATGCTGAGCAGCCACGGCCGCTGCATTTTGCTCCACACTAAGTTCCCAAGGCCTCGGGGTGAGAGGCTTTAGTGATGGCTCTGGTATCTTTGTAGTTGCAGGTACATAAGGCTCCGGGTTAATAACCCAAGACTGCTTCTGCTTCTTCGCCGGAGGTGGATTGGGGGGCGGCGTCTGATCACCCGCCGGACGAGGACCGGGGGCGGCGTCTGCTTACCCGCCGGAGGTGAATTGGGGGGCGGCGTCGGCTTACCCGCCGGAGGTGTAGGTGAACCACCACCACCACCACCGCCGCCGCCACCACCACCGGAGGGGGGTGGACTTGTTTGCCTTGGCGCCTCGCCTGGAAACTTGATAAACTTCTTCTGCCATAGAATGAACCGGCGCTTGACATCTCCAAGTCTTGTCGCCCCTTCGGGTGTAGCAATGTCAATGTCCGGGTCCTCAAACCCTTGGACTATGTCCTCCACCGTGACACGAGCATAGCCATCCGGAATGGGGTTGTTGTGGTGGAGTGCTCCGGGTGGTAAAGCACTGCCGATGGCTACCTTCATGGACATGTTCCCGATAGGATAATACAGATGACATGCTTTCATCTCCTTTATATCGTCCATGGGGTAGCGAGGAGGCTCCGGTGCAGTAATTTTGACCACCAGAGGCTCCGGTGCAGTAATTTCGATCGTCGGTGCACCAGCCGGTGGGGCCTCCGTGGAAGCCACGCTGCTTCTTCTCTCGCTGCTGGCTTCCGAGATCCATTGGATGATCTTCATGCTGCGCCCGAGATGCATCTCTTTCGGCTACTAGTACACTCACGGTTTTCTTCATCACATCCATTTCCGATGCCAACCGCGCCACAACATCCGCATCCCGATCCATCTTTCTCTTACGGCTTCGTAACCGTACGGGTCATCGTTCGGGGAAACCCTATTTTCCACGGAATGTGCCCCATGCCTCGTACACGTCCTCCGTGTTCGGGATTCCCGAGGGCTTTCGTCGGCGCGTCGTTCTCTCCGTTGAACTTGATCTTCCCCTCTTGAGCATCCCTCATTGCCTCAATAAGCTTTTCGGTGGGTTTAATTATTTTGCCCCGGTAAACACACTCTCCTGTCTCCGGGTTCAGCGATCCCCCATGCCCGTACCACCAGCTTTTGGCCCTTGGGTCCCATCCCTCCGTACCTGGACGGATTCCTCGCGCCTTCAGCTCGTTCTCCATCTTCTCCCACCTAGGCTCCCAAAGGCGATACCCTCCTGGCCCCATAATATGATTGTACTCCTTCTTAGCCGCATTTTCCTTATTTTTTTCGATAGTTCAAGGAACTGCTCCGATTTCTTTTGCTTCACAAATTCTGGCCAATCATGTTTCAGTTTCTCATATTGTCCTTTGAAATCCGGAGTCTTGTTCTGGTTGACATAGTCCCGGGCTAGATTTTGCTTGAATTTCCGGAATGCACTGGCCATCTTTCCAAGAGCGAACTGTTTGAGTAGCTTCCTCCTCTTCTTGTTTTCCGCAATCTTGTTACCCTCCTCATCCAATTTGTGGTATTCCGGAGGTAGGACGACATGTTGCAGAAGCTTTTGCAAGCAATCTTTTTTTGTTCTCTTGTCGACAAAAGTGAAACCAAGACGTGCCTTCTTTGGCTCATTCCACACCTGGACGGTGATCGAGACGTTGTCTCTAACAACGGCTCCGCATTGGTTGATAAACTTGGTGGCGTTCTTCTCGGGCTCCAGCGGCTTGCCGGTTGCACTGTCGATAACCTCGATGGTATATATTTCTCCTTGTTTCAGCGTCTTGGTTGCGCCACGCTTTGACGACATACTCGATTGTTTCGATGATCCGGCCGAGGGCTAAAATAAGTAAGAGAGTCGCGCGCGTTAGTACACACATATTTATTCAAATCAGTTAGTTTGTATCACCAGAGGCTCAATGTATATATATACCTCGGCGCCGGAGGTGGTTGCTACTTCCAATTGAAGATCGTCGTTTATCGACGTTTCTTCGGCATCATCTTGCTGACGGCGCCCTTCATCTTCACCGTCAAGGTTCAGATAAGAAGAGATATCATCTTCTTCTTGTCCGGTCGGCTCATATGGAATATCGCCTTTTATGATGCCGAATATATGGTCTTCAGCGTCCAGATCATAGTTGTCCAGAAACGGGTCAGCTCTATCGTCCGCCATATGTCAGTCCTGAAAACATGTAGTAAAAACAAATTAATTGTGTATATGCATTATAACATCTCTTCTACATATAAAGAGAGAGGGCGACGAGGGAGGCGAGAGGGGGGACGTGTGTTATATGCGGACGATCGACCTCGCAGTGACCGCGTGACCGAGAGACCGGTGGCGGTGGTGAACCGGTGGCGAAAGAGCGGTGGCGAACCGGTGGCGGTGGCGAACCGGTGGCGAAACGGCGGGTCCGCGTGTCGAGCACGTACGGTGGTTTTTTTAGTCAATTTTTAGTTTTTTAAGTCAAAATTTAGTTCTTTTTTGAGACAAAAATTTTAATTCACTTTTTAGTTTTTTTAAAGTCAAATTTTAGTTTTTTTTACACAATCTTTTTTAAGTCAAATTTGTAGTTCTTTTTGAGACAAAATTTTAAGTCTCAATTATTTGTTTTTTTAAGTCACAATCTTTTTTAAGTCAAATTTTAAGCCGCTCCCTCTCCTCTCTCTCTCTGCGAGCGGCGGCGACGCCGGTGATGACGAGGGGCCGGCGACGACGCGCGCGCGACGACAGTACGGTAGAGATAGTCGGCGGGGGCCCGCGTCGACATACGGTTAATTTTTGTTAAGTAGTTAAAATTAACAAGCTATAGAATAAAAAAAACTTCTAAGTTAAAAAAATTTAGTTAATTTTTATTACAATTTTAGTTACAATTTTTTTAAATTAAAACTTCTAAGTTAAAAAAATTTAAGTTAAAAAAAAAGAGAGAGGGGGCGCTGGCATGCCGGCCCCCTCCTCTGTTTACTGCAGGGCGCGCGGGGCGGCACCGGCGGCGCGGCGGCCCCGGCCGGCGATCGAAGGGCGCCGTCGACGGAGAGGGTTGTGCGCGCGGGGGCGGTCGGCGTCGCCTGCTCGTTTGTGTGCGCGCACGACGGCGAGTTGTGCGCGGGCGTGATACGTCTCCAACGTATCGATAATTTCTTATGTTCCATGCTACTTTATTGATGATACCTACATGTTTTATGCACATTATATGTCATATTTATGCATTTTCTGGAACTAACCTATTAACAAGATGCCGAAGAGCCGATTGCTGTTTTCTGCTGTTTTTGGTTTCAGAAATCCTAGTAAAGAAATATTCTCGGAATTGGACGAAACTTTCGCCCGGGGTCCTATTTTTGCACGAAGCTTCCGGAAGACCGAAGACCTAACGAAGTGGGGCCACGAGGCGGCCGGAGGGGAGGCCGGCGCGGCCCGGCCCCGGCCGCGCCGACCTATCCCCTGGGCCCCTCGTGTGGCCCCTCGCGTTGACCCTCCGCCTACTTAAAGCTTCCGTCGCGAAAACCCCGATGCGAGAGCCACGATACGGAAAACCTTACGGAGACGCCGCCGCCGCGAATCCCATCTCGGGGGATTCAGGAGATCGCCTCCGGCACCCTGCCGGAGAGGGGATTCATCTCCCGGAGGACTCTACACCGCCATGGTCGCCTCCGGAGTGATGAGTGAGTAGTTCACCCCCTGGACCATGGGTCCATAGCGGTAGCTAGATGGTCGTCTTCTCCTTGTTGTGCTTCATTGTGGGATCTTGTGAGCTGCCTAACATGATCAAGATCATCTATCTCGTAATACTATATGTTGTGTTTGTCGGGATCCGATGGATAGTGAGTACTATGATTATGGTGATTATCAATCTATTGTTCATGTGTTGTTTATGATCTTGCATGCTCTCCGTTATTAGTAGAGGCTCTGGCCAAGTTTTTACTCTTAACTCCAAGAGGGAGTATTTATGCTCGATAGTGGGTTCATGCCTGCATTTACACCTGGGACGATGTGACGGAAAGTTCTAAGGTTGTGTTGTGCTTGTTGCCACTAGGGATAAAACATTGATGCTATGTCTAAGGATGTAGTTGTTGATTACATTACGCACCATACTTAATGCAATTGTCTGTTGCTTTGCAACTTAATACTGGAGGGGGTTCGGACGATAACCTGAAGGTGGACTTTTTAGGCATAGATGCAGTTGGATGGCGGTCTATGTACTTTGTCGTAATGCCCAATTAAATCTCACTATATTTATCATATCATGTATATGCATTGTTATGCCTTTCTCTATTTGTCAATTGCCCGACTGTAATTTGTTCACCCAACATGCTTTTATCTTATGGGAGAGACACCTCTAGTGAACTCGTGGATCCCGGTCCTATTCTTTACATAGCATACAATTCTACTGCAATACTTGTGTTTTATTATTTTCTTGCAAACATCTTCCACTCGATACGCTTAATCCTTTGTTACGGCAAGCCGGTGAGATTGACAACCTCACTTGTTTCGTTGGGGCAAAGTACTTGGGTTGTGTTGTGCGGGTTCCGCGTTGGCGCCGGAATCCCTGGTGTTGCGCCGCATCACATTTCGCGACCATCAACCTTCAACGTGCTTCTTGGCTCCTCCTGGTTCGATTAAACCTTGGTTTCTTTCCGAGGGAAAACTTGCCACTCGTGCGCATCATACCTTCCTCTTGGGGTTCCCAACGGACGTGTACATTTACGCGCATCAAGCCTGTTTTACGGCGCCGTTGCTCGGGGAGATCAAGACACGCTGCAAGGGGAGTCTCCACTTCTCAATCTCTTTACTTTGTTTTTGTCTTGCTTTATTTTACTTACTACTTTGTTTGCTGCACTAAATCAAAATACAAAAAAAATTAGTTGCTAGTTTTACTTTATTTATTGTCTTGCTCTCTATATCGAAAACACAAAAAAATTAGTTACTTGCATTTACTTTATCTAGTTTGTTTTATTTACCGTTACTAAAATGAATACCCCTGAAAATACTAAATTGTGTGACTTCACAAATGCAAATAATAATGATTTCCTATGCACACCTATTGCTCCACCTGCTACTACAGACAGAATTCTTTGAAATTAAACCCGCTTTACTTGAACTTGGTTATGAGAGAACAATTTTCTGGTACTAGTTCTGATGATGCTGCTGCCCATCTCAATAATTTTGTTGAACTTTGTGAAATGCAAAAGTATAAAGATGTAGATGGTGATATTATTAAATTGAAAGTGTTTCCTTTCTCATTAAGAGGAAGAGCTAAAGACTGGTTGCTATCTTTGCCTAAGAATAGTATTGATTCATGGACTAAATGCAAGGATGCTTTTATTGGTAGATATTATCCTCCCGCTAAAATTATATCTTTGAGAAGTAGCATAATGAATTTTAAACAATTAGATACTCGAACATGTTGCTCAAGCATGGGAGAGAATGAAAACTTTGGTAAAGAATTGCCCAACCCATGGACTGACTACTTGGATGATCATCCAAACCTTCTATGCAGGACTAAATTTTTCTTCGCGGAATTTATTGGATTCAGCTGCTGGAGGTACCTTTATGTCCATCACATTGGGGGCGGCTACAAAACTTCTTGATGATATGATGATAAATTACTCCGAATGGCACACGGAAAGAGCTCCACAAGGTAGGAAGGTAAATTCGTTGAAGAAACCTCTTCCTTGAGTGATAAGATTGATGTGATTATGTCTATGCTTGTGAATGGTAGATCTAATGTAGATCCAAATAATGTTCCTTTAGCTTCATTGGTTGCTCAAGAAGAAAATGTTGATGTGAATTTCATTAAAAATAATAATTTCAACAACAATGCTTATAGGAACAACTCGGTAATAACTATAGGCCATATCCTTCGCTAATGGTAATGGTTATGGTAATTCTTATGGGAATTCTTACAACAATAATAGGAATGTACCCTCTGGTCTTGAAGCCATGCTTAAAGAATTTATTAGTACACAAACTGCTTTTAACAAATCTGTTGAGGAAAAGCTTGATAAAATTGATACTATCGCTTCTAGAGTTGATAGACTTGCCTCCGATGTTAATCTTTTAAAATTGAAAGTTATGCCTAATAATGATATTGATAATAAGATTACTACTACAGCAAATGCCATCCAAGTTAGAATTAATGAGAATATAAGATTAATGGCTGAACTGCGTGCTAGGTGGGATAGAGAAGAAAATGAAAAACTAGCTAAAGAGAATAATGTAGCTAAAGTTTGGACTATTACCACCACTAGTAATGCTAATTCTTCACATGTTGCTGCACCTCCTACTATCAATGGTAAAATAATTGGTGTTGGCAAAGTTTCTACTCCTAGTGCAAAGCGAACAAAACTGCCTGAAATTGCTAAAACTGCTGAAACTGCTTGTGATAAAACTGCTGAAATTTTTTCCAACCTTGGGAACAATGATCCCATTGCTGTAGCTCATAATGATTTAGATTTTGATGATTGCCACATCTCTGAAGTTATAAAGTTCTTACAAAAACTTGCTAAAAGTCCTAATGCTAGTGCTATAAATTTAGCCTTTACAAAACATATTACAAATGCTCTCATAAAAGCTAGAGAAGAGAAACTAAAACTTGAAACTTCTATTCCTAGAAAGTTAGAAGATGGTTGGGAGCCCATCATTAAAATGAAATTCAATGACTTTGAATGTAATGCTTTATGTGATCTTGGTGCAAGTATTTCTGTTATGCCTAAAAAGATTTATGATATGCTTGACTTGCCACCATTGAAGAATTGTTATTTGGATGTTAATCTTGCCGATAGTGTTAAAAAGAAACCTTTGGGGAGGATTGATAATGTGCATATTACGGTTAACAATAACCTTGTCCCCGTTGATTTTGTTGTCTTGGATATCGAATGCAATGCATCTTGTCCTATTGTGTTGGGAAGACCTTTTCTTCGAATCTGTTGGTGCTGTTATTGATATGAGGGAAGGTAATATTAAATATCAATTTCCTCTCAAGAAAGGTATGGAACACTTCCCTAGAAAGAGAATGAAGTTGCCTTTTGATTCTATTATTAGAACAAGCTATGATGTTGATGCTTCTACTCTCGATGTTACTTGATTTGCACTTTCGCGCCTAGCTGAAAGGCGTTAAAGAAAAGCGCTTATGGGAGACAACCCATGTTTTTACCTACAGCAATTTTTTGTTTTGTTGAGTCTTGGAAGTTGTTTACTACTGTAGCAACCTCTCCTTATCATGTTTTTGTGCCAAGTAAAGTTTCTATGTCAAAGTTGATGTTATATTTGGGATTACTGCACAGAAACAGCATTGCTGTCTGTCACGAATCTGGGCACAGTTCCCTGTAGAAAATTCGAAAAAATCTGCCAATTTACGAGCGTGATCCTCAGATATGTACGCAACTTTCATTAGTTTTGAGTTTTTCCATTTGAGCAAGTCTGGTGCCATCTTTAAATTCGTCTTTACGGACTGTTCTGTTTTTGACAGATTCTGCCTTTTATTTCGCATTGCCTCTTTTGCTATATTGGATTTATTTCTTTGATCCACTAATGTCCAGTAGCATTATGCAATGTCCAGAAGTGAAAATAATGATTGTGTCACCTCTGAATGTGTGAATTATTAATTGTGCACTAACCCTCTAATGAGTTTGCTTGAAGTTTGGTGTGAAGGAAGTTTTCAAGGGTCAAGAGAGGAGTATGATATACTATGATCAAGAGGAGTGAAAGCTCTAAGCTTGGGGATGCCCCCGTGGTTCCGTTGACGTCAGAAACCCACCGGCGGGCAGTGACTGGTCAACACCGTAGAGCCGGGAACAACTAGGGCTGCGGCTGGCCCCAGTCCCTCAGAGCGACGGCCCGCAAAGCCTCCTGGTCGCGCGCCGATGCAAATTGCAAGGGCGTGCCACCTGACCTATACCTGGTCAGGAAGGTGTGGATGATGCCTCGCTTAGTTTCCTGCAGGGCACACACGTACACATTAAATACGAGCCTCGATCGGCTCTCAGGTTGTCTCGTGAATCGGCTCATAGAGCCGATTCACCCACGATTCGTCCAAGGTGGCCGAATATGTGGTGGTCCTGCTTGATCAAGATAAAGCGTATGAGATCTACGACGATCTGGGGTTTTCACCGCATAATCGGATCATCCTACTCACGATTGGGCCTCGCGCTCACGCACGGTGATCGTAAGCCAGCCCTAGACAAGGCCTAAAAACCAACACTAGGTTGATCCTCGGAACGTCCTGTCTAGGGGCAGCAAATTACACCACTGCATGCCGCTGGATCCTCCAACCCTTTGTAAGGCCTAACTATTGCAGATATTAAACTAATCCTTGATGAATCAAGGAGCGATCGTAACGGATCAGATCTACTAAACGATGATCAAGCGGGGTGCCGTCCCTGCACCCATGATGAGGTACAAGGACGGCTAGATGCGCAAGGGTTGCACTACGAAAGCATATGATACTAAGAACAATGCTAACCCTAACACATCTATGATAACTACGTTGCTCGCCATCAAAAAGGCTTCGATACGAGCAACGCATGAACAACTAGGCAGGCTCGTGCTTGCCTAGATCGCGAGATGCGATCTAGGCAGCATGGTGCTTACCGGAGGAACCCTCGAGACGAAGGAGTTGGCGATGCGTCGAGATTGGTTTGTGTTGAACGTTGGTTGTTGTTTATTCCATAAACCCTAGATACATATTTATAGTCCAGGGGACTTTCTAATTGAGGCGTGCACCTAACCATGCACGGGTAAAACTCTAACTTCTAAATTAAGATGCGTTCTACTATAATACAGATACGAGGGCAATTTAGCCCAAACTTGGTACACAAGGCCGATTCACGTATTTCTTCCATGTATATTCTTCAAACCCATCTTGATCGCGGCCCACCTCTGATCCGGTCAAATTCTGGTGATAACACATGCCCCCTGGTTTTGGAAATGACATTTCCAAAATCATTATGCTTTTCCTTCGTCGGGTCATGTCGTGGCAGAGCAGAAACTGCCGATTGTTAGCTGGATCGACGCCCAATGAGCCGATAGCAACGCATTGGTCTCTCAAAATCTGGCCTTCATCTTCTTCGACTGATGACTCTGAGACCTGGTGACACTCCTCTGCAAAATTCACCATCCTCGAAGAAGGTTGCTACACGAGACCGGCCGATGATACTCCAATTGGCTTCTAGAAACGGAACATTTACCGAGGTCGGTTGCCCCTCGAGTCTCGGTCAAGGCGAAACAGAGACGAGGATACACAAATTAGCCGAATGGACCTGGGCTTGATCATGTCCGAGGGCACTATCATGCGAGCCGGCCGATTTGAACGAAATCGGCTCTCCAGAGGAGAGGACCTTCGGGGTGAGCTGCCCCCCGAGTTTCTTCAGTCCAAATGTCATGACTACATATTCAAACAAGCCCATTGAACCTGGTACTCTGAATGCAGTCTTGTGTATATCTTCCGGATATTGTCAACATAAAGTAATATAACAAGTGCAATATGCAAGTATGTAGGAATCAATGCACGAGTTAACACAAGTGTTTGCTTTTTAGATAGAAGGAAATGGGTAAACCGACTCAACAATAAAAGTAGAAGAAAAGCCCTTCGCAGAGGAAGCATGGATTGCTATATTTGTGCTAGAGCTTTTATTTTGAAAACATGAAACAATTTTGTCAACGGTAGTAATAAAGCATATGAGTTATGAAAGTTATATCTTACAAGTTGCAAGCCTCATGCATAGTATACTAATAGTGCCCGCACCTTGCCCTAATTAGCTTGGACTACCGGATCTTTGCAATGCACATGTTTTAACCAAGTGTCACAATGGGGTACCTCCATGCCGCTCGTACAAAGGTCTAAGGAGAAAGCTCGCATTTTGGATTTCTCGCTTTTGATTATTCTCAACTTAGACATCCATACCGGGACAACATGGACAACAGATGATGGACTCCTCTTTAATGCATAAGCATGTGGCAACAATTATAATTCTCATATGAGATTGAGGATATATGTCCAAAACTGAAACTTCCACCATGATTCATGGCTTTAGTTAGCGGCCCAATGTTCTTCTCTAACAAATGCATGCTCCAACTATTAAGGTGGTAGATCTCTCTTACTTCAGACAAGACGGACATGCATAGCAACTCGCATGATATTCAACAAGGAATAGTTGATGGCGTCCCCAGAAACATGGTTATCGCACAACAAGCAACTTAATAAGAGATAAAGTGCATAAGTACATATTCAATACCACAATAGTTTTTAAGCTATTTGTCCCATGAGCTATATATTGCAAAGGTGAATGATGGAATTTTAAAGGTAGCACTCAAGCAATTTACTTTGGAATGGCGGATAAATACCATGTAGTAGGTAGGTATGGTGGACACAAATGACATAGTGGTTGGCTCAAGGATTTTGGATGCATGAGAATTATTCCCTCTCGATACAAGGTTTAGGCTAGCAAGGTGTTTAAAGCAAACACAATTATGAACCGGTACAGCAAAACTCACATAAAAGACATATTGAAAGCATTATAAGACTCTATACCGTCTTCATTGTTGTACCTTTATCATCATATCGAAGCCGATCGCTTGAAACGGCCTCCTCTTTGTCCTTGCCATGGCGGTAAACAGAATGAGCTACCATGTAGTTAACTTCCTGGCGCAGAGCTCTGGTCCGCTCTTCTGAAGGGGTGGATAGGTCCACTCCATCAAGCGCGCCTTCAGGTGAGAACCCCTTCCATCTAATGCCATGGGAGCGGGTCCTGTGGAAAGAGCCGATGAGGTCGGCTTCGAGGAAGGCCTTGATCTCATCATGCTTCTTCTTGAGCTCGCCAGTGAGGTCCTCGTAAGTGACCGGAGTCTCTTCCGCCATCTCGGATGTAGATGGCGATGTGGTGGATGTCGAAGATGTAGATGCTGTCCCACCGGGCGTGCCAGAATGTGTTGACGTCAGAAACCCACTGGCGGGCGGTGATCGGTCAACACCGTAGAGCCGGGAACAACTAGGGCTGCGGCCGGCCCCGGTCCCTCGGAGCGACGGCCCGCAAAGCCTCCCGGTCGCGCGCCGATGCAAATTGCAAGGGCGTGCCACCCGACCTATACCCGGTCGGGGAAGGTGTGGATGATGCCTCGCTTAGTTTCCTGCAGGGCACACACGTACACATTAAATACGAGCCTCGATCGGCTCTCAGGTTGTCCTGTGAATCGGCTCATAGAGCCGATTCACCCACGATTCGTCCAAGGTGGCCGAATATGTGGTGGTCCTGCTTGATCAAGATAAAGCGTATGAGATCTACGACGATCTGGGGTTTTCACCGCATAATCGGATCATCCTACTCACGATTGGGCCTCGCGCTCACGCACGGTGATCGTAAGCCAGCCCTAGACAAGGCCTAAAAACCAACACTAGGTTGATCCTCGGAACGTCCTGTCTAGGGGCAGCAAATTACACCACTGCATGCCGCTGGATCCTCCAACCCTTTGTAAGGCCTAACTATTGCAGATATTAAACTAATCCTTGATGAATCAAGGAGCGATCGTAACGGATCAGATCTACTAAACGATGATCAAGCGGGGTGCCGTCCCCGCACCCATGATGAGGTACAAGGACGGCTAGATGCGCAAGGGTTGCACTACGAAAGCATATGATACTAAGAACAATGCTAACCCTAACACATCTATGATAACTACGTTGCTCGCCATCAAAAAGGCTTCGATGACGAGCAACGCATGAACAACTAGGCAGGCTCGTGCTCGCCTAGATCGCGAGATGCGATCTAGGCAGCATGGTGCTTACCGGAGGAACCCTCGAGACGAAGGAGTTGGCGATGCGCCGAGATTGGTTTGTGTTGAACGTTGGTTGTTGTTTATTCCATAAACCCTAGATACATATTTATAGTCCAGGGGACTTTCTAATTGAGGCGTGCACCTAACCATGCACGGGTAAAACTCTAACTTCTAAATTAAGATGCGTTCTACTATAATACAGATACAGGGGCAATTTAGCCCAAACTTGGTACACAAGGCCGATTCACGTATTTCTTCCATGTATATTCTTCAAACCCATCTTGATCGCGGCCCACCTCTGATCCGGTCAAATTCTGGTGATAACAGGTTCACCCCTGCATATTTTAAGAAGACTCAAGCGTCTAAGCTTGGGGATGCCCAAGGCATCCCCTTCTTCATCGACAACATCATCAGGTTCCTCCCCTGAAACTATATTTTTATTCAATCACATCTTGTGTTCTTTACTTGGAGCGTCGGTTTGTTTTCGTTTTTGTTTTTGTTTGAATAAGATGGATCCTAGCATTCACTTTGTGGGAGAGAGACACGCTCCATTGTTGCATATGGACACATGTGTCTTTAGGCTTTACTCATAATGTTCATGGCGAAGTTTCTTCTTCGTTAAATTGTTATATGGTTGGAATTGGAAAATGCTACATGTAGTAATTCTAAAATGTCTTGGATAATGTGATACTTGGTAATTGTTGTGCTCATGTTTAAGCTCTTGCATCATATACTTTGCACCCATTAATGAAGAAATACATAGAGCTTGCTAAAATTTGGTTTGCATATTTGGTTTCTCTAAGGTCTAGATAATATCTAGTATTGAGTTTTGAACAACAAGGAAGACGGTGTATGTAATATCCCAGGTTTAGAGGCTATAAAATGAGAGAACACCAAAGTGTGCATTGCATTCATGCATAGAAAATCCGGGGAATTTTCGCGCTTTCAAATAAAACTTACCACGATGACTCGAAGTTTCACTTGACTTGCTGGAATTGAATTAGATCATCAAGTCAAGCGCTATAAACTTCATTGTGATCTTTGTTAAAACCTTATTTTGGGTAGAGATGATTTTATCTATGGGCTAGATCAAATAGAATTAGTTTTACAACAAATAACATCTTAAGTAAGGGTCAACTATAAGATCTTATAAAAGATCTCAACATGACATTCCTTACAACAACACATTCTTTAAGAATTAAACCCTAACTTATTAACACTTAAAAGTTAGCAACTACCTTTGTGTGTAATATAATTCAATTCTAAACTTATCAATAAATAAGGTAAATCACAGGGTCTAAAGTGCATAAAGGCCACACATTCTTATTTAAATCATAACTTATTAAATATATGGACTATCATAAAACTGAATCCATTTACATTACAAATTATAGTTCAAACTATTTGAATAAAACTACTCATGAGTATTTTGGAACTCATATGATCATGCCTTGGTGCAATCAAACACCAACTATTCAAAATTGAGGAATAACCTTCAACCTTGACTTTTTGACCAATATTATAATATAAATCCAATCAAATATGATATAGTGACTCATCCACAATAATAAAACCATCCACAAGATATTTAGTAACAAATGTCACTTGGCTATCCAAATATAATTCATATGAGAGGATAATGATCTTGCCACATAGGATGAAAATATCTACATGACTTGCTTTCCAAGCTATGCCACCTCATGCTCAAAGGATTGCTATGGATGAGGGCATGACACCCAAGCACCTTACTCATCAAACCAACACAAGAGTCACCACCTATGTGTCATGATACTAGAGCTTGCCCAAGCCTATAAATAGAGCCACACCCTTCATCCATATGATCACCTTGTAGCATGATACAAGGAAACCAAACACTTGAGACCTTCCATACATTAGCTAGGATCAATATGAAGAAGCTAGGAGGTGGAGGCATACCACAAGATGCAGGTTTATCAGAATTTCCAGAAGAACAAGCTACATAAGATACCAAGGTAGAATCCTAGGCAAACCATATATTTAGAGGATCATATCATCATCTCCTGAGTAGGACCTTAGGTTATTAAAAGACATTGAGAAGTGAGAGAGATTATAGATGCTACATATCCATGTCTATCCTAGAGAATATTAGAGTAGTATTAAATCCTACTTGTTCAAACCAACCTTTAATTTTGGAGGTGAGAGCCATCTTCTATTAGTGAAACATAACTAAAACCTTAGACCATATTTGGATTTCAATCCAAGTACCACTTGGGATTATAAGTAGAACCCTGCCATGCCTCGAGGCCTATTTTATACTTCAATTAGTGAAGCATCACCAAAGCTCTAAACCTTTCACATAGGATCCACTCCACATAAAATAATATGTTCTAACTTGTGTATCATAGATCCCAAGTATAAATCAAACTAGTTATACTTAAGCTTAAATGATATTTAAGTGAGTGGAGTGAAACCAATATCCAATTTTATTTGGTATCCCAAGTAATTGTTAAGTTAACCAAATAGGAAAATATATCATAGTTGAACCATCACCTTAGCAAGTGAATTGACCAATGGTGAGCTTGGGAATTATCCTAAGTAATCCAATTTAGAAGTTGCTAAGCAAGATTAGTAATTTTAGAGTTTATTCAATCATCTTCTTAAACCCTTAGAAGTAGTTCTCCACATAAAATCATGATTCATACTATTCCCAACACCATTTAATTTAAACTCTAGCAATAATTATATTACATATAAACAATACATATTGTTAAACCTAATAATATTTTCACTATGCACATGTTCTAAATTTCAAATCATTTAAACAGAAATGGTTCCTAAATTATAAAAGAATGGAGATCAATATCTTAACCATTTCCATTTTATTAAACCTCACAAAGTGTCACTCTATTTAAAATTTAATAGATGTTTACCCAAAAGAATTATGCAGTGAGTATTATCATAAAGTGATATGATATTCAAATACTTTAGAACCTGCAAAACAAAACAGAATTCAATTTGAATTCAAACAACAAAATAGAAAACAGAAAATAATAAACAGAAATTGAATAAAGAGAGAGGGAAACCTACCTGGCAGGCCGTAGCAGCCCAAAACCAAGGCCCAGGAGCAGCCCAGACCGTGAACGAAGGCAGCCCAACACTTACCGTTTCGTTGCTTTAGAAATCGTGCGAAGAGAGTCACCCCTCTCGTCTTCTTCCTCAACGTCGACAGCGCAGAGGAGAGCGTCGGCCACGTCCTCGCCGACGATAAGGATGGCCTGGACATCGCCCATCATCTCAGAACCGCGTCCAATCCTCTTCACGTCCGTCTAATCCTAAATGCATCCCGATTCGTGCCGTTGGCCGTGTCAAAATAGCCGCAGCATCTCCGTCGTCACCGGCGGTGAGATGACGAACTAGCCCCTATCCAGCTCTATAAATATGTCTGGAGCATCTCCTGGAAACCCTAAAGCTTCACCGCCCAACCATTTCTTCTCTATCCCTCTCTATCTCTCGCTATCTTCCACATACTGTCGCCGGCGTCGATGACGAACTCGAAGATATAAGCCATCCCGGAGCCCATGGCGTGGCTCAGTCGACGCGCCTGGCCGCGTAGATCACCCTGGAGGAGCAGAGCATCAAGGGGAGTCCATTCGAGGAAGAATTTTGGCGTTCCCTTTCCGTCGGGTTCGCCGGGTAATGGTCAATCGTCGTCGTCTCCGTCAGCAATCGACGTCGCCGACCACACCATCATCTTCACGGTGAGCTCGCGCATCTGATGAACCAAGTTTCGCTTCCTAGATCTCTCTGTAGCTCTGTTTAGCCGTTTCGCCGGAGAGCACCGCCGCGGGACATGGTCGCCGGCGTAGCTCCGGTGAGTCCCCGCACAAACCATCACCACCAGTAGCTTTGTTTCGTCGTTCTCGTTCGATTGGTACCAACCACGCGTCCCAGGGAACCCTAAATCGGCGACGCCACCGTGCTCTGGCCGCCGACGTTTAAACGCCGGTGAGGTCAAAGGCCACGGTCAATTTTGACCAGATCTTGCCGACGTGGCACCTGACGTGTAACTTGGTCCCACTCGTCAGTGTCTGGGACTAGAAGTGAACCGGTACGTTTAGTGTTTTCGTTTTAATTTCAAATTCCAGAAAAAATGCTGAAACTTTGTAAAATCATAGAAAAATCATTTCAACTCAGAAAAATATGAATAACATATCAAAATGCTCACAAAAATAAACTCTATTCAAATAAAATATAAAACAAAAATGTGTGTCAAAATAAAAATTCACTTATTTTTAACTTCTTTAATTATGCCTTTTCATTTATTTAAAATGCAAATTGAATTCAATAAATAATTAAGTTCCAAACTTAAATTTTAACTATTCAGTAACTAAGTAAAATGTTAAGATTAATTTTCTTTACCATAATGTCCTTATTTAAATATTAGTGGTAATTCATAAACCCTAATTTGCATAATTACTATTTTCTATTTTCTTTAAATAGTAATAACTCAAGAAAATATTATAAGCCAATATTATTTTGGTAGCTCAACAATTATTTACTTAAACATCTTTAGTTAACAAGTCATTTTTTTTTAAACCTAGCAATAATTAGGAAACCCTAGTTTCCAATTAAACCCTAACTAGTAATTAGTTTAATTCTTAAACCTCTAAAAATTAATAACATGTTAAAATTATTAATAACTTTATTTCAAGTACTTAAACACATTAATTCTAGTACCAAGTATTACTTTAAGAATTGGATCATAATTTAGAAACCCTAGTTTTATTATAAGTTAGAATCTTGATCCCATTATTTTATGTGTTCATCCTTAATAGTTGTAACCCTCAAACCCTAGGGGTTTAGCCCATGTGATCATATAAGCTTCACCTATACCTATAGAACCCTAGAAGGAAACAAATGAAAGCATGTTCATGATCCACTCTTACCACTTAAGAGCCAACCCTAGCTTGTTAACCCCATATATCACCATTAACCATCATTCTTAGTATCACCCCATGGAATCAATCTCAAATAGCATATCCTAGCAGAACCATAGTCATAAATCCTAATACCCATTCTGTGTAGTTGTGCATATCACATGCTCCTATTCAACTAAACCCTACTTAAGAAGTAATAAACCACCTAGCTTAGGAACCATTAGTGATTACTTAGTGAAGCAATTGTGAAGCCATGGTAAACCCTAATAGCTAACTTATGAAACCACCTTGACAACCATCCTTTGATATGATACCATAATCAATCATAGTAATAAACCTGCCAATGCTTGCTGCATATAGACCCATGCCAACTTAAGAACCTAACTAGTTCCTAATAGTGAACTAAATGAAACCAATAGTAAACCCTAGAAGCACATAGCTCCTATATATAGTAGTTCTTGTTCTTGTATAACCTGTTCTTCAAAAGTTATTCTTTTGAAGTACAGATGTCAATCAACCATAGAAGCCCATAGTTCTTATGTAAAATACTTATTATTTCTTAATCAATATGTTCTTCAAAAGTTATTCTTTTGAAGTATAATATAAGTAATCATCAACCATGTCTCGTAGAACTTAAAATTGACAACTGTTCTTCACATATTATTCCTCTACTATTCTTTGTGTGTATGATTGTTAGGATGTCTTATATCACTTGGATAGAATGTTAATATAACCAAGCCTTAATAAGAACCTTGTTTGAGAACCATTCTAAAAGTGCAACAAACCCTAAAGAAATCTTTACAACTCATACATCCTAAATCATCGAGGTTAGATTACGCTCGGGACGATTGCATCTCATACTATGCATTATAGCATCTTTGCCAGTTCTTTAAACATTGTCCTTACCGGACGATGATGGTATTTCAGCGAGTTGGAGTTCTCACGTATCGAAGCTTTTGCCCGCATAATCTTGCGAGTCAAGAAAGGCAAGTTCATCGCTTGCTCATGTCATTTGATTATTTTTATCAAATTATATGCAAAGTACTATACTTATCACTCTTGCATTGAAAAGCAAATATTATTTTACAATTATGAATATGACTATGTGGTGGGCAATGGAACCATGGTATGTGTTGATTGGTGGAGGTTCCATTGCACGGGTACTATTCATCTAGGATTAAGTACCAATGCCGTCCGGTGATTCTAGCGCCGTACATATCGCGTTAACCATAAGATCTATAATGGCTCTGGGAAGTCAGCTGTATCTTTTCCCTCTCGCATGCCAACGGACTGGTAATAAGGGTTGCCCGTATCGGTCTATCTTTGGTAAAGGTGGGGACATGTGGTCCTGCACGATCTACCATTAGATATAGGAGAGGGTAGACTTATTATCGGTCTATGAAGGATTGTAAGGGTTGTCCGGATCGGTCTATCTATGGTGTATAGAACAGGGCACATAAGTTGTTCGGATCAGTCTATCTTTGGTAAAGGTGGGGACATGTGGTCCCGTACAGTCTACCATTAGATATAGGAGAGAACAAGTGCTCGTGTTAGTCTACCCATAGATATAGGAGAGGACGAGACTTACAAAAGGGTGGGTCCGCGGGGTCGCGGAGAAGGCGGTGTGGACTTGGATCTTATACTGGGCCCCACACCAAGGAAGTGTGGACGGAATCACGTGCCCGGTTGGCAACAAGGATAAGGTCTCTTATGGGAAAAGTAACGCACCTCTGCAGAGGGTATCAAAATTGTGGCTGTCACTCCCTGTTCCGGGAAGGGAACTGCGAACGCGGCAGGAAAGGAACTCCATGAAGTTCTAGTCAACTCGTGAAGGCCGACGGGCATAGTTTTCGAATAAAATAAACCTTTTGAAGAAATGATTATGAAAACTTGCATTCGCCTATGACTTTCCGGTCCGTGGTCGTAGCTAGTGCATGATACACCTATTCCCTAATATGAACTTGCTGAGTACGCTCGTACTCATCCCACTCTTAAATCCCCTGCTTAGCTATGGAGGCACCGGAGGAGAGACTACCGTGGAACTAGAAGACAAAGGAGTCAACTGCAACAAGACGAAGAATCCAAGCAAAGAAGTCAATGAAGTCAACTGCTGCAGCAACTATAGTGGAAACTTAGACTAGTAATAGAAGGGAGCCTTTCCCTAATCCTAGCACCTAAGTAGCTAGAATTCTGTAGTAAGCCAGATATCTCTAAAGCTTGAGTTAGCAATAAGTTAGACTACGAGTCGTTCTTCTGGAACTTTATTTGAAGTTTTACCTCACTGTAAAGTAGGAGGCTGTGTTGATCTTCTGTAAATAGCTTGTGTATCCTTCTATAGACATACCTTGGACTCGCATATGTTTCTGTTGTACCACTCGAGGGATGTAATATGAGTGGAACGGTGTTTCACTTGTGTTATGTCAACGACTTGTGTACTACACCATGCAGTGGTACGCTGGGTCACCACAGCTGGTATCAGAGCAAATGCTTTGACCCTAGGATTAAAACCCTTTAAAGGAGACCTATAGGTTTGGTAGTGTTTATAGGAAGAAGTTTTAACTAAGCCAACTATGCTAAACCAATTATTCTTTTGACTTGAGATGGGTATTCACTTGAGAATAATCCTGACACACTCGAGTTAATCTTTCTTATCTGTCTTTCTTAAGTAGAGTTAGTTAGTTATCTTGCTTCATTCCCAACTAACTAGAACACCACTGGAGCTTAAGATAATTGGGTGGTAGTAGACCACAGTTGGTATACAATACATGGTAGTCCAAAGAGAGGATACAACCACAAGGAAGATATCCTACTGGAAGAAGTATACCAATGCAAGTTATGGTTCAGTAGGAGTCATTTAAAATGTTAAATGACTGGTGTTAAGTAATGTAGATAAGTAATATGAGGTAGTATATACCTATGATGAGTCAATCATAGGAGGTAAGGAAGAGTGATAGGAGTTATACAAGTCTACTTTTCATGGTAGAGTTGGTAATCATATATGATTCACTTGAGAGTCATGATGTGATGGAGTAGAACATCATAAGTACGATAACAGAAGTATGATAAGGAGTAGGATTTAAGGAATAGTTCGAAAGCTTAGGCCTTAAAATCCTGGAAACTGTGCCGAGTATGTTCGAACCAAAAATGATAGTCGGAAGAAGGCTTTATTAGAGCATAGTTTATAGAGAAACTTGGAGTTATTGGTGGTAGAATTTAACAAACATGTGTTTAGAGTAACCATGTCATAGTCACGAGAGATTATGTGAGGTTAGTTTTCAATTGAATGGAAGGTAAGTTGGTACGTCCCAAGGAAATTAGGTCAATCACAACTATTCTGGACCAATTGGCTCAATTTTATTTGATTGCAAATGAGCAATCGAGGTAAATATTGAGACAAATAGTAGTAATCCATATATATGTGCTAAGTATCACAACCTATAACTATCTTATGTGGTGTTATATACTACACATCTAAGCCTGATGTTTAGGGATGTCTTACCCAACTATTATATTCAGGCATATAAGGATGTGTATTATAAGCACAAAGCTGGATTTTCTTGGATTTTAGTGGATTTTACTTGATTGACTAGATCCATACATGAAGTTTGACTTTGATATGCAAATGCATGTTGCAATATCAAGCTCTTACTTGATGTTATTGATCTAGAGGGTAAAGGTATTCGTGTGAGGAAGTGACGAATTCTGAAGACTTTGAAGACAAGATGGAGGTTCACTAGAATAAGGAAGTAAAATTGTGGGAAGCAACCACAATACTCTGAAGGAAGGACTAAACAAAAATCACTTTTAACCTTAACTGAGGAGTACTTCAACAGGGAAGTATCATGGAAGTGAGAAATATAGTGAATATGGAGCAGTAGAAGTGGAGCTGTATTCATTATGGAAGAAGGGAATGCTAATGAAGTCACTTAAGATACTATTTTCATGGTGTCAACAAGTGGTTTTCTTGCAAAACAAACCCTAGAAGAAGGAAAATGGACCAGTAAAGTCGCAGCTGGTATAATAAGACCGCAGCTGATATAGGATAATCATGAAGAGAAAGTATGTAAAGTAAGGTATATCTTAACTAGAACCATAACATAACCACAACTGGTATCAAATAAGTCACATCCGATGCTAGTTAGTCTGCAGCTGGTACCAGATAGTCCGCAGCTTGAACATTCCTTTGTTCTAAAAGAAAGAGGGATTCCGCAAATTGGTATTCCACAGCTGGTATTCCATAGCGGGTAACCATTTAGTCGGAGGATTCACATCGGATACCCACAACTGTGTGGATACACCGCAAAGAATTCTTCGTGAGACTTTAGAAAGGTACAAAATATCAACCAGACTTAAACCAATCTTCTACCTTGGAGTTTAATTATTAGAAGAAAAGGAGTTTGAAGATCATTAGTAAACTCCAAGGGGGAGAGGAAGATTGAAGTAGAAGTATTAAGATATGATTTGGCGTATGAAAGACGAAGAAGGTCTGAACTGAGAGGAAGTCCGATCCTATTTTCATAAGATTGGTGGAAGTATCCATATAATAGTACTCTCAGGAGGTTGTCGGACCGTAAGCCGAGGTTCATATCTCGAGGAAGTAAGGGTTATACCTTAACTTGAGTGGGTAATTGATAATTACTCAGAAGCAGAAGAGCTCAACTAAGTCTAAGCTAATGAAGTTGGATGAAGAAGATGTCGAAGGACAATCAAAGTCTAAGAAAAAAAAACGAAGGGTTTGACCATACTGAAACATAAGCCTATTAGAAAGATTCCTTTCATGGAACCTAAAGAAACCAAAAGGAAGATAACTAGTATGAACTAGAAGCCATGATTGGATGGACTAAATGAGTCTAATCCATTTGTAGGACTAAACAACCAGGACCATGCCTATTATAAATACCTTACGAAGTACCATTACATTCGTTATGGTAGTAAGGGAAAAACAATACCTTACTTTAAACCAATCCTTTAGACTTAAGGTTGGGCACCGCAGCTGGATTACCGCAGCCGGTAGAACCAAGCTTTGAGTACCCAAATAGGAAGATGTCACCATAACCATTAGTAAAGTCCATTAGCATAAGAAGATGTCCTAATCCAAGAATCTTTGGAGAGTAAGCCTATAAGCTTAGAGTGTTGGAAGAAATCATAGAATTAAAGGAAGTATCGATGCCGTACATCGAAGACTCCACGAAGGATCTGGATAAGGGATATATCCAATTATATCTACTGAGATCACTATGGAGTTTGAAGGATTGTGATCTGTTCAAGTCCGTTCCACCTTCCGAAACATGAGGGCGTTCGAACTTCGGGACGAAGTTCAGTTTAAGGGGGAGAGGCTGTAATATCCCAGGTTTAGAGGCTATAAAATGAGAGAACACCAAAGTGTGCATTGCATTCATGCATAGAAAATCCTGGGAATTTTCGCGCTTTCAAATAAAACTTACCACGATGAATCGAAGTTTCACTTGACTTGTCTGGAATTGAAGTAGATCATCAAGTCAAGCGCTATAAACTTCATTGTGATCTTTGCTAAAACCTTGTTTTGGGTAGATATGATTTGATCTATGGGCTAGATCAAATAGAATTAGTTTTACAACAAATAACATCTTAAGTAAGGGTCAACTATAAGATCTTATAAAAGATCTCAACATGACATTCCTTACAACAACACATTCTTTAAGAATTAAACCCTAACTTATTAACACTTAAAAGTTAGCAACTACCTTTGTGTGTAATATAATTCAATTCTAAACTTATCAATAAATAAGGTAAATCACAGGGTCTAAAGTGCATAAAGGCCACACATTCTTATTTAAATCATAACTTATTAAATATATGGACTATCATAAAACTGAATCCATTTACATTACAAATTATAGTTCAAACTATTTGAATAAAACTACTCATGAGTATTTTGGAACTCATATGATCATGCCTTGGTGCAATCAAACACCAGCTATTCAAAATTGAGGAATAACCTTCAACCTTGACTTTTTGACCAATATTATAATATAAATCCAATCAAATATGATATAGTGACTCATCCACAATAATAAAACCATCCACAAGATATTTAGTAACAAATGTCACTTGGCTATCCAAATATAATTCATATGAGAGGATAATGATCTTGCCACATAGGATGAAAATATCTACATGACTTGCTTTCCAAGCTATGCCACCTCATGCTCAAAGGATTGCTATGGATGAGGGCATGACACCCAAGCACCTTACTCATCAAACCAACACAAGAGTCACCACCTATGTGTCATGATACTAGAGCTTGCCCAAGCCTATAAATAGAGCCACACCCTTCATCCATATGATCACCTTGTAGCATGATACAAGGAAACCAAACACTTGAGACCTTCCATACATTAGCTAGGATCAATATGAAGAAGCTAGGAGGTGGAGGCATACCACAAGATGCAGGTTTATCGAATTTCCGTAAGAACAAGCTACATAAGATACCAAGGTAGAATCCTAGGCAAACCATATATTTAGAGGATCATATCATCATCTCCTGAGTAGGACCTTAGGTTATTAAAAGACATTGAGAAGTGAGAGAGATTATAGATGCTACATATCCATGTCTATCCTAGAGAATATTAGAGTAGTATTAAATCCTACTTGTTCAAACCAACCTTTAATTTTGGAGGTGAGAGCCATCTTCTATTAGTGAAACATAACTAAAACCTTAGACCATATTTGGATTTCAATCCAAGTACCACTTGGGATTATAAGTAGAACCCTGCCATGCCTCAGGCCTATTTTATACTTCAATTAGTGAAGCATCACCAAAGCTCTAAACCTTTCACATAGGATCCACTCCACATAAAATAATATGTTCTAACTTGTGTATCATAGATCCCAAGTATAAATCAAACTAGTTATACTTAAGCTTAAATGATATTTAAGTGAGTGGAGTGAAACCAATATCCAATTTTATTTGGTATCCCAAGTAATTGTTAAGTTAACCAAATAGGAAAATATATCATAGTTGAACCATCACCTTAGCAAGTGAATTGACCAATGGTGAGCTTGGGAATTATCCTAAGTAATCCAATTTAGAAGTTGCTAAGCAAGATTAGTAATTTTAGAGTTTATTCAATCATCTTCTTAAACCCTTAGAAGTAGTTCTCCACATAAAATCATGATTCATACTATTCCCAACACCATTTAATTTAAACTCTAGCAATAATTATATTACATATAAACAATACATATTGTTAAACCTAATAATATTTTCACTATGCACATGTTCTAAATTTCAAATCATTTAAACAGAAATGGTTCCTAAATTATAAAAGAATGGAGATCAATATCTTAACCATTTCCATTTTATTAAACCTCACAAAGTGTCACTCTATTTAAAATTTAATAGATGTTTACCCAAAAGAATTATGCAGTGAGTATTATCATAAAGTGATATGATATTCAAATACTTTAGAATCTGCAAAAGAAAACAGAATTCAATGTGAATTCAAACAACAAAATAGAAAACAGAAAATAATAAACAGAAATTGAATAAAGAGAGAGGGAAACCTACCTCGGCAGGCCGTAGCAGCCCAAAACCAAGGCCCAGGAGCAGCCCGCACTCGTGAACGAAGGCAGCCCAACACTTACCGTTTCGTTGCTTTAGAAATCGTGCGAAGAGAGTCACCCCTCTCGTCTTCTTCCTCAACGTCGACAGCCGAGAGGAGAGCGTCGGCCACGTCCTCGCCGACGATAAGGATGGCCCGGACATCGCCCATCATCTCGGAACCGCGTCCAATCCTCTTCACGTCCGTCTAATCCTAAATGCATCCCGATTCGTGCCGTTGGCCGTGTCAAAATAGCCGCAGCATCTCCGTCGTCACCGGCGGTGAGATGACGAACTAGCCCCTATCCGGCTCTATAAATATGTCCGGAGCATCTCCTGGAAACCCTAAAGCTTCACCGCCCAACCATTTCTTCTCTATCCCTCTCTATCTCTCGCTATCTTCCACATATCGTCGCCGGCGTCGATGACGAACTCGAAGATATAAGCCATCCCGGAGCCCATGGCGTGGCTCGGCCGACGCGCCCGGCCGCGTAGATCACCCCGGGAGGAGCAGAGCATCAAGGGGAGTCCATTCGAGGAAGAATTTTGGCGTTCCCTTTCCGTCGGGTTCGCGGGTAATGGTCAATCGTCGTCGTCTCCGTCGGCAATCGACGTCGCCGACCACACCATCATCTTCACGGTGAGCTCGCGCATCCGATGAACCAAGTTTCGCTTCCTAGATCTCTCCGTAGCTCGTTTAGCCGTTTCGCCGGAGAGCACCGCCGCGGGACATGGTCGCCGGCGTAGCTCCGGTGAGTCCCCGCACAAACCATCACCACCAGTAGCTTTGTTTCGTCGTTCTCGTTCGATTGGTACCAACCACGCGTCCCGGGAACCCTAAATCGGCGGCGCCACCGTGCTGCCGCCGCCGGCGTTTAAACGCCGGTGAGGTCAAAGGCCACGGTCAATTTTGACCGGACCTTGCCGACGTGGCACCTGACGTGTAACTTGGTCCCACTCGTCGTTGTCTCGGGACTAGAAGTGAATCCGGTACGTTTAGTGTTTTCGTTTTAATTTCAAATTCCAGAAAAAATGCTGAAACTTTGTAAAATCATAGAAAAATCATTTCAACTCAGAAAAATATGAATAACATATCAAAATGCTCACAAAAATAAACTCTATTCAAATAAAATATAAAACAAAAATGTGTGTCAAAATAAAAATTCACTTATTTTTAACTTCTTTAATTATGCCTTTTCATTTATTTAAAATGCAAATTGAATTCAATAAATAATTAAGTTCCAAACTTAAATTTTAACTATTCAGTAACTAAGTAAAATGTTAAGATTAATTTTCTTTACCATAATGTCCTTATTTAAATATTAGTGGTAATTCATAAACCCTAATTTGCATAATTACTATTTTCTATTTTCTTTAAATAGTAATAACTCAAGAAAATATTATAAGCCAATATTATTTTGGTAGCTCAACAATTATTTACTTAAACATCTTTAGTTAACAAGTCATTTTTTTTTAAACCTAGCAATAATTAGGAAACCCTAGTTTCCAATTAAACCCTAACTAGTAATTAGTTTAATTCTTAAACCTCTAAAAATTAATAACATGTTAAAATTATTAATAACTTTATTTCAAGTACTTAAACACATTAATTCTAGTACCAAGTATTACTTTAAGAATTGGATCATAATTTAGAAACCCTAGTTTTATTATAAGTTAGAATCTTGATCCCATTATTTTATGTGTTCATCCTTAATAGTTGTAACCCTCAAACCCTAGGGGTTTAGCCCATGTGATCATATAAGCTTCACCTATACCTATAGAACCCTAGAAGGAAACAAATGAAAGCATGTTCATGATCCACTCTTACCACTTAAGAGCCAACCCTAGCTTGTTAACCCCATATATCACCATTAACCATCATTCTTAGTATCACCCCATGGAATCAATCTCAAATAGCATATCCTAGCAGAACCATAGTCATAAATCCTAATACCCATTCTGTGTAGTTGTGCATATCACATGCTCCTATTCAACTAAACCCTACTTAAGAAGTAATAAACCACCTAGCTTAGGAACCATTAGTGATTACTTAGTGAAGCAATTGTGAAGCCATGGTAAACCCTAATAGCTAACTTATGAAACCACCTTGACAACCATCCTTTGATATGATACCATAATCAATCATAGTAATAAACCTCGCCAATGCTTGCTGCATATAGACCCATGCCAACTTAAGAACCTAACTAGTTCCTAATAGTGAACTAAATGAAACCAATAGTAAACCCTAGAAGCACATAGCTCCTATATATAGTAGTTCTTGTTCTTGTATAACCTTGTTCTTCAAAAGTTATTCTTTTGAAGTACAGATGTCAATCAACCATAGAAGCCCATAGTTCTTATGTAAAATACTTATTATTTCTTAATCAATATGTTCTTCAAAAGTTATTCTTTTGAAGTATAATATAAGTAATCATCAACCATGTCCTGTAGAACTTAAAATTGACAACTGTTCTTCACATATTATTCCTCTACTATTCTTTGTGTGTATGATTGTTAGGATGTCTTATATCACTTGGATAGAATGTTAATATAACCAAGCCTTAATAAGAACCTTGTTTGAGAACCATTCTAAAAGTGCAACAAACCCTAAAGAAATCTTTACAACTCATACATCCTAAATCATCGAGGTTAGATTACGCTCGGGACGATTGCATCTCATACTATGCATTATAGCATCTTTGCCAGCTTCTTTAAACATTGTCCTTACCGGACGATGATGGTATTTCAGCAGTTTGGAGTTCTCACGTATCGAAGCTTTTGCCCGCATAATCTTGCAGTCAAGAAAGGCAAGTTCATCGCTTGCTCATGTCATTTGATTATTTTTATCAAATTATATGCAAAGTACTATACTTATCACTCTTGCATTGAAAAGCAAATATTATTTTACAATTATGAATATGACTATGTGGTGGGCAATGGAACCATGGTATGTGTTGATTGGTGGAGGTTCCATTGCACGGGTACTATTCATCTAGGATTAAGTACCAATGCCGTCCAAGTGATTCTAGCGCCGTACATATCGCGTTAACCATAAGATCTATAATGGCTCGGGGAAGTCACCGTATCTTTTCCCTCTCGCATGCCAACGGACTGGTAATAAGGGTTGCCCGTATCAGCCTATCTTTGGTAAAGGTGGGGACATGTGGTCCTGCACAGCCTACCATTAGATATAGGAGAGGGTAGACTTATTATCGGTCTATGAAGGATTGTAAGGGTTGTCCGGATCAGTCTATCTATGGTGTATAGAACAGGGCACATAAGTTGTTCGGATCGTCTATCTTTGGTAAAGGTGGGGACATGTGGTCCTGCACAGTCTACCATTAGATATAGGAGAGAACAAGTGCCTGTGTTAGTCTACCCATAGATATAGGAGAGGACAGACTTACAAAAGGGTGGGTCTGCGGGGTCGCGGAGAAGGCGGTGTGGACTTGGATCTTATACTGGGCCCCACACCAAGGAAGTGTGGACGGAATCACGTGCCCGGTTGGCAACAAGGATAAGGTCTCTTATGGGAAAAGTAACGCACCTCTGCAGAGGGTATCAAAATTGTGATCGCCACTCCTCGTTCCGGAAGGAACCGCGAACGCGGCAGGAAAGGAACTCCATGAAGTTCTAGTCAACTCCGTGAAGACCGACGGGCATAGTTTTCGAATAAAATAAACCTTTTGAAGAAATGATTATGAAAACTTGCATTCGCCTATGACTTTCTGGTCTGTGGCTGTAGCTAGTGCATGATACACCTATTCCCTAATATGAACTTGCTGAGTACGCTCGTACTCATCCCACTCTTAAATCCCCTGCTTAGCTATGGAGGCACCGGAGGAGAGACTACCGTGGAACTAGAAGACAAAGGAGTCAACTGCAACAAGACGAAGAATCCAAGCAAAGAAGTCAATGAAGTCAACTGCTGCAGCAACTATAGTGGAAACTTAGACTAGTAATAGAAGGGAGCCTTTCCCTAATCCTAGCACCTAAGTAGCTAGAATTTCGTAGTAAGCCAGATATCTCTAAAGCTTGAGTTAGCAATAAGTTAGACTACGAGTCGTTCTTCTGGAACTTTATTTGAAGTTTTACCTCACTGTAAAGTAGGAGGCTGTGTTGATCTTCTGTAAATAGCTTGTGTATCCTTCTATAGACATACCTTGGACTCGCATATGTTTCTGTTGTACCACTCTGAGGGATGTAATATGAGTGGAACGGTGTTTCACTTGTGTTATGTCAACGACTTGTGTACTACACCATGCAGTGGTACGCTGGGTCACCACAGTGTAGAGTCTTATAATGTTTACAATATGTCTTTTATGTGAGTCTTGCTGCACTTGTTCATCCTTGAGTTTGCTTCAAATAACCTTGCTAGCCTAAACCTTGTATCGAGAGGGAATACTTCTCATGCATCCAAAATCCTTGAGCCAACTACTATGCCATTTGTGTCCACCATACCTACCTACTACATGGTATTTCTCCGCCATTCCAAAGTAAATTGCTTGAGTGCTACCTTTAAAATTCCATCATTCACCTTTGCAATATATAGCTCATGGGACAAAATAGCCTTAAAAACTATCGTAGTATTGAATATGTACTTATGCACTTTATATTTTATTAAGTTGCTTGTTGCGCGATAACCATGCTTCGGGGAACGCCATCAACTATTGTTGAATATCATGTGAGTTGCTATGCATGTCCGTCTTGTCCGAAGGTCTATCATTTTAGTGGTTGGAGCATGCAAAATTGTTAGAGAAGAACATTGGGCCGCTAACTAAAGCCATGAACCATGGTTGAAGTTTCAGTTTTGGACATATATCCTCAATCTCATATGAGAACAATAATCATTGCTACATGCTTATGCATTTAAGAGGAGTCCATTATCTGTTGTCCATGTTGTCCCGGTATGGATGTCTAAGTTGAGAATAATCAAAAGCGAGAAATCCGAAATGCGAGCATTCTCCTTAGACCTTTGTACGAGCGGCATGGAGGTACCCCTTTGTGACACTTGGTTGAAACATGGCATGCGAAGATCCGGTAGTCCAAGTTAAGTAGGACGAGGTGCGGGCACTATTAGTATACTATGCATGAGGCTTGCAGCTTGTAAGATATAATTTTCATAACTCATATGCTTTATTACTACCGTTGACAAAATTGTTTCATGTTTTCAAAATAAAAGCTCTAGCACAAATACAGCAATCGATGCTTTCCTCTTGAAGGACCTTTCTTTTACTTTTATTGTTGAGTCAGTTTACCTATCTCCTTCCACCTAAGAAGCAAACACTTGTGTGAACTGTGTATTGATTCCTACATATTTGCATATTGCACTTGTTATATTACTTTATGTTGACAATATCCCTGAGATATACATGTTATAAGTTGAAAGCAACCGCTGAAACTTAATCTTCCTATGTGTTGCTTCAACACCTTTACTTTGATTTATTGCTTTATGAGTTAACTCTTATGCAAGACTTATTGATGCTTGTCTTGAAGTACTATTCATGAAAAGTCTTTGTCATATGATTCACTTGTTTACTCATGTCATTACCTTTGCTTTGATCGCTGCATTCATTTCATATGTTTACAAATAGTATGATCAAGATTATGATGGCATGTCACTTCAGAAATTATCTTTGTTATCGTTTTACCTGCTCGGGACGAGCGAGAACTAAGCTTAGGGATGCTGATACGTCTCCAACGTATCGATAATTTCTTATGTTCCATGCTACTTTATTGATGATACCTACATGTTTTATGCACATTATATGTCATATTTATGCATTTTCTGGAACTAACCTATTAACAAGATGCCGAAGAGCCGATTGCTCGTTTTCTGCTGTTTTTGGTTTCAGAAATCCTAGTAAAGAAATATTCTCGGAATTGGACGAAACTTTCGCCCGGGGTCCTATTTTTGCACGAAGCTTCCGGAAGACCGAAGACCTAACGAAGTGGGGCCACGAGGCGGCCGGAGGGGAGGCCGGCGCGGCCCGAGCCCCGGCCGCGCCGACCTATCCCCCGGGCCCCTCGTGTGGCCCCTCGCGTTGACCCTCCGCCTACTTAAAGCTTCCGTCGCGAAAACCCCGATGCGAGAGCCACGATACGGAAAACCTTACGGAGACGCCGCCGCCGCGAATCCCATCTCGGGGGATTCAGGAGATCGCCTCCGGCACCCTGCCGGAGAGGGGATTCATCTCCCGGAGGACTCTACACCGCCATGGTCGCCTCCGGAGTGATGAGTGAGTAGTTCACCCCTGGACCATGGGTCCATAGCAGTAGCTAGATGGTCGTCTTCTCCTTGTTGTGCTTCATTGTGGGATCTTGTGAGCTGCCTAACATGATCAAGATCATCTATCTGTAATACTATATGTTGTGTTTGTCGGGATCCGATGGATAGTGAGTACTATGATTATGGTGATTATCAATCTATTGTTCATGTGTTGTTTATGATCTTGCATGCTCTCCGTTATTAGTAGAGGCTCGGCCAAGTTTTTACTCTTAACTCCAAGAGGGAGTATTTATGCTCGATAGTGGGTTCATGCCTGCATTTACACCGGGACGGTGACGAGAAAGTTCTAAGGTTGTGTTGTGCTTGTTGCCACTAGGGATAAAACATTGATGCTATGTCTAAGGATGTAGTTGTTGATTACATTACGCACCATACTTAATGCAATTGTCTGTTGCTTTGCAACTTAATACTGGAGGGGGTTCGGACGATAACCTCGAAGGTGGACTTTTTAGGCATAGATGCGGTTGGATGGCGGTCTATGTACTTTGTCGTAATGCCCAATTAAATCTCACTATATTTATCATATCATGTATATGCATTGTTATGCCTTTCTCTATTTGTCAATTGCCCGATTGTAATTTGTTCACCCAACATGCTTTTATCTTATGGGAGAGACACCTCTAGTGAACTGTGGATCCCGGTCCTATTCTTTACATAGCATACAATTTACTGCAATACTTGTGTTTTATTATTTTCTTGCAAACATCTTCCACTCGATACGCTTAATCCTTTGTTACAGACAAGCCGGTGAGATTGACAACCTCACTGTTTCGTTGGGGCAAAGTACTTGGGTTGTGTTGTGCAGGTTCCGCGTTGGCGCCGGAATCCCCGGTGTTGCGCCGCATCACATTTCGCGACCATCAACCTTCAACGTGCTTCTTGGCTCCTCCTGGTTCGATTAAACCTTGGTTTCTTTCTGAGGGAAAACTTGCCACTGTGCGCATCATACCTTCCTCTTGGGGTTCCCAACGGACGTGTACATTTACGCGCATCAGGGCGCGACGGCGGCCGGCGTGTCTTCTCGTTTGCGTGTACGTGCGCGCATGGCGGCGGCCGGGCCGTACGTGGGCGGCGACTTACGGCGGCGGCGGAGGAGAGCTTCGGCGGCGGTTCGTCGGCGGCGGTTCGTCGGAGCGCGGGCGCGGCAGCCTGACGGCGTCTCGTCTGCGAAGAGATCGATCGGGCGGCGTCTCGTCTGGCGAAGAAGATGAAGTGCTGAAACCGCCAGCGGCGCGCGCGCGTTTAAATAGGGAGCGACCTTTGGTCGCGGTTGGGATCACCAACCGCGACTAAAGGGGTACCTTTAGTCGCGGTTGGTAACCCCAACCGCGACCAAAGGGTATTTTCGGCGGTTTTCGTTTCCGCGGAAAAATAACCTTTAGTCGCGGTTGGTGACCCCAACCGCGACCAAAGGGTCTTTTTCAAATTACTTTTCTTTTTCAAAATCTGAAAAATACAAATAATATATCAAACAATTCAGAAAAATGAAACTAATTCAATTCAAAATGTTAAAAATACAAATAATATATCAATAAATTCAGAAAAATAAAACTAATTCATTTCAAAATCATAAAATACAAATAATATATCAAAAAATTCAGAAAAATAAAACTAATTCAATTCAATATGCTAAAAATACAAATAATATATCAAAAAACTCAGAAAAATAAAACTAATTCATTTCCCGCCACTTTCTTCCCGCCAGTTCTTTCCCGCCTCTTTCTTCCCGCCTCTTTCTTCCTGCCAATTTCTTCCCGCCACTTTCTTCCCGCCACTTTCTTCCCGCCACTTTCTTCCCGCCTCTTTCTTCCCGCCGCTTTCTTCCCGCCTCCTGTCTTCCCGCTCCCATTTTTCCCGCCATTTCTCACTACATATATGTAGCCCGGCTTGGCCAGCATTATCACATCTCTACAATCTCTCATGGCTTCCACCGCACCCACTCTAACCTACCAGCAGGTGGAGGAGCTTTGCGCCTCGAACTACCCTTGCCCACCGGGCTACCGCGTCCCCGCCGGCTGGAGGGTACTGCGTGCCGGGCGGCCATCACGAACCACTACTACCTCGACCTCACGCCGGAGCAGCGGATGAATCCCCGCTAGCATCCCGATAACCAGCATACTTGGGACGCCTTCTTCATCAATCGGCGTGAGAGGGCGCTCGCCAGGTATGAGGAGGACGGTGCCGCCTCTCGGGAACTTCCACGAGGCCGGCCGTCGGCTATGGTGGTACGGCCGGACTCTGCAGAGCGTCATGGACTACATCACGGCCGGCGATATCCCCCGCCTGCGCTACCCTCAGTTCGAGCCACGAGCGCCGCCCGACGGCAGCGACGACAGCAGCGACGACGACGGCGGCAACCTAGAAGGCGACGACTACCAGTACAACGGCGGCGGCTATGAAGACTACGAGTATGCATATTATACGCCTAGGCGGGAGTATGACTGAATAACTCCAAATTTCATGTATCATCAGTGCTATCTCGAATCAATCGAATCATTCGAAAATGGACACAAAAACACATCACGGATAATATAATTCACGTGATCCATTCAACAAAGTTTGGTACAATAAATTATTACACATCATTTCTTCCCTTGTGTCCCTGCTTGCTTACGATTGTGCCGTATCCATGGAGCATCCTCATCATTTAACTTAATGCTTGGGTCGGTGTTCACTTTGAAGGGCGGAATTTCAGCAAACATATTATAATCTTCGACATGTCCGTCTTGTCCTCCACTCCCACGATGTTTCTTTTCCACTGAAAGAACAATGTGGCGCTTTGGATCATCGCATGATGTACTGATCGTTTTCTTATCTTTCCGTTTCCTCGGTTTGCTACTCATGTCCTTCAGATAGAAAACCTGAGCGACATCTTTCGCTAGGACGAATGGTTCGTCAAGGTAACCAAGATTGTTGAAATCCACCATTGTCATTCCGTATTGCTGGTCCACCTTTACCCCACCTCCTGTTGGCTTGAACCATTTGCACCGGAACAAAGGGACCTTGAAGGAGGGTCCATAGTCAAGTTCTCATATCTCCTCTATGTAACCATAATATGTGACCTTTTGCCCATTCTCGGTTGCTGCATCAAAGCGGACACCACTTGTTTGGTTGGTGCTCTTTTTATCTTGGGCGATCGTGTAAAATGTATTCCCATTTATCTCGTACCCTTGGAAAGTCGTTATAGTCGAAGATGGTGTCTTGGCCAACATGTACAGCTGATCTACAACAGCATTGTCACTCATTAAATATTTTCTCAACCAACTGCCGAAAGTCTCCATGTGTGCCTTCCTAATCCAGGATTCAGGCTTCCCCGGGTTGTCCGAGCGTAAAATATTCTTGTGTTTCTCAAAGTACGGAGCCACCAAGCTGGAATTGGTCAGAACTGTGTGGTGTGCTTCGATCGAGAGAATGGCCGTCCATACATATCATTGATTTCCTTCCGATCGTGCCTTTTCCACTTAGTCTCCCCTCGTGCCGCGATCGAGGAAGACCAATCGGCTTAAGGTCGGGAACAAAGTCAACACAAAACTCAATTACCTCCTCATTTCCATAGCCCTTGGCAATGCTTCCTTCGGCCTAGCACGGTTACGAACATATTTCTTTAATATTCCCATGAACCTCTCGAAGGGGAACATGTTGTGTAGAAATACGGGACCGAGAATGGAAATCTCTTCGACTAGGTGAACCAGGAGGTGCGTCATAATGTTGAAGAAGGATGGCGGGAACACCAACTCGAAACTGACAAGACATTGGATCACATCGTTCTGTAACCGTGGTAGAACTTCTGGATTGATTACCTTCGAGAGATTGCATTGAGGAATGCACATAGCTTCACAATGGCTACTCGAACATTTTCCGGCAGGAGCCCCTCAAAGCAATCGGAAGCAATTGCGTCATAATCACGTGGCGGTCGTGAGACTTCAGGTTTTGGAACTTTTTCTCCGCCATGTTAATTATTCCCTTTATATTGGACGAGAATCCAGACGGGACCTTCATACTTGCTTCGGGCATTCAAAAAAGATGACCTTCTCTTCTTTGGTCGGAGCGTAGGCGGCACGACCTTGAAACCATTCCGGATGCCGGTTATCAGGGTCTTTCAAACGTTGCTGGTCCTGCCGTGCTTCCTTTGTATCATTTGTCTTCCCATACACGCCCAAGAAGCTTAGGAGGTTCACGCAAATATTCTTCGTAACGTGCATCACGTCGATTGCGGAGCGGACTTCTAGGACTTTCCAATATTCTAGCTCCCGGAATATAGATTTCTTCTTCCACATGGGTGTGTGCCCGTCGGCTCCCTTCGGAATTGATTGTCCGCCAGGACCCTTTCCAAAGATGACTTTCAAATCCTTGACCATATCAAATACCTCGGCACCAGGTGCGTTCCGCAGGCTTCGGCCGGTGATCTGCCTTGCCGTTGTAATGCTTGCCTTTCTTTTTTACTGGATGATTTTTCGGAAGAAATCGACGATGCCCAAGGTACACGTTCTTCTTACAATTTGGCAAATGTACATTGTCAGTCTCATGTAAGCAGTGCGTGCATGCATTGTATCCCTTATTTGACTGTCCTGAAAGGTTACTAAGAGCAGGCCAATCGTTGATGGTTACGAAAAGCAACGCTCGTAGGTCAAATTCCTCTTCTTTGTGCTCATCCCACACATGGACACCAGGTCTTCCCCACAGCTGTAAAAGTTCATCAACTAATGGCCTTAGGTACACATCGCTGTCGTTGCCGGGTTGCTTCGGACCTTGGATGAGCACTGGCATCATAATGAACTTCCGCTTCATGCACAACCAAGGAGGAAGGTTGTAGATACATAGAGTCACGGGCCAGGTGCTATGGCTGGAGCTCTGCTCGCCAAAAGGATTCATGCCATCTGTACTTAGACCAAATCTTATGTTCCTTGCGTCAGCTGCAAAATCTTTAAACTCTCTGTCGATCTTTCTCCATTGCGTTCCATCTGCGGGGTGTCTCAACTCCCCGTCCGACTTACGGTCCTCTTTGTGCCATCGCAACAACTTGGCATGCTCTTTGTTCCTGAACAGATGTTTCAACCGTGGTATTATAGGAGCATACCACATCACCTTGGCGGGAACATTCTTCCTGGGTTTCTGGCCCTCAACATCGTCACCAGGGTCATCGCCTCTGATCTTATAACGCAATGCAGTGCATACCGGGCATTCATTCAAATTCTCGTATTCACCGCGGTAGAGGATGCGGTCGTTGATGCATGCATGTATCTTCAGAACCTCTAAACCTAGAGGGCAGACAACCTTCTTTGCTTCGTACGTATCGGCGGGCAACTCGTTATTCTTTGGAAACATATTCTTCAACATTTTCAGCAAGTTTTCAAATGCCGAGTCACCTACACCTGCCTGTGCCTTCCATTTCAGCAAATCCAGTGTGCAGCCCAGCTTTTTCAGACCATCATCGCATCCGGGGTACAGCGCCTTTTTGTGATCCTCTAACATGCGATCCGAATTCTCCCTCTCCTTTTCAGTTTCGCAGCGACTCCGTGCATCAGCAATGGTCCGACCAAGATCATCAACGGGCTCACATGCCTCTTCTTGATCACCTTCCCCTTCACCTTCCCCACCTTCAGCATCATCCATGAAAGTATCACCAAAATGATCAAGATAGCTCTCATCGATGTCCTCCCCTTCTTCATCTTCTTCCATTATAACCCCTCTTTCTCCATGCTTGGTCCAACAATTATAGCTTGGCATGAAACCATGCCGAATCGGGTGCGAGGTGAACTTCCCTTGAGGAAGAGTAACCCTTCCGATTCTTACGAGTCAACACATGGACGAGATAACAAAACCCCCCTGCTTGTTCGCATTAGCCACTACGAGGAAATCTTTCAAACCCGTAGTGAATTCGCCGGAGAGTCGGCTAGCGTACATCCATTGCCGATTCATCTGCATTATTATAATACAAAATATATAATTAACCATCATGCATTTGTTAAACTAAATACAAATTAAACAATGAACTACACACATATGCATATTTTATCAATGACACATATATATATGAAAGGTTCAAGTTGTTGCTAACCGCGATCGAGGAGGAAAAAATAAATGAGGAAGCTCGATCAAGTGTGGCTCCGACACTTCATATCATGTTTGTTTCATGCTCTTGGGACATTTCATCAAACACCTTGTGTGCATAAGAGGAGCCAAAAGCAAACCCTACACCCCCTTGTGAAGTTTGTGAAGAGAAGTGGCACCAAATGGCTAAGTGCTTGTGGGCTGAGTGGTATATATAGGGGAGGGGCTTTAGTCGCGGTTGGCCAGGCCAACCGCGACTAAAGGCCTTGGGCCAGGCCTGAGGACATTTAGTCGCGGTTGGCCCGGCCAACCGCGACTAAAGCCCCTCCCGTCCACCAGCTGGCCACCGAGTACCCTGGGCCCAGGCCTTTGGTCGCGGTTCGCCACAAGGGCCGCGACTAAAGGTCCCATTGGTCGCGGTTCTTGCATATCCGCGACTAATGGGGCTGTCCGGACCAGTGTACACCGGTTACCGTGTCTGACGTTTGGTCAGATCCATGTGGAAGAAGAAGCTATTGGCCAAAGCATAGTGTTAAACGGTACCATGCCGTGTATTGGCGGGAAGCATTCTACCTCCATTGCCTCGGTGGTTTCATCATAAGGTGCGTACTCATACAAGCTATGGAAATTCTAAAAAAAAATAATGTCATAAAATATCCGTGGCGTTGAACCATAATCAAGCTACCTGTTAATTGACAATGTATGGCATTATATATGCAGGTTTTCGTTGCAAAAGGAAAAGTATCTGGTTATCGAAACTCCAAAATTAGATAATATTTTTAGTCATCAAACATTAGCAGATTCTGATGACCGCAAGAAAGAAATTATACCTGATGTGTACCTTGGAAAATCACAGCAAGGAATCTACTATGCTGCTCTCTACAAAAATCAACTCCGAGTCTGGGTACTTCATGAAGCATCAGATTATGGAGTGCCTGAGTGGGAGCTAAAACATCAGGCTATCCTCGAATCTGCTTTTTTGCGACACTACGCACGACGTCGTATACAAGCGTCATGGAGCATAGACCGTGGTGGCAGGAGAGGGCACACAAAGTATACAAGAGACCATGAATTGGACTCTGATAATAATAATAATAATAATAATAATAATAATAATAATAATAATAATAATAATAATAATAATAGTGTTGTTGATGCGACAACAGAAGGAGACGATGGGGAAGAAGTGGGATCAATAACCGATTGTTGAGCTCAATGTGCAAATGAGAGGTCAAACTTGTTGGGATTCCATCCTCACAAGGAGATTATTTTCTTTGGAAAACGTTTCGACGGATTCGCTTACTACTTGAGTAGTTGCAAGTTGCAATACTTGGGGTCAATTTTTCCGGCCGGATGTTGTAATTCTCAAGTGGAAGAGTCATATGGGTCATTCATCTACACTCCGTCCATGTATGACATTCTTCCTTTGCCAGAAAACAAAAAGAATAACGATGATGAAGATGACTTTTATGATGACGATTAGGATCACGATGAGGAGGAGGATGACGACAGGTGTTGTGACCAAAATCAGATCTAGAAGTAGCTAGGTTCCATACAAGAGTGTAGCACATGTATCTAGGCTTTTGTGTAACAAATTTTGGTGCTTTTATTGTGGTTTTAAAGGATATTTATTGTTATTTTGGGCTTAACCAACTAGACTTAAGCCTAGGGTGCAGGACCGTGCTAAATGTGACCACATGACACCCTAAAGAGCTCTAAGCTCCCAGGGTTCAGCGCTGGTAGGCGGTCCGCAAGTCTCTACCGCGGACCCTACTGCAAGCAATTTAGGGATTGGCTGCTGGTTGACTAGAGGGTTGGTCGGCGGCGTCGATTTTTAGGTCGGTTTCGGTTTCAGAGATGGACATATGAACCCACCGCATGGGCACGGCAATAGCCACTGGTAGAAAAAGGGGCTTTAGTCCCGGTTCGCAACGGGCATTAATCCTGGTTGCGCAACCGGGACTAATTATGCGCGACTAAAGGCCCCCCCTTAGTCTCGGTTGCTTACGAACCGGGACTAAAGGTCCATCCGCTTGGGTTCGTGCGTTGGGGCTAAAATATCTCCGCGGGTGAATTTTTCTAATTTTATTTTTTCTAATTTTTTTCCACTCCATTTTTTTCTATTTTTTTAGAATTTCTATTATTTCAGTTATTTGCATAGTTTAGTCCCTATCTCTAACTACACTTATCTCTAGTCAAATTACTTTACTCCTGATCAAACTTCCCGCTTGGTCACCCATCCTCCCACTACTCTAGCACTAGCACAGTTAACTTCCGAGTTCCATCCCGTCCCGCATCCAAGTGCGTCGCACGCATGTATATGATACTAGTATCATATCAATCATATTAACATGTTGGTCGATGTCACATTTCTTTATTGTTTGAATTTCAAATAGTTCTTTTAATAAACAAAAGTAATGATGTAATAATAATCTTTAATAAATAAATAAACATTTACTTTTTAATTTGTATTTTTTTATTTCTTTTAATTTTTCAATTTTTAAATTTTTTTGGCCAAACCTAAAACCTAAAAATTTGAAAATCTAAAATTAGGTAAAAGTAATAGTAATCTTTATGCAGGATGCAAATATTAATTTTATTTTTTAAAAAAATAAAAAAAATATATATAATTCAGAATTTATAGCAAAAACAAAAATCTTCCTGCTTTCGTATTTTCATTTTGAATTTTGAGAATCTAAAATTTGGCTAA
This sequence comes from Lolium rigidum, assembly GCF_022539505.1. Taxonomy (NCBI): domain Eukaryota; kingdom Viridiplantae; phylum Streptophyta; class Magnoliopsida; order Poales; family Poaceae; genus Lolium; species Lolium rigidum. The sequence continues at coordinate 14,229,615 of NC_061510.1, forward strand.
CCAGGTAAACCCCGGTGAATTCGAATGTAACTTTTTCCCACGATGATTTTGATATATTATATGTTTTTCCCGACGTCATATGCAAAAGTTAATGCGGTTTTACCATTTTTCAAACCTTTTTTGCAAAAAAGTGAAAATTTGAATTTCTTAATTTCACCGAATACTAGGCTGCATAACATACAAGAATATGAAAATATTTTATTTTTTAAATTTTCTATCATTTTCTTTTGTATTTTATAAAGGAAAAAAAAGGCGATCCAAGGGGGTGAAGGGTGCGTGGGGAGTAAAAAAGCAAGAAAAACCTGGACTAAATGAACTAAAGGATACCCTTTAGTTCCGGTTGGTAACACCAACCGGGACTAAAGAGGCCTGCGCCGGCCGTAGCCCACCGTAGCCCTTTAGTCCCGGTTGGTGGAGCATTAGTCTCGGTTCACCAGTAGAACCGGGACTAAAGAACCCATTAGTCCCGGATCAAAGTATTTGGGGACTAATGGGTTGGGATGAAAAGCCTATTTTCTACTAGGGAGCACAGCTCACAGGCCGCTGTATCCCACCGCTCTACCGATCTCCACTCTCTCCCTCTTCCGCCTAAAAACAGGAAAAAAAACATTAGACGTGGTACTTTGTTCCGGAGAAGAGCGAAGAATATATTGCATTGCCACCTGTTTAAATATGAATCATGAATTTATGATCTCAGCTGACGGGCTCCACTCTAAACTATCTGTGCCTGTTAGATCTTGTTTGGTACTAGATTTTTGTGTGGATTGGTGGGATAATTTTCACCAAACCTCAAATACCAACGTATTCCTAAAAGCATTTTGATAGTACACTAGTGCTATAATATTGGGCTAGTTTAATCCTGTTATTTTCGTAAATCTTAGTTTATTTTGCGCAATACCACGTCAATGACCAAGGATGCTTCTCTTCTCCGAAATGCAGCAGCAAGAAATAGGTGCACGATCGAGTGACACCGACGGAGCAAAACATGTGTCATTTCTTCACCAAAAGCCGGAAACACAAACGTGACTTCCGGTCTTCCGGATACGGTGGTGGCACACTCGACAAAAAGCAATGATCCAACGAGGACAGTTCCTGAAAAGGGGGCCGGAACCAAAAAAAAAATCCGACGGGTTTACGAGTTTAGGATGAAATAGGCCCAGAATAGAGCCCGAACTCGCGGGCTGGCCCGTAAACAGAGTTCGGGGGCCTGAGAAACTCGACGGCCGCCCCCTATTTATACAGGGTGCGGGGGCGAGTTGGATTCCAAAACCCTACTCCCCCGCCGCTGCTGCCGCCGCGTCTCCGCTCCACCTCCGGCGAGAAATTTCGTCACCGTCTTCGGCTCTTCCGGTCCACTGCCACCACCCCTCCCTCCGCAATGGCGCGCACATGACAGGCCGGTAGGGGAGGGGGCCGAATCGGCGGCGGGAAATTGCCACCGCATACACCGGGTGTGCGGTCGGAGGCGGACCGCGCGAGGCGGGCGCGCTCCGATGGTGCTTGGAAGCGGGCGGCACGCAAGTGAACGCGTAGGTTTGCGCGCCGGCCTTTGCGCTTGGAGGCGCGCGAAGGGGAAGCCGAGGCGCCCCCGCCAGTTCATGCAGCCTGCCGCTGCCGGCGCTTCCGCCGCGCGGCGACGACAACGACAACGACGAGGAAGACGGGCTGCCTCTCACCCGTGGGAGCTCGGTGGAGGCGGCGCCGTTCGAGATGGCCGCGCTCGTCCTTGCATAGGCGTCTGATACGTCTCCAACGTACCTATAATTTCTGACGTTCCATGCTTGTTTTATGACAATACTTACATGTTTTGCTTGCACTTTATGATGATTTCATGCGTTTTCCGGAACTAACCTATTAACAAGACGCCACGAGTGTCGGTTCTCGTTTTCTCGCTGTTTTTGGTTCCAGAAAGGCTGTTCGGGCAATATTCTCGGAATTGGACGGAATCAACGCCAAATATCTTATTTTTCCCGGGGGGCTCCAGAACACCGAAGGGGAGTCAGAGGAGAGCCAGGGGGCCCCCACACCATAGGGCCGCGCGGGCCAGACCCTGGCCGCGCCGGCCTAGGGGGAGGCCACCCTGTCGACCCTCCTGCGCCGCCTCTTCGCCTATTTAACCCCTTTCGACCTAAAAACGTAGTACAAATTGACGAAACTCCAGAAAGACTCCACGGGCGCCGCCGCCATCGCGAAACTCCAATTCGGGGGACAGAAGTCTCTGTTCCGGCACCCTGCCGGGACGGGGAAGTGCCCCCGGAAGCCATCTCCATCAACGCCATCGCCTCCATCATGCTCCGTGAGTAGTTTCCCCATGGACTACGGGTTCTAGCTGTAGCTAGTTGGTATTATCTCTCCCATGTACTTCAATACAATGATCTCATGAGCTGCCTTACATGATTGAGATTCATCTGATGTAATCGGTGTTGTGTTTGTTGGGATCCGATGGATTGTTACGTTATGATTGTCTATCTACAAAGTTTGTGAAGTTATTGTTGCTGCAATCTTGTTGTGTTTAATGTTTGTCACTAGGGCCCGAGTGGCATGATCTTAGATTTAAGCTCTACTTATTGCTTAGATTGTATCTACAAGTTGTATGCACATGTCTATGTCCGGAACCAAAGGCCCCAAAGTGACAGAAATTGGGACAACTGGAGGAAAAGGCTTAGATATGAGGATCACATGTTTTCACGGAGTGTTAATGCTTTGCTCCGGTGCTCTATTAAAAGGAGTACCTTAATTTCCAGTAGAATCCCTAGAGGCCCGGCTGCCACCGGCTGGTAGGACAAAAGATGTTGTACAAGTTTCTCATTGCGAGCACGTATGACTATATATGGGAAACATGCCTACATGATTAATAGACTTGATGTTCTGTCTTAATGCTATTTCAATCCTATCAATTGCCCAACTGTAATTTGTTCACCCAACACTTGTTATTGGAGAGTTACCACTAGTGTAGATAGCTGGGAACCCCGGTCCATCTCTTATCATCATATACTCGTTCTACATGTCATTGGAAGTAGTATCAACTATTTTCTGGTGCCATTGCTCTCATATTACTATTACTGTCTGTCGTATTACTTGTTACTACTGCTCTCATATTACTGCTGCTTTCACATCACCCACTGTTACTAGTGCTTTTCCAGGTGCAGCTGAATTGACAACTCAGTTGTTAAGGCTTATAAGTATTCTTTACCTCCCCTTGTGTCGAATCAATAAATTTGGGTTTTACTTCCCTCGAAGACTGTTGCAATCCCCTATACTTGTGGGTCATCAAGACTATTTTTCTGGCGCCGTTGCCGGAGAGGCATAGCTCTACTCATAAGTTCACCTGGGGAGTAGACTTTACTTCTCTCTTTTATTTTATTTTATTTTGTCTTGCTAGTTTACTTCTGTCTAGTTTATTTGTGCTTAGTTTATTTCTGTCTAGTATTATTCTTCTTAGTTTACTTTTGCTTAGTTTCTTTTTGTCTTGTTTTATTTTCCCTATATACCCGAAAATCCACAAAAATTTGAAAAACCTAAAAATTAAAAACTGCTATTATGGGAGAACCTACAACCTATTTGGAGCTTATAGAATTATATAATAATTATAGAGAATCAAGAACGGGAAAAGTTATGAGTGCTGTGATAGAAAAATTAAATACAATTGCTAAAATCTTGCTTAAACGCCATGATATAAACTGTTGCTCTGAACATGATACTAAACATCTTAAATTTCAATGTGGCTTTAGTGAGGAAATTTTAATTAAGAACTATAATTGGAATAGCTATATTCATTTTGGGTTTGAAGAGGTAGAACAATTTGTCATATTTATGGGAGCCTCTGAGATAGAATCATTCATGTCTAAAAATTATGAAACTTGTGCTGTTTGTAAGGACCTTAAAGATTGTGTCTCTTCTATCCTTAATTTTTGCATATAAAGCTACAGTGATAATCCTTATATCATTGATTATAAAGAGAGACTCATTAATGCACAATAATGCACTCACAATTTGCAGGAACCTGTGGAAGAAGAAATTGATGAACCTGAAAGCTCATTGGATGAAAAAGAGGAGGAAATTAATGAACCTGAAAGCTCATTAGATGAAAAAGAAGAGGAGAGTGACGAACAAAAGGAGGAAGAATGGATTAGCTACCCATGCCAACCTTCTAATGAGAGTAACTCTTTATCTCTTACACTATTTGATTGTCCTCCATGCTTACCGAAAGAGGATGAATGTTATGTTCCTGTGGATTCTCTTGAAATATCCCCTATGAGTAAAACTGGTGAGAATAATTATGCTACTGTTATTCATGATAATCCATGCTACTTTGATAAATCTTATGATAATGCTTTGTTTGTGCCTGATGTCGAAATGCATGGTACTAAAGAGTTTTGCTTGGCAAATGTTTATGATAAATCTCTAGATGATGGTCCTATGTTACTTGATAATATTAATTGTACTACTAATGAAAATGGGATTGGAGAGTTCTTAAGTTTATCTATGAGTCTCATATCTTTTGAGATTGATCAATCATCTTGTTATATAATTGATAAAAGTGGGTTTGAAAGTTTTAATCCTATTATTTCTGAGTTTGATAAAAATTATGTGTTTGTGAATCATGAAAAGCATGCTTTATGTGATAGTTATGTTGTTGAGTTTGTCCATGAAGCTACTGAAAATTATTATGAGAGAGGAAAATATGGTTGTAGAAATGTTCATGGTACTAAAACACCTCTCTATATGCTGAAAATTTTGAAGTTACTCTTGTTTTATCTTCTTATGCTTGTCACTTTGTTCTTCATGAATTTATTTGTGTACAAGATTCCTATGCATAGGAAGTGGGTTAGACTTAAATGTGTTTTTAACTTGCTTTTGATTCTCTCTTTTGCTTCAACTCTCACCCTTATGTGAGCATCATTAAAATTGCTGAACCCATCTTAATGGCTATAAAGAAAGAACTTCTTGGGAGATAACCCATGTGTTTATTTTACTACAGCAATTTTTGTTTTGTTGAGTCTTGGAAGTTGTTACTACTGTAGCAACCTCTCCTTATCTTCATTTTATTGCAATGTTGTGCCAAGTAAAGTCTCTATGGTAAAGTTGATGCTAGATTTGGATTTCTGCGCAGAAACAGATTTCTATCTGTCACGAATCTGGGCATATTTCTCTGTATGAAACTCAGAAAAATCTGCCAATTTACGTGCGTGATCCTCAGATATGTACGCAAATTTCATTAGTTTTGAGTTTTCTGATTTGAGCAACGGAAGTACTATTTTAAAATTCGTGTTTACTGGCTGTTCTGTTTTGGCAGATTCTGTCTCTGTTTTTTGCATTGTCTCTTGTGGACTTTAAGTGAGGCTTTCTAGACGTGGAGAGCTGTAGCTAATGTTTTATTAAGTTCTTGCAATGTGTCACTACAGGGCCAAGGTGGATTAAAGTTTTTTGAGTACTAACCCCTCTAATGAAGTTTATGAGAAGTTTGGTGTGAAGGAAGTTTTCAAGGGTCAAGAGAGGAGGATGATATATGATCAAGAAGAGTGAAAAGTCTAAGCTTGGGGATGCCCCCGTGGTTCATCCCTGCATATTTCAAGAAGACTCAAGCGTCTAAGCTTGGGGATGCCCAAGGCATCCCCTTCTTCATCAACTTATCAGGTTTCTTCTATTGAAAGTATATTTTTATTCGGTCACATCTTATGTGCTTTACTTGGAGCGTCTGTGTGTTTTTATTTTTGTTTTTGTTTGAATAAGATCGGATCCTAGCAATACTTATTTGGGAGAGAGACACGCTCCGCTTTTTCATATGAACACTTGTTCTTCGTTTTACTTTTAATGATCAATGATAAAAGTTAGAAGCTACAATACTTATTGGTATTTGGTTGGAAATAGAAAATGCCTCATAATGTCTTGAATAATTTGACACTTGGCGATTGTTTTGAGCTCTCAAGTAGATCATGATTAAGTTTTTTTTCATGTAGTTTAAACCTATTAGTGGAGAACTACCGTAGAGCTTGTTAAAATTGGTTTGCATGATTGATCTCTCTTATGGTCTAGATATTTTCTGGTAAAAGTGTTTGAGCAACAAGGAAGACAGTGTAGAGTATTATAATGCTTGCAATATGTTCTTATGTAAGTTTTGCTGTACTGGTTCATACTTGTGTTTGCTTCAAATAACCTTGCTAGCCTAAGCCTTGTATCGAGAGGGAATACTTCTCATGCATCCAAAATCTTTGAGCCAACCACTATGCCATTTGTGTCCACCATACCTACCTACTACATGGTATTTCTCCGCCATTCCAAAGTAAATTGCTTGAGTGCTACCTTTAAACAATTCAAAAATTATTACCTCTGATTTGTGTCAATGTTTTATAGCTCATGAGGAAGTATGTGGTGTTTATCTTTCAATCTTGTTGGGCAACTTTCACCAATGGACTAGTGGCTTCATCCGCTTATCCAATAATTTTGCAAAAAGAGCTGGCAATGGGATTCCCAGTCCCAAACTAATTAACCTAAATAGACACTCCTCCATGGTATGAGATTGATGGAAGGCACCCGAGGATTCGGTTAGCCATGGCTTGTGTAAGCAAAGGTGGGGAGGAGTGTCATCATAATAAAAATAAAGTAAAAAGGCACTCATTCATGGTATGAGATTGTTGGCAGGCACCCGAGGATTCAGTTAGCCATGGTTTGTGAAAGAAAGGTTGGAAGGAGTGCCACCCAAAAATAAAAATAATTCATGGGAGCCGCTCTTTGAAGGTTTGTATGGCAAGGGGGTTAGAGTGCCCACTACCATTCGTTGACAACAACAAGCACCTCTCAAAATTTTACTTTTTATGCTCTCTTTATGTTTTCAAAACCAAAGCTCTAGCACAAATATAGCAATCAATGCTTCCCTCTGCGAAGGTCCTTTCTTTTACTTTATGTTGAGTCAGTTTACCTACTTCCTTCCATCTTAGAAGCAAACACTTGTGTCAACTGTGCATTGATTCTTACATACTTGCTTATTTGCATTCATCATATTACTTTGTGTTGACCATTATCCATGAGATATGCATGTTGAAAGTTGAAAGCAACCGCTGAAACTTAAATCTTCCTCTATGTTGCTTCAATGCCTTTACTTTTTTTTTGAAAGCTCAACGGGGGAGGGGGAAAACCCCTCCACCTGAAGTGAATTTTATTAAAGCACTTCGGGGGGTTACAGAATTGCTTGCAAGGCAGCGCAGGACTTACAGAGGGAAACCCAACGCCACAATGTTACAAAAAACAAGCTCTAAGGGTGGACAGCCATGCATCAACAGGTTGCCGGCTGTGGCAACGCGGTAGCCGGTGGAGCCAGAGGTCACAGTGCGACGCAAGGAGGGAGAACATCTGCCTGGGTCGCAAGCGCTGGGCGTCGAAGACCATGCGGTTCCGGCTCTTCCAGATGATCCAAAGAGTCAGCAGCACCAAGGTGTGGCGCACCGGTGGGACGAGGCCACGGAGGGCAGCGGCGAGCGACGCGCAACCCTCAGCCAGGTCGGACGCCGAGGCGGCAGCATGCGCCCCAAGGCCGGCAAACCAGGGCCCCAACCGAGGGCACCTAAAGAAGAGATGCAGCAGGTCTTCCTCGCTGTTACAGAAAGGGCAGCAGGCAGTCGACAGGATCCCATGCCGATGAAGCATCGCACGCGTCCTGGTGTTCCCGTGGCGGGCGACCCAGAAGAAGACTTTAACCTTGAGTGGTGCGAAGTTCGCCCAGTTGTAATCAGCGAGCGGAAGCACGACGCCAGACATTTTCATGACGCGGTAAGCCCCAGCCGTGGAGAAGGCGGCGGCTCCCGGCAGCAGGCGAGTATCAGGCTCATCCGAGAGAGACGCCAGCTGGAGCGACGTCGCCAGAGCCTCGAGCTGAGACTGAGCGGTAGCAGTGATGCGCGGGTGCAGCGGGATCTCCAATGGTGAGCGCGCGAGGGCCACGGCCATCGTGATCGTCGGGTCGGTGCAGTGAGTCAACAGCTCGGGAACACGTGCGAAGAGTGGCCCGGCGGCGTGCCAATTATCGAACCAGAACGAGGTAGTCGCACCATTACCGACCCGCACGTTGGTGAGCCCGCGGTAGATCGCGAAAACGTTCTTGAAGGATCGCCACGAGGGGGTGTCCAGGGGCGACGGGGGCTCGGCGATCCCATTAGTGCCGTACCAGCGGCGGACCCACCTGGCCCACGGCGTGTCGTCTCCACGGAGCAGCTTGTGGATGAACTTGAGGAGCAGGCACGTATTCTGGCAATGGAGATCGCGTACGCCGAGGCCTCCCTCTGCGCGCGAGCGGCAAACATCCTCCCAAGCAACCTGGCAGTCTCCACCAGAGCACGCTGCCTTCCCTTTCCAGAGCATGCCGCGGCGAGGTCTGTCCATGCGGCCCAGAGTGGTGACAGGGAGGGGGATCACGCTCATGGCGAACGATGGAAGGGCGGAGAGGACAGCGTCCGTCAGGGTTAGACGAGAGCCCAAGTTGAGCAGGGAGCTCTTCCACCCCGGGGCGCGCTTTTCCACTTTGACCACAAGGTGTTGTAGGTCCTGCACCCGAAGCTTGGTGGCAGTCAACGGGAGCCCCAGATACGTCTGGGGGAAATCCCCCGGCGTGCAGCCCACCAGTGCAGCAAGGTTTGCGGCGTGCGGTTCCGGGACGCAGATGGGTACAAAGGTGGATTTCAGAAAGTTGATCTGCAGGCCCGTTGCGCGGGAGAAAGTGTCCAGTAGGCCTTTGGCTCGGGTAAGCTGCTCAGGAGTGGCGCGAAGCAGGAGGAGGGTGTCATCCGCGTATTGGATTACGGGGCACGGCAGATCATCCACCAGAGGATGTCGCAAGCGCCCAACCCCGGTGTCGCCGGCGATGAGCTGTTGTAGAACATCCGCCACACGATGATAAACAGATAGGGAGAGAGGGGATCCCCTTGGCGCAGCCCTTGCTTACAGTCAAACCACCGGCCAGGTACTCCATTGAGCAGGACGGCAGTACGCCCAGACTCCAAGATAGCTTTGATCCAGCCACACCACTTGTCTCCAAACCCGCGGGCACGGAGGATGCGGTCGAGGGCAACCCAATCAACAGAATCAAACGCCTTCCTGAAATCCAGCTTGAGCACAATGGTGGGAGCACGCCTCTTGTAGCAGCACTGGATCAGCTCAGCCGCATACGCAAAATTATCCGAGATGTTTCGCCCTCTGATGAAACCAGATTGGTCAATAGACACAAGAGACGGAATAAGCGGTTGAATCCGACGCGTCAGAACCTTGCATAGGATTTTCAGCGCGGTGCCCTGGAGAGAAATTGGCCTGAATCCATCGGCAGTGACAACATCATCCTTCTTTGGGAGCAGGGCCATGTAAGCTTGGTTCAGAGGGTGCAGCCGTGCAACGCCAGAGTGAAACGCGTCCAGCAAATCCTTCATGTCTCCCTTCACAAGCGGCCAGAATTGTTTGAAAAAGCCAGAGCTAAACCCATCAGGACCTGGGGAGGCATCAGTGCGCATTGTAAGGAGAGAAGCTTGTATTTCATCCTCCGAGAAGGGGCGCTCCAGGTCAGCGAGGGAATGCAGTGGGCTGTACATAGCCTGCACATCGAACTATCGAAGTCGAAAGCAGTACCAACTGATCTCCCCATCAGCGACGAGTAATAGGCAGTGAGCACCCGCTCTTTCTCTGGGTGTGAGTACACATGTAGCCCATTGTCATGCAGCACACGGATGGAATTTTTTCGCAGCCTAGCTGACGCACACGCATGGAAGAAGCGCGTGTTTTCGTCCCCGAGGCGACAATAACGGATGGAGTAACGCTGGCGCCAATATAAGGATTTGATCTTGAGTTGCCGCGCGAGTTGGTCCTTGACAAGCCGACGCAGGGTAGCCTCGGCAGCAGACAACCAGCGCAGTTCCTCAAGTTAATCGAGCAGCTGGATGGCAGCCCGGCAGGAGGTGATAATCGAGTCAGGCTTCCGTCGCCCTCTCGCCCATTTCTTGGACTCCGCTCTCACCCATTTGAGCTTACGGGCAAGCCTCGCTGCAGGGTCAGGCGGCTGGTTGCAGCGACGACCCCAGACATGTTGCACAAGAGATTGGTAGCCAGGGTCCAAAGCCCACCCTTTCTCATATCGAAACACAGCAGGGACGGGGACCGACGAAGAGGCGGTGACCACGAGTGGCACATGATCGGAGGTAACTCGGGTCGCGGACGTGAGCGTCGTGTTGCATAGTACCGTGGACCAGGCAAGATTGATAAAGGCTCTGTCAAGACACACGAGTGTGGGCTGCTCGCGCATGTTCGACCAAGTGAATCGGCGGTCCAGGAGCGGCAGTTCTTGTAAGAGCAGGTCATCCACAACGGAGTTAAAGGACGAGGCCAGGTTCGCGTCGAATGCGCCGCCGCTGCGGTCGTCCGGCCAACGAGCAATGTTGAAATCACCCGCAATTAGCCATGGACCAGTGCACAGGGCGCCTAGGCTCCGCAGCTCGTCGAAGAACTCATCGCGTGAGGCCGCGTCGCACGGCGCATAGACGTTTGTGATGAAGAAGCGGAGGTTATCCGAAGTGGAGCGGAGCTCGGTGGTTAGGCAGAATTGCCCAGCGTGCCGCGAAAGTAGCTGCCAGTTCGACGCGTCCCAGGCCGTAAGAATGCCACCAGAGGCACCATCGGCGTCGATGCACTCGTTTGAAGAAAGGGAACGAGGAAGGATTGTCTTGAGTTTGAAGCTCGTGGGAGCACGCAACTTGGTTTCTTGCATACAAAGGACAGCGGGAGACATATCGACTACGGCGGAGTTTACTACAGTGCACTTATCATCGTCTCCTAAACCCCTTACATTCCAAACCCCCACTATCAGGTTTCGCAACCGAGGTGTACTCATGGGGGAAACAGACACACACCTAATGTACAACGCAAACTCTTACAAACCCAGGGAGCTAGGCTACCCAGAAACTGAGAGGCACAAGGCACAACTAGAGCTAGGGCGGAGACACACCCAGGGAACCGAGACCAAAACTGGCGGCTTGGAGGCCGAGCAGGCGCCCGGGGTGTTGTTGGCGGCTGAGCAGGCCGCATCAGTCGACGTCGGCGATCACCGGAGACGACGCGGCAAGGCGGTCGAGTGCGTCGTCGGGGAGGTCGCAGCCACGCGCCAGGGAGTGAAGTAGCGTCATGGGCAGGAATGGTGCGGACGCGCTAGCGGGAGGGCGCGGGAGGGGCACACCCTCGAGCCTGTGCGCCTTGAGCGCCGTTGCCCTGGAAGTGGCAGTCTGGTGGCCACCGTCATTAGCGTCGCGGATCCTTTTGCTACGGCGCGGGCCGGAGTCGCCCTCGTCGCTGACATCGCCAAGCTGCCGGAGCGGGTTGAAACGCCGCGCCGCGGCACCTCCTTGTCGACGGACGGGGCCGCCTACCGGAACGCGAGGTTGGCGGGGCAGCATCATGGGGCAGCGCTCCTGGAGGTACAGCGGCATCTGCTTCGCAAGGACAAGCCCTGGGGACGGCGTGATCACCGCCTCAGCAAACACGTCAGTGGAGATTGCCGTGGGGCGGCCTTGGATTTTCGTCGCAGTGGCGACCAGCCCCATGGAGCCCGTGAGCAGGTTGACGTGCATGAGGCCTTTAGGGCCAACATTCGGGCCAGCAGGCCCATAGCGTCGAGGGATGCGGAAGAAACCAAGCTCGCCTGCCGGTCCAACCGCCAACAAGTGGAAGAAGCCAGGAGAGACCGCAACATGCAGGGTCGAGGGACGAGCGATGCCCCCCGGCGTGATCATGGCGAACGGCGCCGTGCCTGGCGCATCCAGAAGATCACATGGGAGTTCGTCGTCGCTTGCCGCGGGCGCAGCATCGGAACCGCGCGCAGGGACGAGCGCGGCGAAAGTCCCCGGAGCACGACGCGCCCCACGCCGGCGCGCAGACCTGGAGAGCGACCCCGGAGGGAAGGAGCTCCCTCCACTTGGTCCACCGTCAGCACCTGAGCCTCCAGAGCCACCACCACCGCTTCCTGGGCCTCCACCTCCTCCAGGCCCGCCGCCGCCACCGCCAGGCCCGCCAGCGCCACGGCCCCAAGCGCCGCCCTGTAGGGCGGCGAGTGCGGGGGATCGTCGCCAGCGTCCTCGCCTATGTCCCAACGGCGGACGCGAAAAACATCGACGAAAGTGATCCTGCCGTCGTGGGCTTTCATGTGCAGCTCGTCGGGGATGGCGTGGTAGTCATCAAACTTGCCCATCACAACCACGGCCGTGTACTCAGCGCCGGTGAGGCAGAATTCCTCGATACCCGACGGGTTGGAGGAGCCACTAACAGCGACATGGATGTGCCCACGGTTCCAGTTCTCGACCGGGTAGCCCACCATGGACAGGGAAACGAAGCCGCGGTGGAGGAAGTGGGAGCGATTTTCGGCGTCCTCGTGATGCTCGAACCAGACGGTATGCTCCTGGAACGGGAACGGCCCCTCCAGGGTAGCCCTCAGGCGGCTTTGCGGAGTGCGAAAGGCGACAAGGTGGGCGCCGTGGGCAGACGCCGCCATGCGAGCCTCATGGCCGCGGTGAACATAAGTGAGCAGGGCGCCGCGGACGAGCGCCCCATTGTGGGGACTCTCCGGATCGACGAAGGCGAAGCCGTAGTGCGCAAAGTCCTCCATGTTGACAGGCGGCATGTAGACATCCATGTAGTCAGGGTGGGTGGGTGGCAGGAGATCCTCGGCATCAGGGGGGTCCGAAGGGTCGTCCGAGGAGGCCCGGGGCGTGGCTGGTGAGGATGGGGGCGCCGGTGGAACGTGAGGGCTCCCCGGCGGCGGTGGCGGAGCGGCATTGGGGTACGGGGTCACCGGGAAGGCTGCGCCATTAGCGATGCGACGCGGAGGAGGGTTGTCGAGTGGGGAGGTAGGGGAAGCTCCACGGGCAGGGGAGGGCGTGGCGGAGGGAGAGCGAGCGCGGGGAGTGGCGGAGGGCAGAGGGAGCCCGGGCATGGTGTTGTGGCAGCGGTTGCGCCGGAGGCCAGAGCGGTGGCCAGAACCCCCGCAGACGAGGCAATACACCGGATCACGGCATTCGCGGACGGGGTGTTTGGGTGAGAGACACCGGAAACAGAGTCCCTTGCGCTTTATAACCGAGGCGGACGGAGGCCGCGAGGAGAACGGGGTCGGCGGCGAGGCGACCGAGGCCGACGAACAGCGGTTACCCGGCACCGGGAGAAGCAGTGGAGGGCGCTGTAATTTCGGCCAAGCCAGGTCGGCCAAGGCATGCAGCCGAACGATTCAAATCCAAGGGCGGACGCGTAGCCGTCATGGAGCGGTTGGGGAAACGTGGAACGTTGACAGGCGTCTCCGGTGACACGCAGGCAGCAGAGGGTGCAGCACGTGGAAGGGGTGCGGGCGGTGCGGCAGGGTTAGTGGTGGTGGGTCCGGAATCCCCCGGAGAGGCCGCGGCGTGGTTGACTGGAGCAAGGGCCCCAATGCCCAGGCGCACCACGTCGGCAAAGGAAGGGCTGGGGCGGTGGGGCGTGGTGGGCCAGTCGTGGTGGACTTCTCAGCGTTGACAAACGCACGAGTTTGAAATTCGAGATGGCGCCGAGCGAGGTCAACGGAGGAGTGGCAGAGGAAGGCAAGGCCGGCGTAGTCGAAACGGCCGCGGCGGAGGACCGCGGCGGCGATGCTGGCGCACGCCACGGAGGTGGAGAAGATGCCCGGCTCAGGCTCGTGAAGGGAGAAACGGTTGTGGCTTGAGGTGAAGTGAAAGTTGAGGGCATTGAGGACCGAGAAGAAAGGCGGCCGCGCCGGGCCGGCGAGCGAGGTGACCCAGATGTGGCGGCGGCAAGCCAACGGGGAGAGGGGAGAGATGGGTGCGCAGACGCTCGAGTCGAGAGCAGTCAGGCAGAAATGGAAGAAAGCGTCTCCGGGGCGGCAGACGGGCGGTGACGGGAGGGCGCTGCGGCGCTCGGCACCAGCGCGTAGCAGTGCAGACGGAAGGACGGGGCGGACGTGGGCTAGCGGCGGAAGGCTGGGGAGGGGGAGGATGGGGGCTGTGGGGACGGTGGCGGCGGAAGGCGCCGGGCGGGCGCCCATCGCCGTGGGCTCTCAGCTCTCATCGCTCTCCTAATGCCTTTACTTTGAATCTATTGCTTTGTGAGTTAACTCTTGTGCAAGACTTTTGATGCTTGTCTTGAAAGTACTCTTCATGAAAAGTTTTGCTATATGATTATCTATTTGTTAGCAACTATAGATCATTGCCTTGAGTCACTTCATTCATTTCATATGCTTTGTAATAGTATGATCAAGGTTATGTAAGTAGCATGTCACTACAGAAATTACTCTTTTTATCGTTTACCTACTCGAGGACGAGCAGGAACTAAGCTTGGGGATGCTGATACGTCTCCAACGTACCTATAATTTCTGACGTTCCATGCTTGTTTTATGACAATACTTACATGTTTTGCTTGCACTTTATGATGATTTCATGCGTTTTCCGGAACTAACCTATTTACAAGACGCCACAGTGCCAGTTCCTATTTTCTGCTGTTTTTGGTTCCAGAAAGGCTGTTCGGGCAATATTCTCGGAATTGGACGAAATCAACGCCAAAGATCTTATTTTTCCCGGGGGGCTCCAGAACACCGAAGGGGAGTCGGAGGAGAGCCAGGAGGCCCCCACACCATAGGGCCGCGCGGGCCAGACCCTGGCCGCGCCGGCCTAGGGGGAGGCCACCCTGTCGACCCTCCTGCGCCGCCTCTTCGCCTATTTAACCCCTTTCGACCTAAAAACGCAGTACCAATTGACGAAACTCCAGAAAGACTCCAGGGGCGCCGCCGCCATCGCGAAACTCCAATTCGGGGGACAGAAGTCTCTGTTCCGGCACCCTGCCGGGACGGAGAAGTTCCCCCGGAAGCCATCTCCATCAACGCCATCGCCTCCATCATGCTCCGTGAGTAGTTCCCCCATGGACTACGGGTTCTAGCTGTAGCTAGTTGGTATTATCTCTCCCATGTACTTCAATACAATGATTGTTGTGGGTATACTTTATGGGTATATCAACGACATGGCCTAGATCCGGCAAGCCCGGGTGGCCCACAGACGGTGATGGTGGCATGGGGCCCATCGGGCGGCCCAGTTGCTGTTGATCAAGAAGGATGAAGTCCTGCCCAGGAACCTGGAGCCGGATCCTAACCGACCTACGAAGGAGGCCGGATCCGTGGAGGCCCATAAAGTATCCGGATCCAGTACGGCCGTAAGGAAGGCGGATCCTTGACGTACACGGCAAGATATTGTACCGTAGTTAGGCAACTTGTATTCCGGCTAGGACTCTCCATGTAAACCCTAGATCCGTGCGCCTTTATAAGCCGGATCCCGGGAGCCCTAGAGGCACAACCAGACAAGCAGCAGTAGGCCCTGTCATCGTGCAGGTGTTCCGAAGCTGGGTAACTCGCGTACCACCGTCCCGTGTGCACTCCGCCCTATGGCCCCTACTTCTTCTCCCCTTCGTGAGGATCCCTCCTCCGAGGTATTGTCGATTAGGCAACGACAATGATCTCATGAGCTGCCTTACATGATTGAGATTCATCTGATGTAATCGGTGTTGTGTTTGTTGGGATCCGATGGATTGTTACGTTATGATTGTCTATCTACAAAGTTTGTGAAGTTATTGTTGCTGCAATCTTGTTGTGTTTAATGCTTGTCACTAGGGCCCGAGTGGCATGATCTTAGATTTAAGCTCTACTTATTGCTTAGATTGTATCTACAAGTTGTATGCACATGTCTATGTCCGGAACCAAAGGCCCTAAAGTGACAGAAATTGGGACAACTGGAGGGAAAGGCTTAGATATGAGGATCACATGTTTTCACGGAGTGTTAATGCTTTGCTCCGGTGCTCTATTAAAAGGAGTACCTTAATTTTCAGTAGATTCCCTAGAGGCCCGGCTGCCACCGGCTGGTAGGACAAAAGATGTTGTACAAGTTTCTCATTGCGAGCATGTATGACTATATATGGGAAACATGCCTACATGATTAATAGACTTGATGTTCTGTCTTAATGCTATTTCAATCCTATCAATTGCCCAACTGTAATTTGTTCACCAACACTTGTTATTGGAGAGTTACCACTAGTGTAGATAGCTGGGAACCCCGGTCCATCTCTTATCATCATATACTCGTTCTACATATCATTGGAAGTAGTATCAACTATTTTCTGGTGCCATTGCTCTCATATTACTATTACTGCTGCTGTGTTACTGTTACTACTGCTCTCATATTACTGCTACTTTCACATCACCCCTGTTACTAGTGTTTTTCCAGTTGCAGCTGAATTGACAACTCAGTTGTTAAGGCTTATAAGTATTCTTTACCTCCCCTTGTGTCGAATCAATAAATTTGGGTTTTACTTCCCTCGAAGATTGTTGCGATCCCCTATACTTGTGGGTCATCAGCGTCGCCGGCGCACGAAAAACCCTCCTCCGCCGCTAGAACAGCCCCGGTGACAATCCCAGGGCTAATTTCGTAATTTTACTAGTCAAATTAGCGAGGTGAAGTAGGTTTAGTTAAGTATTTTCATTAGTATTTGTAAATTATGTTCCAATGTAGCTCGATGGGAGCAAGATTTTCTTTTATTTCGCATGATCATGGGAGCAAAATTTCCCGCAACTTTTGATTTCCGTTTTTTAATTCGCGGTTTTGGTTTCTATTCTGCGCGGCGACCAAAAACATCGAAACTGAAAAATTCAGAAAACCGAACTCCGTGTTTTCAATTCGAAAAAATACCGGCACTGCTAGAGATGCTCTAATGAGCCCTCTTTCTGTAAGTTGTACTTTGATGTAGTCTTTTTAGGGATGAACTAAGCTGTGATGTTATGTAATCAATAAAGAGATGTGATTCTAAAAAAAAAAGCGGAGCTTTGCTTGTCCTGTCCACGCCAAATCCAAACCTGGCAGTGAATTATTGCGCGTCATCTGGACTGATACGTGGTTGTTGTCAAAGAAAAAAATCGTCATGCCTATCTTAACGGGCGACGACACTGGTGGAAAAAACGGCTTCGGTCGCGGTTCGGAACTGCCATTGGTCGTGGTTGCGCAACCGCGACCAAGCAAGCGCGACTAAAGGCCCCCCCTTTAGTCGCGGTTCCCTCCACGTGGCCGCCAGCAGTCATTCGGGGCGGAGGACCTTTAGTCGCGGTTCTTCTGGCCAACCGCGAATAAAGGCCGCCGCAGGTTTAGGGTTTTAGCCCCCCCCCCCCCTAAACCTGGTTTCTTTTTAATTTGTATTGTTTTATTTTCTTTTGTGTTTTATTTTAATTATTAAAGAGTTTCACATATTCTATGGTACTACATACATAGAACCAAAAAGAATTCAAGAGGATATACAATATATATTCAATATCGGATGACCATATACAATTTTAAACAAGTTTCCATACATAATTTAGTGCATATAAAGTTCTACGTCCTCTACATAGTGTTTTCCTCTAGGATCGATGACTTCCCTCGCGAACCATCCAGCTAGTTCCTCTTGAAGTGGTCGGAAGCGAGCTTCTGGACTAAGCGTCGTCCGGAGGTTATTCCTCTTGATGTTGTTCTCGGACGGCTGCCGCTCGGTGGTGTATCTCCGGATCCTCTCACAAACATAGTATCCACATAGATTGGTCCCCGGTGGCTGAATATCCCCGGTCGCAGTCTTTGCCCTTTTAAAATGTAGCTCTTTTTTGAATTCACCGACCTTTTGATCTACGAACCGTCTCCAAACCCTACAAGGCAAAGAAAATTAAATGAACAAGCGAGTTATTAATTAGTTACTTGATATTAGGAAATGATGAACGAAATAGGCCGATCGATATAGAGCGCAAACGAATGAAAGTAATTACTTTTGCATCATTTTTCTCATGTCGGCCCAATGCTTCGGATCCATATTCAGAGAGTCGTGGACGAGAACTGTGGAGTTCTGAATTTGAATTACTAGCAGAATCC
Source organism: Lolium rigidum (assembly GCF_022539505.1). Classification (NCBI taxonomy): domain Eukaryota; kingdom Viridiplantae; phylum Streptophyta; class Magnoliopsida; order Poales; family Poaceae; genus Lolium; species Lolium rigidum. The sequence continues at coordinate 14,247,548 of NC_061510.1, forward strand.
AGTGGAACCTGCGAACATGATACATGCACAGTCATGCATAACTCATCGATTAGCCACATACCATGCATGGAGTAAACAAAAGAGAATGTGCTCAAGACAGAAACACTCACCCAAAATGGTAAGGAAATAGAATATCACTTTTGAGTTCCTGTTTTATAAGAAACCGCCACAGGTCATCCTCCACGTCGGCGGGTGGTGTTCTAACACATATGAATTAACGATTTGTGGGTCAATGAACCCAACATCATGGGTGCGCCTTATTCGCATTTCCTGCTTCTTCATTCTGCATAATAGCGTACACAACAAGATAGTTAGGACAATATATATATTTATAGTGCAGGCAATGAACGAGATGGGGTAGAAATTAATAAATCACTTACGGAACATAGCAACCGATGATAGATTTGTCGAGCTCGCGCAGATTGAACAGCTGGAACAATTCACTCCGATGAATTGTTATATAGTAATGTTTGAAGTGATGCTCAGGTCTAACTTCCGCATAAATATAGTCTTTGGCGTTTTTAAGTTTTATGTAAGCCTTGTACCAATTTAGCAGACCTGTCATTTGTCGAGGTATATCCTCTTCCTCGCAGGCTCGACGAGAGGCCCATTCCGCACATATGTAAATACTACGTCCTTCATTGGCGCCTCATCAAGGCCTAACACTGCACGAAGAGTCAGACCTAAGTTGGCCGCTTGTTCTGTGGCACTCGCTACAGTCAATCCCTGTGCTGCCGCAGCTGCTATGATATCGGGGGCATCGTCCGGACCGGTGGCTTTCACTATGAGCGGGGCGATCGACTGTTTGCTTTGTTCCCCGAGCTGGGCAACTTGTTTCCCCCCTTTTTTGCTTTGTAATTCTTTCTCGGCCTCCTCCTACTTCTCCGCCAACTCTTGGTTCCTCTTGACCGCGAGTGCTTGACTACGAAGTTCACGTTCATAGTCGTCAGGCAGATTCTTCGCGGCTTGGGACGGTGTGTTCAAAAATGACTTAGCCCAGCTCTTTTCCTTCTCAGAAAATACTTGCTTAGGCTCGGGCTCTCTTTTCTTCTTGCAGTCCGCCTTCCATTTCTCATGCTGAGCAGCCACGGCCGCTGCATTTTCCTCGACACTAAGTTCCCAAGGCCTTGGGATGAGAGGCTTCAGTGATGGCTCTGGTATCTTTGTGGTTGCAGGTACATAAGGCTCCGGGTTAATAACCCAAGACTGCTTCTGCTTCTTCGCCGGAGGTGGATTGGGGGCGGCGTCTGATCACCCGCCGGACGAGGACTGGGGGGCGGTGTCTGCTTACCCGCCGGAGGTGAATTGGGGGGCGGCGTCGGCTGATGTGAAGGAGGTGTAGGTGAACCACCAACACCACCGCCGCCGCCACCACCACCGGAGGGGGGTGGACTTGTTCGCCTTGGCGCCTCGTCTGGAAACTTGATAAACTTCTTTTTCCAGAGAATAAACTGGCGCTTGACACCTCCAAGTCTTCTCTCCCCTTCGGGTGTAGCAATGTCAATCTCCAGGTCCTCAAACCATGGGACTATTTCCTCCACCGTGACACGAGCATAACCATCTGGAATGGGGTTCTTGTGGTGGAGTGCTCCAGGCTCACATGGTAAAGCACTGCCGATGGCTACCTTCGTGGACATGTTCCCAGTAGGATAATGCAGATGTCATTCTTTCATCTCCTTTACATCGTCCACGGGGTAGCGAGGAGGATCCGGTGCAGTAATATGGATCTCCGGTGCATCAGTAGCCGGCTGGACCTCCGTGGAAGCCACGCCGCTTCTCCGCTGATGGCTTCCGAGATCCGCTGGATGATCTTCATGCGTCCCAGTTGCCGATCTCTCCTGTACTAGTATAGTCAGGGTTTTCTTCATCTCATCGACTTCCGATGCCAACCGCGCCACAACATCTGCATCCCGATCCGACTTTCTCTTACGGCTTCTGTAACCGTACGGGTCATCGTCCTGGGAGAACCCTTCTTTCCACGTAATGTTCCCGGGCATGCCTCGTACACGTCCTCCGTGTTCAGGATTCCCGAGGGCTCTTGTCAGCGCGTCGTTCTCTCTGTTGAACTTGATCTTCCCCTCTTGAGCATCCCTCATTGCGTCAATAAGGGCTTGGGTGGGTTTAAACATTTTGTTCCCGTAAACACACGCCCCTATCTCCGGGTCTAGCGTTCCCCCATGCCCGTACCACCAGCTTTTGGCCCTTCGGTCCCATTGACAAAGGATTAACTTGTCAATGCCTACAGATTGTAGACTAGGGTTTTGCTAGAAGTAGAGGGCAAGTAGATCTCGAAGGTTTAGGCGGAAAGTACTCGACGATTATGAAAACTAGGGTTATGTTGACAATAGATTCGATCCTTTCTTTGTCCCTCGACTCCCCCTTATATAGGAGGTGGAGCCGAGGGTTTCGTTTTGTACAAGTTACAGAGTTCGGGACGGTTTCTAACTCATCTCGCCAGATTACAAATAACACTTCCTATTACAACTCTAACTTTCCTTAATATATCTTGGGCTCCCGAATCTTCTTATTCTTCGGGTAGTGGGCCTTCAGTAAACCCCGGGTACTATCTTTGACAGGCCCATTTGGGATGCCTATGTCAGCAGCCCCCGAGATTTTGCTTGAATCGTAGAGTCGGGGAAAATCTCGACTGTTTATTCGAGAGCTTTCATTTATACTTTTTCACATAAAATTCTATATTGTACAGGGATAATGGTAGTTGGGGCTAGTTCATCTGACGGATCAGGTACTAGTTAACTGCTCTAGTGGCAATCCGCAAAAACCTACTTCAAGATCACGTCCCTGGACATGATCTCGGAATACTGGTGTAAACTTCGACGAGTGCCGCTTAAGGTCTTACCATTCGTCGAGTCCCGGTCAAATTTATCGGGTACCTAACGCGTCCGTTAGGATTTTTCTTCGTATCTGTTGATACGGATAAAAGTAGCAGAGCGCAGTCTTTGGCGATGCCACGCCCAGCAGAACGGATCTGGGGTCTTACCTTCGCAATTTTGCGGCATTCAGAAATTAATCGCAGCTTTGGCGTTCTGAGAATATATTGTCGAGTGCTTTTCGCCTTTGGAATAGCACATTTTATCGAGTCATATTTGATGACTTATTTTGTCTTCCCGATGGGAGTATATGTAGAGTTATCTGTCAACTCGAAATATACTCACTTCTATTTTTTTTTAAATTCATCGGGCACGCGAACAGCGTTCCCGATGGGAGTAGCCCCCGAGGCTACAACCAAGAACTTGTGCTTGGGTGTAGGCTCCACAGATTAGTATCCTTTGCCGCTATATTGATAATCCTTCTCGATATTTTTATATTTATCGGGTGCGCGACCAGCGCTCCCGATGGGAGTAGCCCCCGAGGCTATGAACAAATGCTTGCATTTAGTCATAGGCTCTCGCCATTTCTATATTGTCATACTCGAAATTTTCTATTTTTCCAAAGTAGCCCCCGAGCGTTTGGGCAAAAACTTGTATTTGATCAAAGGCTCCAAAAGTATTCAAATGATTTGTCCTGTCGCCATTCTCTTTTTATTTTTCTTGTCGACATACTTTTCTCTTTGTCAAATTCTCTTCATCTTTATCAATAGTTGAGATTTTTCTGCCTTGTGGGTCCATTGTTCCCACCACGTTGACACGTCGTGCAAGTGGGGGACACACATCCTCCGCTTTTCCTGGCGCACGTACAGTAACGCCTGTTCCATTCCTTCTCAGTAAAAATACCTTTTTACCCTTGTATCTACAAGATCCTTTTTCACCACACGATTTCTTCATCCAACGGTGCACTGCTTCGTCCAAATCCTATATAAACCTTTCTTCAACCTCGGTCCAGTCCTTCGTTTGCGCCGCACATCTGTTCCCCTCTGCAAAAACTTCCCCTTCGCCCAACTCTGTTTGATCTTCCGCACGCCCAAGCATTGCTTTGTCCACTGCCGTTGATGCCACCACGCACGCGTCTCACTCGCCACAGCACACCTGATTCATCAATGGCCGCCGCGGATCTAGGAACCGCGGAGTGGGAGAGGTCCAAGGTGACAAACCAGGATGTTAACCTGCTGAAAAGGCTTGGCTTGATGAAGAAAGAAGACGCCATCCGCTTCCCTAGCGAAGAAAGCTACCCCAACCCTCCAATGGAGTACCGGGTTAGTTTCGTTGATCATCTCATCCGCGGCCTTTCTACCCCAATTCACGATTTCCTCCGCGGCCTTCTCTTTGTCTATGGGATTCAGCTACACCAGCTGACCCCCAATTCCATCCTTCATATTTCTATTTTCATCACATTGTGCGAATGCTTCCTTGGAATCACTCCAAATTGGGTTCTTTGGAAACGCATTTTCTGCCTCCGCCGCAATGGCTCCCACAGCACCACCTATAACATAGGTGGAGTTGTTATCTGCGTCCGAACTGATGTTGATTACTTCGACGTCAAATTTCCTGATTCTGGTCCAAGGATGGCGCAGAAGGTGGCTTTATATACACGAAGAAGATGCCAACTCTGTCGAGCACAACATAGTCCCTTTTGACGGAAGTGCCAAAATTCAACGCCGCCATTCCTGGGATGCTGAAGCTTCCGAAGAAGAGAGAAAGGCGACAGAAGCGCTTATGACTCGTATTCATGAGCTTCAGAATACACGAGGCAAAGAACTTTCTGGTGTTCAAATCATTGCCTACTTTCTTCGGATTAGAGTGCAGCCTCTTCAGGCTCTCAAAAATCCCCTTTGGACGTATGCTGGTGAGAATGACGCCAATAGGTTGTCGAAGGATCTTGCTGTGAAGGACTTGGAAAAACTTGTCCGAAAAATTACTTCGCTGAACAAGAAGGATCCTATTCCTTCTTCTTGTAGCGTGAAACCATATAGCTCTACCAATCCTCTCCCCAAGGTATTTTGTCTTCTCGAATTTGTTCCTTGTTCCGAACTTTTCTTGCATCTCATTGTTTTGATATTTCTCTAATATTTTTTTTTATGTCTTTATATTTCGACAGGACCATCCTTCTATGGATTCGCTTCCTCCTCTTCCGGAGGGTGGAGATGTCGAAGAAAGGGCCATTGTCACTGATGACAACCAGGAGGCCCCCTCATTTGTGAATGAACCCGCAGATTCTCGAAAATCTGCGGGATCTGTTGAAAAGGATGCTGCTTCTGAAGATACTACCTCAGCACAAACTCCTCCTCCTGCTGTTTCTCCGAAGAACAAAAGGAAGAGAAATGACGTCGAGGACTCCGGGACCTCTCAACCCAAAGAAACTGCTCTTTCACCACAAAAGGCAGCTTATGACCCATATCTCGCGAGTCTCATCAGTTCGTGAGTTCCCTGTCTTTTTTATTTTCCTATTCGAAGAATTTTGCTTGCCTTGCTCTTTATGCTGCCACCCTTTTTCGATAGTGATGATGACGAAGAAACACCAACTTTGGATGTGGCTGCTCGAACGAGTACGTCACATACCCTAGTTATTTCAGAGCCGCGAGTTGAAGGAGAGGAATCCTCGCCTCCTCAACAAAACATCGGCGCTTCTACTCCGCCTCCGAGCCCCCGAGCCTCTTCACCAAAAAGGGCAAGGACGGAGATTATCTCGGAACCTACTCTCCAATTGAGTAGCTCCTCGAACCCTCTCATGGAAGATGTAAGTTCTTCACTTTTTTGTCATTGTTTATGTTTTCTCTGTTTACTTCTGTGTATCACCATATTTTTCTCATACCCCCATTTTCTCTTTGTCCTCTTTTTTTAACAGCCTATGATCAAGGATCTTCTTCGCATCGGTACCCAATTTGTTGGGTACCGTGAATATGCTAATAAAACTGAAGGTAATGTTTTGCTACTTCTTTTTGCCTCTGCCCTTTTGCTCCTTTGTTGTCGAAGTTTTTAACTATATTTTTCTTCTTTGCCAGAAAAACTGGCGGAGGCCAATGAGCGTGCCAACACACTTGCTCAACAGTTAGAGCACAGTGAAAAGGCTCGCAAAAAGGCCGAATTGGACGCTACTGAAGCTAGAGCAGAAGCTGACAAGGCCAAGGCTGACGCTGCTGGTGTCGAAGATCTTATAAAGAGGCTTCACACCGCTGAGACTTCACTGAGCGATCACATAGCTGCCCAATCTGTTCCCGAGGAGGCGATCCTTAAGCGTTTAAGGACGCAAAGTCGCCGCTTCGTCGGTAAGTACCACTTATTATCTTTTGTATTTCCCTCTCTGCACTCGTTTGTTGCTCAATAAGTTTCTTTCTTGACAGCTAGAACAGCTCAAGAGTTTCAACTTGAAGAACCCGCCAATGATCCTCTTCTTGACGCCCTTTCATTCCTCGAGGTTCATGGATCGGAGGCACGCGAAGGCATTGATCAGGCTAAAGCAGGGTTGTCGCGGCTTTTTCCTTATTTTTTCCCAAAGAAAGAGGAACCCGCAACTTTCCTTAACCTCGCCAAGTGCTTTAATCCATCAGAAGATCTTGGGCTAAGGGTGCGTCATGAGAATATGAAGGTTGCCGTGGAAAATACTGTCGCCTTGGTTGCTGATAGCCAGCAGTCTATCGACTGGGCGAAAGTTGGCGACACTGATCAAATAGAACAGTCGAGGTGGAAGTCTTTGATCAAGGCAGCTAAGCCCAACACGAAGAAAATCCTGGCTTATATCGGGATCAAGCCGTCTTCGACCCCTAGCTCATCAAAGCCGGAGGTCTAGTTGAATGCCTCTTTGCTTTTTCTTTTTAGCGTACCTCTTTCTTTTGGCTTTGTTGCCGTAGTGTTTTTGGCGAGAACTGCTTCAGTAGGTCTCTAGAAGGTCCTTCTTTTGTAATAGACATGTATATATTATGGAGATGAATGGAAATCTATCTTTGCTCAGTGATTGATGTCGAAATATTTCTTTTTCCAGTTAATTTTTGACAATTATACGCCAGCTCCTGGTCCTTCCAATATTTCGCCTTCCTCTCACACAAGGAGAACTCCTGCTTATGCTTCACCTGCCGAAGACTCCTTGCCGCAAGAATTGGATGAACTTCGGCACCAACTTCAGTGCGTGAAGAAGCAATCACTTGTGCTGATGGAAAAGTCTCGTAAGTCATCTGAAGCCGAAAAAATTGCACTTCAGCAAGCTCACGAGGCCATAGCTGAGAAGGACTCTGCTGTTGCTGAAGCTGCTGCAGCTGCGTCTCGGGAAAATTCTATGCTCCACCTGCTAATAGATGCTAGCTTGGATATGGCGGGTATGTTTCATTATCTTTGTCGCGCTTCTTTTTTCTTTGCTGCTTGCCTCCTTATTATCTACTGACCTGTTGTAAGACACAATAGGTGCTTTTTTGGATATCGCTACCGAAGATGAACGTGTCGAGGCTCGTTCCAATGTTCTTCTTCGGCTTGCACGTGAACATGGGTCGACTTTTTGGGGCACGCCCGAACGGACTCGCCAAATCGTGAGATTTCAAGATCGCGCGCTTCAGTTCGCGGGTATCTTGACTTCGTACCAAGACCCTCTCTATGGTTTATAACTCTATGTTTCCTCGGAATATTCAACCAAAAACTCTTCCCGAGTTAATGGGGAAGTTTAAGGATGCCCACAGGATCCATCACTTTGTCAGAGCTCAGCTGGTGGCTGGCGCCAGATTTGCCCTTATAATGCTTCAGATCTGCCACTCAAAGCTTGATCTGACCCAAGTTGTTGAGAAAGTTCACGAGAAGGTACGGCGCCGAAGATTTGGTGTCGATCGTATTAACACGAAGGTTTCACCTATAGCCGAAGAAATGATTGAAGACCTTCTTCGGATGGATGCCGATTTTTTTGCATATGGTCATTATGCTGATTTTCTTGGCGCTGCTCCTGAAGAGAACAGAGTGACCCTTGATGATATATTGAATCAGGACTAATTATTTTCCTTTGGTAGATAATTCTCCTTTGTAAATCATGATTATGATTCTATTGTGAAGCAAACAGCATATTTCTATATTTGTCTAGCCCCCGAGTATTTTCGGTGGCTATTCGCTGTATTTGTATAATGCGAGGTTTTTAAACCAAGGCAAGATAATATACACTGTGTACTATTTTTGTGGGTGCAAGCCCCCGAGTCTTTTGTTGATCACTATTTTGTCTATATCTCTTTTTCTTTTGGCGAGGTATTTTTACCAAGGCAAGATGCTTCTTTTGCGTTTGTCGACACTGCGTTTATATATATATATATATATTGTATCATGTAGGGGAAAACCCCTGATCTTGTCGAGAAGAAGATATATAATTCCACTATCTTTATTATATTGCAGCACCGCGAGCCCGCCTCATTAAAAACCTTTCCCGGCCCCACTCGGTGCCCCGAAAAAGGAAAAGAGTGCGTCTGAAAACTCGCGGGCGTTTCAGTACATTGTAGCTTTACAAAGGAGGACTATATTTCGACATCTAGGCGTAGAAACGCCCGAGCTGTGCCACGTTCCGAGGATTTGGCTCGTCAATCCCTGTCTTCTTGTCTTTTATTCTCGTATGCTCCTCCTTCTATTACTTCTGTGACGATGTATGGTCCTAGCCACGGTGACTCGAGTTTTTCATGGCTTTTTTGATTGAGTCGTAAAACCAGGTCACCAACTTGGAAAGATCTTGGCCGCAATCGTCGACTGTGATAGTTTTTCAGGTCCCGCTGATATTTGGCGACTCGTGACAGACTTCGTCTCGAGCTTCATCGAGTGCGTCGACATCATCCTCCAAAGCTTTTCTCGAAGTTTCTTCGTTATATTCTGCGACTCGTGGAGAATCGTGCTCTATTTCTATCGGCAAGACTGCTTCGGCTCCGTGGACCAAAAAGAACGGCGTTTCCTACGTCGCTGTATTTGGTGTTGTTCGAATACTCCACAAAACACTCGGTAGCTCCTATGGCCAAGTATGCCTAGCTTTTTCCAAAGGTCCTAGCAGGCGCTTCTTGATGCCATTGCAGATGATGCCATTGGCCTTTTCGACTTGGCCATTGGTCTGTGGATGTGCGACAGACGCAAAACTTAGTTTTATGCCCACCTCTCGCACAATATGCTTTGAACTCCTTGGAAGTAAAGTTACTGCCGTTATCTGTGACGATGCTGTGAGGTACTCCAAAGCGAAAGACGATGCTCTTCACAAACTTTATTGCGGATGCTGCATCTGGTGAATTTATTGGCTTCGCCTCTATCCACTTGGTAAATTTGTCGACAGCCACCAACAACTACTCATATCCTCCTGGCGAAGCTTTGTGCAATTTACCCACCATGTCGAGACCCCATTGAGCAAAGGGCCAAGACAGTGGGATTGGCATAAGTTCCGCTGCTGGTGAGTGAGGTCTTGCCGCAAATCTTTGACACGCGTCGCAAGTGCGCACTATTTCCTTTGCATCCTCGATTGCTGTGAGCCAATAAAATCCTGCTCTGAAAACCTTAGCCGCGATAGCTCTGCTACTCGCGTGGTGCCCGCATACCCCTTCGTGCACATCTTTCAGGATGATTCTTCCTTCTTCGGGTGTGACGCACCTCTGTAGCACGCCCGAAATACTTCGTTTGTATAACTCCCCTTTGACCACAGTGAAAGCTTTTGACCTCCTGATTATTCGCCTTGCTTCAACTGGATCGTCGGGTATCGTTTTCCTTAGGATGTATGATATGTAAACCTGCATCCATGGAATTTGCACCATCATGACTAGCTCCTGCTCTTCCTCTTCTTCTATTGTGTCGCTGGTGGTACTTGATGATTTATCTTTTTTCTCCTTCTTTGTTTTTGCTGGCTTTGTTGATCTCTCGCTTATTTCTTCCCAAAACACGCCTGGAGGGATTGCGAGACATTGCGACCCGCTGTTTGCAAGAACGTCGGCTTCGTCGTTGCTCATCCTGCTGATGTGGTTTACCTCACAACCATCGAATAACTTCTCCAGCTCATTGTACACCTCTTTGTATGCTATCATACTTTCATTGACTGCATCGCATTGGTTCATGACTTGCTGTGCCACTAATTGTGAGTCACCGAAAATTTTCGGCCGGGTTGCACCGCAAGCTTTCGCCATCTTCATCCCGTGTATGAGAGCTTCATATTCTCGCTTCATTGTTAGACGCGTTTGGGAACGTCATCCGCAGTAACGTACTTCAACTTGTCGCCTTCGGTGATACCAATATCACGCCTGCTCCAAGCACCTTTCCAATCTTTTGGACCCGTCGAAGTTCATGGTCCAAGTTCTTGATAAATCTGGGGGTCCCGTGTTTTGTAGTTCCATCCACTCGCAATGAAATCTGGTAAGACCTGCGATTTTATTGCTTTTCTTTTTCATACGTGATGTCCCGAGGGGAAAGTTCTATTCCCCAAAGGGAGACACGACCCGTAGCTTCTGGGTTGTTCAGTATATTTGACAAGGGAGCCTCGTTGACCACTATTATCGGGTGCGCCGAAAAATAGTGTCGCAATTTTCTTGCTGTCGTGAATACTCCATATGCCAGTTTCTGATATTGCGGGTACCGCTGTTTTGAGGGCGATAGTACTTCGCTGATGAAATATACTGGCCTCTGAACTCCATGAAGCTTGCCTTCTTCTTCTCTCTCGACTACTAGGGCCGTGCTGACCACCTGAGGTGTGGCTGCAATGTACAAGAGGAGAGGTTCTTTCTCTTTCGGTGCCACCAATATTGGTGGTGTCGAAATTGCTCGCTTGAGGTTCTCGAAGGCTCTATCTGCTTCCTCGTTCCATTGAAATTTTTCCCCTTGTTTGATCAGTGCATAGAACGGCAGTGCCCTTTCTCCTAGCCTGGCGACGAATCTGCTTAAAGCTGCGACTCGCCCCGTTAACTGTTGTATTTCTTTCAGCTTTGTTGGCTTTCGCATAGTAACAATGGCCTGTATTTTTTCGGGATTAGCTTCAATCCCCCTTGCTGATACTAAAAACCCGAGAAGTTCTCCTGCGGGAACTCCAAACGAGCACTTTGTCGGGTTTAGCTTGAGGCAGAACTTGTCGAGGTTGTCGAAGGTTTCCTTCAAATCTTCGATCAGAGTCGACCCTTTCTTTGATGTTATTACGACATCATCGATGTAGACTTGTACATTTTTTCCAATCTGTGTTGCTAAGCACTTCTGCATCATCCGCTGGTATGTTGCTCCCGCGTTTTTCAGACCAAAGGGCATTGTTTTGTAACAAAACACGCCATAAGGTGTAATGAACGCTGTCTTGGCTTCATCTTCTTCTTTTAACCTGATCTGGTTATAACCGCAGTATGCGTCCAAAAAGGAAAGACGTTCGCATCCTCGCCGTGGAATCGATGATTTGATCGATCCTTGGGAGGGGAAAGTGATCCTTAGGACAATGTTTGTTGAGACACGTGAAGTCGACGCACATGCGAAGGACTATTGTGTGTTTTTTCGGCACCATCACCGGGTTAGCTACCCATGTGGCTTCGTCGATATTTCCCCGATGAAACCAAAGCATCTTTGAGTCGATCTATTTCAGATAACATGGCTTTGCGACTAGGTTCGAAAACGCCGCAAAGGTTGCTTTACCGGTCTTGCGAGAGGATCCAAATTGAGGTGGTGCTCGGCAAGTTCCCCGGGTACTCCCGGCATGTCAGCTGGACACCATGCGAAGATTTTCCAAAGGTCTCACGGAGGAACTCGACGAGCGCGCTTTCTATGCGACATCCATGTTTGTGGCAATGGACGTCGTTTTCTTTGGATCCGTCGGTGGATCTCGTAACTCTTTTGAATCCTTGGTTGTATTGAAAGTTGGCTCCTTAGAAGATCTCCCTACCTCCGGTAGCACGTCATAATCGATGAACCTTGGCGCCGCATACTCGCTTGCATCCCGAAAGTTTCGATAGTCGATGAAAATCCTTGTCGCATTTATCGATAACGCGAAACTTCCTTTGATTGTGATAGGTCCCTTGGGCCCGTGCAACCTCCACAACAGATATGTATAATGCGGCACCGCCATGAACCCGGCATACGCTGGTCGTCCCAATAAAGCGTGATACTCGCGACGGAAGTCCACAACTTCGAACTCCGCATTCTCTATCCCGTAGTTTTCTCGGGTTCCAAACCGAACGTCGAGGTTGATCTTGCCCAATGGATAACTTGGCTTCTCTGGTGTGATCCCATGGAAACGTGTATCAGTTGGTTTCAAATTTGCCATGGATATGTTCATCTTCCTCAATGTATCTGCGTACATGAGGTTTAAGCTGCTGCCGCCATCTATGAAAACTCTCGACACGTCAAAACCAGCGATTATCGCGGGTAAGATGAGTGCCGATTGTCCCGGTCGCGGAACTTGCCGCGGATGGTCTCGCGATTGTGAAGCCGATGTCTTGCCCCGACCAATTTAAGTACTCGACCGTTGGTGGAGGCATCTTCTCTGCCATGAACACTTGTCGCGAAATTACCTTCTGCGCCCTGTTTGATGGCCTAGCCTTCTGAATCATCGAGACCGCACCGTTAGAGTTGGGGTCAACATATGGAGGTGGATGTGGTGCTGCCGCAATTCTGAGCCGGTGTCGATTTTCTTCGGTAATTGCGGGAGGAGGTGGAAGGTGGATCTCGCTCCTTGGCTCCCGGGGGTTTCTGTTATTTGCTTGAGCATTTGCAATTCCTGCGGCTCGCAACATTGCCTGAAAATTACGGCAGTCTTTCTGGAGATGTCCTGACTGCCTCTTTCCATTGCTGTCGAGGTAAAAGTGCATTTGACACGGACCGTTCATCATCTCCTCCGGAGATACGTAAGGTCTTGGAATCCTTGGTCCACTATTTTGCCTGTTGCCGCGAAAATCCCCTCTATTGTCCCCTTGTTGCTCATTACTCCTTTGATAGTCATCTCGACTATTTCCTCCAGGATTTCCCCTAAATCCGGCCGATATATGGCCGGGAGCATCGTTGTTGTAGAACTGGCGAGAAAATCGCCTTCTATTTTGATAATTTCGACTGCGATCGTCTTCTGGCGACCTGTGTCTTTTATTGTATATTGCGTCTTCTCCATCCGCCCATTTATTGGCTATCTCCATGAGTGCTGATATGGTCTTGGGGTTAGTTCTCCCCAAGTCCTCGACGAAATCTCCTCGCCGAATTCCCGCCACGAACGCATCTATTGCTCGCTCGTCAGATATATCTTCTGCCGAGTTTTTTATAATGTTCCACCGCTGTATGTATTTCCTCATTGACTCATCATGTTTCTGTCGACACGCTCTCAGCTCTTCTAGTGACGCAGGTTTTTTGCAAGTGGATCGAAATTTTTTGACGAAGATATCTTCGAAATTATCCCAGCTGTCGATGGAGCCTGAGGGAAGTTTCTTGATCCAAGATCTCGCGGCACCGCTCAAGTGGACTTGTATACTTTGCATAGCTGTTGCTCTGGTTCCTCCTACCAGCTTCACCATCTCGAGATAATCCACGAGCCAATCCTCGGGATCTTGTAGGCCGTCGAATTTCTTGAAATTTTCGGGCAACTTAAACCCTTTTGGGACTCGAGTTTTTCGGACTCTTCTCGTAAAACACGGGAGCCCACACATATCTTCGTCGGCGACTTCTGGTGAGTGCTGACGCTCCCTTCTTTCTTGTCGTGCTCTGTCCACCCTTCCTTGGACTGTCGTGTCTCTTGCCCCACTTGTTCTTGGTGGGTCTTGAACTCGCTGCGGTGGGTCGTGGACTATTTCGCCTCGGGATTTTCTTCGGGAGGCGTTGTTGCAAACGCCGTTCCCATAACTCCTACCCCAGCCATCGCCATATTGAACAATGGTTCTCTCGGGTCTCCGGGAGGTGGTCCGGATGCGAGGATGTAAGCTCGTGTTGCCATGTAACCTGCTTCGGTGTTTTTGGGATGATATTTCCCCTTTCATCAATCGTCATGAAGGACATGTCGAGATTTTGAATTAGATTCCCCTTTCTCCTTCGGGTATATTTTGCAGCCGAGATCTTGCTCTCCTTCGAGCCTCTCTCGTTACTATCTCCCGAAGTTCCCGAAAGTCGACTCAACTCTCGCTCGGCGTCCGCTTGATGCGTAAGCCGCTTCTTTCCTCCTATTCAGTGGATGCTCGTCTCGTTTTTCCAAATCTCTCGCTTACCCGAGCAAGTCTATATTGATATGCCTGTAACTCTTGTACGGTAGCAGTAGTATTCATTGGTTCTGATCCATCCATGGCTCTCGCAGCCCTATCCCACGCAGCTTGCGGGAGTTGGACTTTTGCGCGAGTTGAAGATCCCGGCATATTTAGTGCCCGGACCTTTCCTGAGATCAGCGGGATCGACGTATGGATTTCCCAAATCGTCGAAAGCCTCTGACGTTTGTGGTTCTGATGTACCCGTTTCTTCTATTGCACAGATCTGGTGGTATTTTGCGTATTGATTTTTCTCAAGGTTGGTGACACCATCATACAGAGTGGTGAAGACCTTTCCCGATGGCGACAGATTTGTCGATGAAGTTGAAGCTGCCGACGCTTTCGGAGTCGCTGCTTATAAAGGAGTCCGCAGACGACTCGAAGGATGTGTTGCTGAAGATCTTGGCGAGCTTTCCCTTCGCCTTGGTGTCGATGAAGTATGGCGAAGAAAACTTCTCGTCACTCGACGAAGAGCTAGAATCGACCGCCGAAAATTCCGACGAGATCGGATCTTCGAGACGGTAGGATCCTTCCTTGTTGACGCCAAATCGGAATTCTCCGAACGTCATGATGATGGGCTCCTCCAGATAGGCACATGCATCCATACGGGAGGGCGGGTGAGGAATAAAATTGAATAGATCAGTTTTTCCCTTGTTACCTCGATCCATCGCGTTGCTTGCTGTTGATGAAGTCGAAGATCTTGAACGTGCCATCGAGATCAGCTCCTTGCAACCTCTAATTCCCACAGACGGCGCCAATTGACAAAGGATTAACTTGTCAATGCCTACAGATTGTAGACTAGGGTTTTGCTAGAAGTAGAGGGCAAGTAGATCTCGAAGGTTTAGGCGGAAAGTACTCGACGATTATGAAAACTAGGGTTATGTTGACAATAGATTCGATCCTTTCTTTGTCCCCCGACTCCCCCTTATATAGGAGGTGGAGCCGAGGGTTTCGTTTTGTACAAGTTACAGAGTTCGGGACGGTTTCTAACTCATCCCGCCAGATTACAAATAACACTTCCTATTACAACTCTAACTTTCCTTAATATATCTTGGGCTCCCGAATCTTCTTATTCTTCGGGTAGTGGGCCTTCAGTAAACCCCGGGTACTATCTTTGACAGGCCCATTTGGGATGCCTATGTCACCCATCCCTCCGTACCTGGACGGATTCCTCGCCTCCTCAGCTCGTTCTCCATCTTCTCCCACTTGGGCTCCCAAAAGCGATACCCTCCTGGCCCCATAACATGATTGTACTCCTTCTTAGCCGCATTTTCCTTATTTTTTTCGATATTTCAGGAAATAGGATATGTAGGTAGAATGAGACTATTAGTGGTTGGTATTCCACTAATGTTGTCATCTTCTAACCGGTGTGGTCTTTATAAGACTAGCCTTGTATCATGTGCAATCAATTAAGAAAATACAAACCCTGATTTTATCTTGCCCTTAATATTATGTTCTTCAATTGCTTCAATTTATCCCAGCAATTCATCATGTTTATCTCTCATTTTCTCAAATTATTTCTCTTAGTTAATCCTAGTTCCGTCAGATCTGGTTGGGGGCCTTACAAAAGAACGGTTGATTCTTGCAACAATTTTTTTTATCCTGACAGCTTCTTCTTCCTCCAATTCGTAGCAGTTCCACAACACCCTTGCCCGAATTGAGCGCCTTCTGCTCCAATACGCATCCATGGTGACCCCGCCCTTCCTCTTCTTCCCCACCACCGCACGACCGCATGGCTTCTTCCCTGCCCCAGCCTACGTCCCCTTCCACTTTCCCTCGGCCACTAGCTACCAGCATCCACTTTCCTTCGGATTCTCTCCCACCTTCGTACGTGCCGCTCGATCCCTTTTTTTCACCCTCTCCCTGCTGGCTTCGGAGTACAAGCCATGGTTCCCTTCGGCGCCTTCACCACTATCCTCGTTGGAACGCCCGCATCGTGTTCGTCCCCATCTACAACGTATGGTTCTGTCGTCACTACTAGGAAAACTCTTACAAATAGAAATGGATTTTGTGGCGCATTTAAAAAGGCGTGCTCCACAAAAATATCTCTATGTCGCATAAAAAAGTTATGCTCCACAGAATTGTTAGAATTTTGTGGCGCATGCAAACCATATGCGCCACAGATAGATATACACATTTCTGTGGCCCATATTATTTCTATGTGCGACACATAATTTTTTATTTTTAAATTTAAGATTTTTTTAAGTTCTAAATTTTTTAGAATCTTTTCCAATTTTTGAACTTCTAAGATTTTTTTATTTTTAAAATTAGTTATTTCGAAATGTCAAAAAATATTTTTAAAATTTAATTTTTTCTGATTTTGTTTTTTATTGTCTTTTTATTTTTAATTTTAATATTTTTTTGAAATTTTAGAAATTTTTAGATACTTTTCCATTTTTTTAACTTTAATGATTTTTTGTTTTTTTAATTTAGTTTCTTTGAAATTTTTCAAAATTTAGAATTTGTCAAAAAATTACATTTTTTGAAATTTGCAAGTTTTTTGATTTTTTTTTATATTTTTCGAAAATTTTGAAGTTTTGATTTTTTGAGAAATTTTAAAACACACACATATATACACATACCACACATAAACTACACACATCTACAAACATATACACAAACAAGCCTTAAGAAGGTTGATATGATACTAATATCAAGAAGAACTTTAGTATAAGGGTAGGTCAATCAACAAAAACTCAAAAGTTAAGCATGCTTAGATGGATATCATTTGATTTATTTTTGCAGTGTGATTTGATGGTCAAAAAATTCAAATAATTGTGTTTTTCCAAAAAAAAATGGATTTTTTCTAATTTTTCAAAAAAATTTCGAGAATTCTGTGGCGCATATTGTGTGGATGCGCCACAAAAATGTGAGAATTCTGTGGCGCATAAAGACATGCGGCACATAAATAAAATTTAATGGCGAGAATTCTATGGCGCATCTCAAATGCGCAACAGAATTCCATTTTGGTGCTGTCACAGATAACATATTTCCTACTACTGACGCCCCCCCCCTCCTCACCCCGTTGTTGCCCCACTGATGACTAAAGTGCACAGTTTAATTGTAGCTAGTTTTGAAATAAGGGATACATGTAAATCATTCTTTAATCACAAATAAAAGGTGTTGGTTGCGAGAAAGTAAACAAAACAGTAAGTAACAAGCGTAGTGAGGATTGGTTGAAACTCAATAAGACAAAATGTTCTCGGAGATTATTGGATCCACCTCTAGCATTAGGATTCATGTCAATCAAGATAAGCTATGCTTTTAATCATGTTGTTGTGTGTGGAGACAGCTCCATAACAAGATGCCCCCAGAAAACCACAGGTCATTGCATCTCCAAATAACCACTGCTGCTAGTCTTCTGCAAACCACATGTTGACCATTGCAATGAAGGGTTTCCCCATGGTTATCGATATGAGCTTGGTCAGTCTCCCTTTATCCTCCTCTTCCATATGTTAAAGTGCCGACATGGTAATGTTACTTCTCGTCGTACACTTTACCATACTTCAAACGGTAGTTTCCTCCCTAGATCCTAAGGCCAATATTACATGGCGCACATCATATAATATAAGGAGAGAGAACTAACACACATTAATATATTAAAACCATAGATCATCTTTGATTCATCTCATATTCATGCTATGGTTTCACCATCTCCCCAAGAACGAGAGGTACTCACACATGGAAACAATCAAAAGCATCATCATATTCTTATGAATGGAATGGAAATCATGGTATGAATTTGAATACAACGACAATAGAAATCAAGATCACAACTATGATTGAAGGATAATAGTTGATTATTAAAATTCTCTAGATGGAGATCTTGTTGTTCGGTCCTCTTCCCACTAACGAGAAATTCGATCTCTAGAGATGAGTAGGGTAATATGAAAGGTTTGATGCACACAATGAGTGCGCTGGCCAAGTAGATGTTTGGTGGTGATCTATTCATATCTATGGTGGGGAATGGCCAAATGGATATCTGGATGATGTATTTAGCGTCAGCACAAAGAGTCTCAAAGGCAGAGCCATAACCTTAGTTTCTTTTGAAGATATTAATTTCCTGTTGAAAATGGTCAAGTGAAGCTTTCATAGCGTGTCTGTTTCGGTCGAACTTGTTCCGCCTAAGGTAGGGAAACTTAAGCCAAATTTGATGGTTTATGTGAAAGCATTAAAGTTTAATGAGAAGAATGGCAAGGTGGAACATCACTTCAATCCCAAAAACAGAGATAGAAGAAATAGGTCCATCTGGTTGAATCTTGTGAGATGAAAGTCACACTGACATGATCCCCCATGTCCATTTTCAAATCTATCTACGGGAAGTCCAGAAGGATACATCAGGTCAAGCAATCTGAGTGTGTTGTTAGTATCCTAGTTAAATGCAATGTGTCCTATTAATATAGATCCTAGTACCCCAGTATCCATGTTTGTCAATTGTTGTCATGTCATCGGCTGAACTTAGAAGCACTTGTTGCATGCATTTGTGTGCAGTCAATCCTTACTAGTAGCTGGTATGTTCTTTGTCTATCTCTTCAAGCTCAAGAGCAAGGAAACCCTATGCTCCTGCCCGGGCTCGTTGTTTACTTGTACAAACAAGTGTTAATGTCTGGTGTGGGGAAAAGCAATCTGGTTTGCGGTGGTGATGATATCCTCTTGCTTCCACTTATTCGGATGCCTGGGAGTAGCGGAATTCCCCCTTTGGTAGCTCCATGTGCTAACAGGATGGAAATTTTTAATTCTCAAAAAAAAAAAAGGATGGAAAATTTTGGCACTTCTACAGTTCTGTTTGGGAAAGCACCTGAATTCTGCAATAGGTTATGGCTAATAATATCGAGAACAGATTTGAGATCACAAATTGATATCTACACGTAATATAAGAGCACTATCAAAGCCACTTCCTTCATACACATCCTGATTCTCGTTTCCCCTTTGATACTATATATGTTGTCTATCTGCAGTTCTGCATCTCATACAAAGAAAAACAATACCCTGAAATCCAGGTCTCGTAACAAACTACAGAATCCATAAAAAGGAAACGAACTGCTGCTCTGGCGCAACAGGTTCGGTACACTATGTATGTAGAGCTAATGTATCACTTGTATCCAACACTGTCTTTTCGGCATCATCTTTGCATTGCAGTTTATGAAAGAAGTGCATCTCGTCTGCAATGGTCACTGTCCAAACCGCGACCATATAAACAAACTCCTCAGGCACTTTCTGCACCTGGACCAAGATCACCAGCGGCCACAGATAAATTACATGGCATACAGATGAGCTGTGGCCCTTGTTAATCCCTGGCAGCTTTGTTTCTCCAAGCAGCGATGGGCTTCGGGAGGTTGTCGAAGAGAGGCTTTGGGAGGCTGTCCAAGAGCATGATTTGGAGAGGAAGAGTGAAGGCGTCTGGCTTCAAGTTCCACTTGCTCCTCAGCCACACTGAAGCAATGCTGTTGTCTGAATCTTGGAACTCCGGGGTGCTTGATGATTTCCTGACGGCCAGCAGGCCATCACCGTACGAAGGCACCAGCCCAGCCGCTAAGAGATCTTGCTGGCTACTGTTCATATCTGGCCGACTGCCCGACTTTGGCCTCAGCGCCAAGCCTTGCCCGGCGGCCCTCGCCGACAGGCCACCGCTGTTGTCCTCCCATGCTGTGAGCTCAATATCGGCTTTCTGGCGACGCCTTATTTGTTTTTCAGCATCATCAGTCTCCCAACTTTCATCCCCATTTACAACAGGGAAGCTAGTCGATATGCTTCTAGCTTTCCTGTGATGACCTGAAGGATGATTCAGATTCAGAAATTAGCAGAACTCAGAGCTAGCCAGGTTTCATCATCCAAGCAGCTAGTGATGATTTTTACCTTTATTAGCTGTCACCATTTCGGTGACTTCATCTGCTGCATCCCGCTCAGGAGCCGGAGCAAGGCCATAGTATCCCTGCAAGAGGCTCATGGATGGCGAGACCGTGCTCCTCGGCGGTTTCGGAAATGGATCCAATGCAGCATTTTTCGGAGGGCGTCGCGTTGTCCATTCCCTGAAATAAATCATGGAAAAGCATGAAGAAATGTAACAGCAAGGAAATGCACTTGTCTCCAGATCCAAGTGTACCAGCAAGGAAGTCCACTGATATTTAAACGCACTACAGTAGTCAGCGTTAAGGGCATCACATGGTGTCATCATTAAACTATAAATACCAATTGGAGTATAGTGTATCTAGTATCGAGGACGATGCATGTGTGTCTCTATCTTCTTGTTGTTGTCGGTGCGGCGATTTGTTAAGTTTTGATTTTTGTAGATATGCCAAGCGCAGGAGATGTGTCCGTGAAGAATATAACAAGTGTGTGTGTGGGCATTGGGCGGTGAGTGCAAGCATGTGGAGAACAGCAAGCATGTTGACTGTGTCGACATGCAAGATCTCTCATTTTCTTTTTACGTTGCCTTTCTCTGAATGTTCCCACCATCATGTATGCACCTGTAACCGGGTGGGCCAAGACCCCTTTGGAAGGTTCAGATAAAAGCTCCACCGAGTTTCCACTTGTCACAAAGTGTCAATCTGGGTGTCAATGTCAATAGTAAATGGGTGTGCCTATGTCTAAGTTAACTGAGATTTTCTTAAGTCTCAGCCAACTCAAAAAAGTGCAACTACAAGTTATAAAAAAGTGCAACTCGGTTCAGTTGCACATTTCCATCAGACAAGTGCAATCACACTTTTTTCTATGATGTAGTGTTTTCGTTTGCGTGCGTTTCAGCCTAACCTGCCTACCTCAGTGGAATTTGATCCGCAGATTCAAGTGTACCAACAAAAAAGTCCACTGCTATTCAGAATCAAGTGTACCAGCAAAGAAAGTCCACTGGTATTCAGAACCAAGTGCACCAGCAAAGAATTCCACTGAAATTCAGACTCGGTACAGTAGTCAGCGAAATGGCATCACATGGCGCCATAATTAAATTAGAAATGCCAACTGGGGAAGCAAACAGTACTACTAAGAATGCATACAGTATAGTATTGACTGTACATGCATGTGAGAGTATCTGTATTTGCCTGTCGGTGCCATGATTCTGTTCACTTATGATTCTATGTACCTATGCCAAGCGCAGGATCAGGACATGTGTCCGTGAAGAACATAACAAACGCGTGCGGGCATCGGGCGGTGAGTCGAACCATGTGGAGGCCAGCAAGCAAGTCGACTGTGGAGGCCGACACCTATCTGCGTCCACAGGAAAGATCTCAACTTTCTTTCCGCGCGCGTTGTTTCTCGCTGGACGTTCCCACCACCACTATGTGTGCAGTCCAGCACTTGTGAAGGAGTGGGGGCGAAGAAGACCCCTTTCGAAGGTTCAGAAAAAGCTCTGCTCTCTCTCTCCACTTGGCACTAGGTGTCAATGGAGTGTCTCGCCGTTAGTGGTCAATGGCGAGTGGAAGCTTGTGTTGGTGTGTGTTGATTTCAGCCGAACCTTCCCACCTCACTCGCTGGATTTTGGGCTGCCTACCTCGCCGGATTTTGACCTGCTTCCCCATGGTGGGACAACGCCAAAGCACCACTACACATTTTTTTAGGAGAAGAAGAAAAAATACACAAGTCGGTGGCAATTCTAAGCTGAATTATTCTCACGACTTCAGATTGACCGGACCACGCGTTCACACGAGACGAACTGGTGGAATTAGGTGAGGTTGTGAGCACGCGAGTTTGGACGCGTCACAAGGAAACCAGGAAGACGTAATCCCTCTTAACAAACTTGCAATCTAATCAAGGAAAGAAAAAAAAAGGAAAGAGATGCGAAAGGAGGCGAGGTTGTGTACCTGGCGGCGATTGGGGAGGAGGACGGAGGGGAATGGGGCGCGGCGACGGCGGCGGGCGGGTGCCTCCCCGGCAGCGGGATCCGCAGCGTCTTGTGCGCGAACATCTGCAGGTCGGCGGTGAGGCCGTTCACCCGCTTCACGTCAGCCACCTGGAATCAACCAACGGACGAATGAATGCATCCGATTAGGAACCAAGAAAATCGATGGAAATCGAAAACGGAGGGAGACAGAGGCGGCTGGTTGGTTGCATACCTCGACGCCGTACTTGATGGCGACGCCGGCGAGCGTGTCGAACCTGCAGACGCGGTGGAGGATGTAGCGGCCGCAGGATGACATGGGCGGCGGCGACGCCGACTGCTCCACCTCCTCCGCCTCCATCGTCGCCGCGCCGCCGACGCCGAGGAAAAAGGCGGCGTCGTGGAAGGGGCAGCCGGCGCCTTCCTCCTCCCCCCGTGTGGCGGGCGTCGGCTGGACGCCCATGGCTGGCTCGCTCCGTCGCCCTCGCCCGCCGATCCGGCGCCTATTATTAGGGGCGCGCGTCGGCGTCGTCGGTGGCGAGGCGAGGCGAGACGAGAGACAGAGGATGGATGGAGGGAGCAAATAAAAGCCAGCGGCGCGGCCTCGATTCGTGTTGTTGGGTTCGTGCGCGCGCCGCGACCCGGCTCGTGATGATGTTCGTTTCGAGCTAGGTCCAACACGCCACTGGAACCAACTGGGGAGTTTATTTTATTTTGTTCTCTGTCCATCCTGAGACCCGGCTCATCATTCCGTTTTGTTTGGTCAAGCACTCGACCGCCATTTCGGCCAACTTTTTACTTACCTGTCCCGGCCTTTCGGGTCCGTTTTGGTTTGTCACAAAAGTTTGTGCCACACAAAACAAGCAAAACTTTGGACAGTGATTAAAGGGATTGGCTATACTTCTTTTTTTTCGAGAGCACGCGCAAAGCGTGTCTTATCTTTATAGAAGATGAAAGCATAACAACTTACAAGAACAGCACCTAGGTGTAGGTGCTGAGAACACACACATGCGCCGCCCTCCTTCCGCCTAGGCCTACTCTCTCGCTATATCTAGCCTCACTCCTCTCCTAGCTCTCTTCCACAGGTGGAATCATCTCTAATCTGGGTGACCATTTGGTCCACCGTCTTCTGCTCCCTGTCGTTACTGAAAGCCCTCGCATTCCGCTGCTTCCATATCGTCCATGTCGTGCTGATAACCATGGAGTCGAACCGCTTCCTGTCAAACCTCCTCACTCGCTTGCGGGCCTCCGTCCACCATCTCTGCAGGTTTCCCGTGAACCCTGGGTCTGCCATCCTTAGACCTGCACTATGCAACACCCTGCACCACGCCTGTCTCGCATAGGGGCATAGGGTTAGAATGTGGTCCACATTATCCTCCTCCTGCAGGCATATATAACATGCGTTCGGGTGCTCTTGCAACCCATGTCTCGCCCTCCTATCCGATGTCCACAGGCGGTATCTCAGAGCTAACCATGCGAATATCTTGCATTTCATGGGTGAGAAGGAGCCCCAAATCGGCCTACTCATACTCCATCTCACACTTCCTTGGCATAGCATCTCATATGTGCACTTTGCCGAGTATGTTCCAGCCTCCGCATCTTTCCAAAGTATGCGATCTGGTGTCGAGACGTCTCTCTAAGGGATTGGCTATACACGTGTAAGAATTCCATTTGAAATCTTGGGCACTGTTTCTGGCCTCGGGATTTGCTACGAGATTCGTGCTTCGACCACGCCATTCGTTACTTCACCCTCGACGTCGAACAACGCTTCACAACGCTCGGTGGACTCTATACTGGACGACTAAAATTGCGGCGACTAAAATTGTGATGCCATATGTCTATGCACACCGATACATAGATAACGAGGCAGATGAAGAATAGGACCGGACCATAATAATTGACGAGTGCTATGTATCCATCTAGCCGGGGGACGTGACGGCGAGGCCCCGCCACGACATGGAGTCAAGACTCAAGACCACAAGGCCTTCGAATTTATGGGTTCATCTAATCGACACGACTACTACTAGGAAAACTCCTCTTTTGATCGAATTTTATTAACGACATTGGTTAAACCCTAGACTCGGTGGTATATATTGCCACTTAGAACGTACCCGAACACTAGTGGAAGTATATTAGTTGTCTGCCAAAACGAAGAAAGGCGCGCGGAGAACCCTAGTTGGCCACCTCCAATGATGGCAACTTCAGCTAACATGACGTTAACGCCGATGTGTATGTACAACTGTCGTCTCACCGAGGAAATAACAAATCATGAACATAAAGTAAAAAAAAATCATTTGATTCTTTTTCTACTAAATTTGCATAATATTGGTCAAACAAAGAATATTAAACTTGCACAATCGCTTCCAATATGATTTTGTACAAATATATATCTCCAATGAATTCTCCTGTAATTTTAAGACCTTATTTAACACATGCATGCAGATTTAGAATTGAACTGATTCTAATAAATAAATTTGCGGCAATCCATTTAAATTATAAAAATTAACTTAAGATAGTTTCTTAGGAGACCAGTCATGCATATAGTCTTAGGTCTCCATAAATATTTTAGGATTTGTTCCTTAAAATTGAAATGCAATTATTCACCTCAATTTTAGTTAGTTTTAGAAATTCTCCGCCTCGTTTGATTCACAGGTTGGTTCTTGTGCACGACCCGGCTCGTGGCGTCGCGTGACATGTTTGTTTCCACGCGTCTCTCTCGGCAAGGGCTAGGTCCAACACGCCATGAGCAAAACAAGCTAGCTACCCACACTGGATGCTTTGCAACTGCAAGCAACTTGCTCCTTTTATGTTGTTTTTTCAGCCCAGAAGCAGCGTGTCCTTTTCGTTTTTTCTTGGCAAATATACATTTCAGCTCAGAACCATGTGGGTGTATGGGCTAGGTTTAGGAGATGGCGCCGTTGACACGTACCCCCTTCCTTCTGTTTCCATCTACATTCTAGGCTAATTTTTTATTCAATATTAATTTAAATTCTAGCTTAGATTGGTTATTTACCAATCTTAAAACTCCCTCTATGCCAATATGTAGTCCCTATAAGATTTTTCCGAAGTCAAATTATGCAAACTTTGACCAAGTTTATACAAAAAAATATCAACATCGAGAATATCAAATCAATATGGTTAAATTTAACATGAAGTATACTTCAATATGATATACATGGGGTAATTTATTTTTTTTCTCAATAATCTTGGTCAAAGTTTGTGGAGATTGACTTTCGCGTAAGCCAATTTGTGTTATATTATGACAAGAAGGGAGTACTAATAAATGTAGTATTAGATCGTGTGGTACACGTGATAAGCTACTCTCAAACAAAAAAATGTAGTATTAGAATTTTCTAAAACGTAGATTAAATTAGATGGAGGGAGTAATGGAATAATCAAGAGCACAACAATAAGCCCACACATCAGCGAGAGGTTAGGCTTTGCAGGCATAGGGTGCAGTTAGGGGGAACGATTATGAAGGATTTATTTTCTTGGCCCGTATTTTTGTTAACTCGACAAAAGCCGGTTATTCCGATTACCACCAAGAAAGCTTTATACCGGACGAAATATACCGGTATTATATAATTTATTTAAATTTAAATATTTAATACATTTTGAATGAATTTATAAATTTGTCTGAGAGATCTCACATGGTATTATGACCGATATTTTTGGTACTTCCAAAAACTTATAATACCGGTTCCAGACATTATTTTTTCCCCAACCGAGAAAAATATATCGGAGATCATAACGGCGTGGTTGGTGGTTTCGTGTGACAATCAATTGCTCTAGCATTTTTTCATGTGGGTCATGAGGAGGTAAGCAGGCTGAAATATTTTGGGCAGCCCAAACATGTGTATGAGTACACCACTCATTCGAATTATACCCAAACATGTGTATGAGTACCTACACTTTATAGTCCGCGTATAAGGATGGGGAATGTTAAGCCTTACATCCATCTGCTAGAAAGAATTTATTCAAATTTTAGCTTAGCCTACATGTGAGAATGGAAGAGAAAGAAACCTAGGAAGAAACTTGTCATCAAGGTTATCAAGTTCATATCTACCATCTTGTTTCCTTGATGTTGTGATTCCATCACCTCTATCTGATTGTCCAGATCCCTACTTCTGTGTTCCAAGTTTGTTGTTGTACAATAGTGAAAGTTTTACATATGGAAGCTCTTGGTGCTCAAGCGCCTCAAGGAGTGGAGAAGAAGAACATGTTGTATCTCACTTTTGATGATAGCGGGAGATGATCTAGACGACTAAATCTATATATTTTTGGCGAAACACAGTATAGACGTCGATGCTCACAAATACATACATACAATCCATATGAAGGGACGCACAACCTACTTCTATGAGAGCCTCCGAGAGACTGAGTCCAAAATATTGATCCAGCGGGTCTTAGATTGATGAAGTCACCACAGAACTTTGCCTTGCACTAAAATATATTCCGTTTTTATGAGATACCGATGTGTCAAACATGTGGTTGAACTTTGTGTGTTGGGGTTGTCATTGCTCTCCTTACCATTCAACCACATGTTAGTTATCTATATATTTACTCTTAACTGTGTTTTTTCCCGTATGAATCTAATGTCACTATTATTGCTGCATTGTAAGACTGATAACATACCTTTCGTTTATTTTACCAAATTTGGCACTGTGCAACATGTAGAAAGGTTATGCTTATATGTGTACGTAACTGCATTTCGGTACCACCTTTTCTCAACATAGTCCAGGCGAACCGAATTTTCGTGGAGCTTTGCGTTACCAAATTCGGCACTGTGCAACCGGAGACATGACGCACACTAATTCACGGCCGGGTTTCAGTTTGCCATGCATGGTCAGGATAGGACAAGCAAAACGCAACCAACTTTCTTGACTTAAGCCGGTAGGTCACTTTCCCACCAATCCTGGAACAAGTATCGTTAGGCGTAGGCAGGCATCTCTCCCTTTCCGGTGGAAAATCCTTGGATGTACTGCAACGCAAAGTGGCGAAGAGAAACAACTTTCAAGCAGCAGTAATATCGTTGTTGTAATAGTACCGTAGTACTCCCCTACGTTGTTCTTGCAAGTACTTCCACTATTTCCAAGTATTGACCAAGAACAATTTTATTAGTATGTGGTTTTGTTTGACACAGATTTATGCTGGTAAATATAAGTTATTGGCCCATCTTTAAATTAAATTAATAAAACCAAGAAACATCAGCAAACCATAAAGTCTGATACAACTCAACACCAACACACACACACACACACACACATCAGCTCAAAGTCAGATAACCCCCGGATCGGTTCACAGAGGATAACGTCTAGCTAGCACACCACAGGGGGATCATAGCAAAGTACAAATAAAGTGGGGCGAATATAGATGAAAATGAAACTTAGGCTCTAGTATGCAGCCTCTGGACCTTGACCTTTTGCACCGCCTTATACAGTAACGTCTGATCTCTCAGTCTGACCAACACCCTTTAACACTGCATATCTGATAAGATGTCACTGCATATATGATGAGATGTGAAAAATACAGCAAAGTTACCAATCATTTTCCCTTCAATAATGAGCTTATTGTGAATGTTCCAGATGGTCTAGTAATGGGCCGCAAAGGTAACCATGTTATTCTATGAAGAGGGTCCGTCATCTCTTGGGCCAAATCAATGAATTCCCCAGTTCCAGCTGGGTTCCAATCTGAGTGAAGGAGTTCCCTAACTCCCACCCACATAAATCTTACCATAATGGACGAGAAGAAAATATGGTTACAATTCTCTGGCTCCCTGCGGAGAGTACACAACCCATTGGATGGGCCATGGTAATTTTCCACCTGATCGCCAGACGGAAGTCTTCCTCGGATGAGCTGCCAAAGGAAGAACTTGGGTTGTACCCTAGTCTGCCAAACCTCCTTGAAGTGAATGACCACCGCCCCTTGCGGCAAACTAAGGTAGATAGGCCTATAAGAGTATATCCCAGGCGACTCGATGGACTAGGACACCTCACCCTCCAGGTTAGATCAAAGCATGTATCTATGTACTGATCGGGCAAAGGTGTCCGATCTTTCGATGAGATGAAGATAAATCGATTTGTTGGTGGAGTTCGTGCTTGACGATCCGACTACACATGCAAAGCTCGTGCGCCAATGCAATCGCTAGGACAATCTCCGAGAGTTACTGATCTTGCGGGAGCACGATCAGCCTGACCAGCAAGGGTCTTAATTCCTACCTGAAATCGAGAACAAGTAAGAACTAAAGATGCAATCAGAATATTGCGGATATAGATGAAAGCTTGATTGATAATGGTGGGATTCCGAATAGTCGGTCTTGTTCTGGGCGTTGGCCTCAAAAGAAGTACACGTAGTTGCAGCAATTGGCTAACTTTTAATCTAATCAAAATCCAAGTTCTAATGACGGCTACAGAGGGATATATATGGGGGAAGTGAAGGGATTTTCGCCCAACCAGCTAGGGTTGGCCAAAAACACCCCTAAATGAGCCTTCCTCCACTTATATGGCCTCTTAAAATCTCCTAAAATACCTAATCCGAAAATACATGGGCCTGGCCCATTAAATAAGGTGACGCAGCACCAAAAATAACTCTTTGGACGAATTTTATGATGGAGTAACTTGTATAATTCATCCAAGCATCATTGCTTCACCATGGTGGCTTCAATGTTCTGAAATCCTCGCTTGCAACGCCATCCTGAATCCTTGCAGGTCTGCTGCCATCTCCATGCACGTTCCAATGCTTGGCGTCCATGCTAGATCCATTCCTAAATAATATAAATACATTTGATTTAGACAGCATCATATTCTCATATATATCAGGAAGGATTCCTAGTAACGAAGGTACCTGAGATGTGGTTGTAGGAGTATTGGCTGTATCTATCATAGCGATGTCCTCATCATGTACACATGTTATCTCACACCACTATCCAAGTAACGCTGAATTGCCTTCGGAAGTGGATGCTTCATTCACTTGGAGCGCCCCCCCCCCCCTACCCGGGTAGCCTGACCCGTAGTGAAAGGCTCGTCTCAACAACTGAAGAGACGAGGAAATCTAGCTCGAACTGGACCATTCCCATTCCACCAGTCAAACCAAAAGAATGTCCGCTGCAGTTGCACACCCTGTGCTTGGACCCCAGTTTTAAATACCATTTAATCTTTTGTATGGCGTTCCAAAATTGGGAACCTCTAGCGGGCACGACCCTAGAGAAGAGGTCCCTTCCTCCTAAATATTTTGCCCAGATCAACTCGAACCAGACCCCGTCACCACCCTGGTACAGTTTCCAAATCCATTTGAGGACCAGCGCGATGTTCGTGAACCTAGTATTGAGGATGTGTTGCCTGCCAAAACTCACTGGCGAGCAGCGACGAGCAACACGAAGAGCCGAGAGGCTCCCAGGACTGCTGATGGGCCCTGGTCCCTTGGGCGACGGCCCGCAATGCTCTGGCACATGTCCTGGTGATTGCAAGGCCGTGCCACCTGACCTATACCTGGGCAGGAAGGTATTGGATTGCTTCAATTAGTTTCCTGCATGGTAGACACGTAAACATTAAATGAGCCTCGATCGGCTCTCAGGTTCCCCTGTGAATCGGCTCGAATCGGCTCAAAGAGCCGATTAACCCATGGATCATAATGGATCTATGATAACATGGGTTTCCTACTTTATCAATACTAAGCTAAATCAATCTACGACAGTTTAGGATTTTCACCGTATAACCGGAACATCCTACGCGTAGTTGAGCCTGGCAGATACGAAAGATAACAGAAAACTAATCCTAGAGTAGGCCTAAAAACCAACACAGGGTCGATTCCCGGAACATCCCTTCTTGGATCAGCAAACCGTATCTTACGCACTACTGGATCGTTCAACTCGTTTGTAAGGCCTAACCATACAGATATCAAACTAATCCTTGAAGAATAAGGAGCAACTATAACAGATCGAATCTACTAAGCAAGGATAAAGCAAGACGCTGCCCTTACACCTAAAATAGGCGTAAGGACAGCTAGATATTCAAAGGCAGCACAGCTAAATACATATATCAGAAAAGCATCGATGCAAGACCTAAAACATCTTCGATAAATAGTGTTACTCGCCATCAAAAAGGCTTCAGTACGAGCAACACCAAATAACGAATAAACAGGTACTGCCTAGATCGCAAGATGCAATCTAGGCAGCATGATGCTTACCCGGAAGAAACCCTCGAAACAAGGGGTGGCGATGCGCCTGGATTGTGTTTGTTGTGAACGTGATCATCCTCCTTTCTCAATAACCCTAGATACATATTTATAGTCCGTGGACTTTCTATCTTTGGAAAATACCTAACTGTGTACGAGTCAAACTCTATCTCTTAATTCTAAACTAACATGCGATCTATCATAATGTACAGATACACGGGCAATCCAGCCCAAATTCACACACGAGGCCGATTCAGAAACACATTACGTGTATATCCTTCTAGCCCATCTCCATCGCGGTCCATCTCCTGATTTGGTCAAAATCTGGTGATAACAGGATGCCCAGGCCCCAAAATTCATTAGTTTTACATATTGTAGCCCAATCCACCATATAGTATTTCCTCTTGTCTCCCACTCCCTCCCAAAAGAAGTGATACCTTGGTATATCCATAGCCCTATGAGTTGCATCGTGCAACAAATAGATGCCCATGGAAAACATTGGTAGGCTAGAGAGGAAAGATTTGGTGAGTTCGAGCCTGCTAGCCAAGGCAAGGAAAATGCATTGCCACGTGTCAACCATGTGACCCACTTTCTTTGGTAGGAAGTCTCAATCCGCTACTCTAAGCATTTTATCCCTCACCGGTAAACCAAGGTACTTCATGGGTAGTTGACCCAGCTAGCAGTTTAGCATATTAGCAATCCTACGTTTCTCCCGGGCAGCGACCCCTGTCACCACCACCTCAATCTTGTCAAAGTTGATCTTCGAACCTAACAAGTTCTCGGAACAGGGTAGGAGAAATTTTAGGTTCGGAATTCCCACGTCAGATGGTTCAATCAAAATCATCGTATCATCTGCGTACAAAAGATGAGTCACAACCCGTATGAGATGGGAAACTACACCTCATAGAGTGGATCACCCTGACACACTCTATGCTTATTACAAAAGAAAAGGACCTATTTCCCTGCTAACATTGATTGCAGTCTTGCCTCCCATGACCAGCTGCATCAGGCGTTCATATGCATTTTCGAAGTCAAGCTTGAGAAGCAAGCCTCTAAGCTTCTTGACGGCGAAGCTCGTGAGAAATCTCATTCAGAGCAAGCACACCCTTCAAACTTATTTGTTTATAATGATGACATTGTATCACCAAATCACATGCTAACAGAGTAATTCTCGAACAAAGGTTTCGTGTCAACGGAACAAAATAAAAAAATACGTTTCAAATTTTTGAATGAAGTTGCTTCTAACAATGTTAACATGTGTTAGTACGTTGTACTCTCCTTGAAGGTTTTTTTCTCAAATACTCTATTTATCTATTAATATTAATAATCAATAATAGGACTACTACTTTCTCTATCTGAAAACAAGAGACTCGGGTTTATCTAGATTTGCATGTATGTACACATTAAAACAAGTATAGATACGTGCAATGCAAATATATATATATATATATATATATATATATATATATATATATATATATATATATATATATATATATCGGTACCGTCCAAAATTATGTTGCATATAATTTTTATCAAAGTCAAAGTTTGTTCCACTCTCACTGAATGAATATTCCAACTTTATGAGACACACAAATGTTAAACCTGGGGTTTAAACTCTAGTGGGCTGGGAGTACAACCATCCTCCTAATCACTCAATCTCAAGTTAGTTCTTCGTTGTTATTGTAATACTCTGAAATCATGATTTCACCCATCCTGTTAACTTGTATATTCAACATGTAATAAGTTGCCACGGTAGCGTCGGTAGGCATCTTTGTGATGTAAAAGGTAGGATAAATAAAATTCTTTCTTTCTTTCCTATAAAAGCCCGACTTCTTGGTAGTACAGAAAATGGAACCAAATTGCAGGCATGTCCATTGAATAAGAATGGAACATAACGTACAACCCTTGTGTACTAGGATCATGCTGGAATCATGATTCATGCATCCTCATTAATTTCGAGAGCTACAAGTTCCCGTCCACGAAAAGGATGGGCAGCGGCCGGTATGTACGAGTCCTTGGTGACTGCCTTTTTTTTTAGACCGAAGGCACAAAGTACCTGATTTTAAATTAATAAAGTCCTGAGGCGCAAACGGATACAAAAGTTTAGGGCACACCCCACAAACACACAAGACGAAAGATTCAGGCCACACTGACCACGGAAGTAGCATATTACAACCCAGGACGAACAAGGAAACGAGTGAAAAACTAAGTAGAAGGCCGGCTTGGCTGGCGTGGCTGAGGTGGAACACATGTCTGGTCAAAGAGAGCTTTAAGCATCGCCTCCAGCTGGGTCAGCAGCGGTTCGTCCTTGCCCCTTTGGAGAGGTCGCCATAGCAGCAAGTTAAGTCTGGTTAGGAAAAAGCAGTTTGCTGGTTGTTTGGGAAAAACAGCTTCGATTGTGAATTTATTTCGAATTTTCCAAAGCGCCCAGCAGATCGCCGCGAAAAAAACTCGCAGAATGCGTTTGGATTTGACATTCAAGTTTTGGATACACCTTTCCCAGGTGGTAAAACATGAGGGGTTCCATGTCACTCCGAGCATGTCCCTAACTCCAGCCCAGACAAATTGCGCCAAGACGCAGCGGAAGAAGATGTGATTTACGTTTTCAGGGAGCCCACACAGAGCACACAGCCCATGGTGACTGCCTTTTGTGTCGGTGGCGCTGGATCACTGCTTTTTGTTGCTGCGAGCACGGCGGCTCCATACCAGCTGTGGTTTTCCGGCACCGGCTGTGGTTGTGGTGCTGGCGGACGCGCCGTGGGCATGTCTGTCTGCATCTCTAATGGGGGGGGGGGGCGACGTAAACAAAAGCTGAGCAGCCGTTTGTGTCTGTGCAGATGAAAAATGCGTTTGGGACCAGGCCCAGTGGCTCTATGCATAATGTCGAGGTTATCTATGCAGACGTAAACCTGGTTCAAATATGCGCCTCGGATGCGTCTCTGTGGACGCTGCGTGGACGCGTCGAGTATCTGCTTCCGTCTGACAGACGTTTTGTCGGGCCCTCCTGACAGCGACCCAGGCTCGATGCGTCTTTTCAGGTGCGCCAATACTAGCGCCGAGGTGTCGCTTTTCAACACTCTCGGCCACGTTAATTGCCGATGCCTCGCGTGCCGAGCGGACGTCGCCCACCTCTGCGCAGGAAGTAATGGCGGTGTCACGTGTGCCACGCACGTCGCCTGCCTCCGGCCTACATAAAGAGGGGCGCGCGCATCTCATCTCCTCCCACGCAAAACCCTAGCCGCTGCACAACCTCCACCATAGTGGCGCCGCCGCACAACCTCCACCGTAGCGACGTCGCCCCACAACCTTCACCTTTGCCATGAGGAGCTTCAGGCGTGGCCAAGCTACCGCGCCTCCACCTCCGACTCCACCTCCCCCGGTCGAGAGCTTCGACGAGGAGTTGGAGGACGCCGAAAGCAACGACAACGTCCTCGACACGGCCATGGACGCGAAGTTCATGGCTGATGCGGAGCGGGAATCAGAAGAGGAACGAGCGGCCCACACAGCGTTCGACGACAAGATGGAACACCGCGGGGAGGCGGCCGCCGTAGAGGACGACTCTGTTAGCGTATGTCCTACCGTATGTGTATGTGTACGGAGTAGTACGCCGACGTAGACATACCAACCTTGTATTTGCCATGTATGTGGGCTTTTCCCTACACTATATAAACATTCAAACGATGCCCTAGAAGGGTACGCATCGTTCCACGATATCTGACATGGTATCAGAGGAGGTCCTCTTCCTGACCTAGCCGCCGTACTCAAGCCGCCGCCGCCGCAGCTCTCCGCCGCTGCCGCCAAAACACATCAAACCCTGCCGACGCCGCCTTCTGCCGTATCCGCATCAAACCCAAAGCCAAAACACGTCCCAGCCTACAAAACGCTGCCGCCGCCATCAATCTTGATCGCCGCCGCCAGATCAAAACAAATCTCAAGCCAAACCGATCTCTGCCGTCGCCGTTGTTTGCTTCCGCCGCAGTGAAGCCTACAATCAACAACACACAAAAACGCCTGTATTCTTTCACTTCATGGCGTCCTCATCGTCCTCGGCAACCGTCCTTCATGCAGCTCTCAGAGCGCCGCCGGCGCAGTTTTTGACTCGTGAAAATGCTCTGGTGTGGAAGGCGCTTGTTGTTCCTGCGCTTCGTGGAGGTCGTGTCCTAGATCTTGTCGAAGGATCCGAGGGAGCACCTGTAGAGAAGCTGGAAGCTGAGGATGAAAACAAAAAGAAAGTCATGATCGAAACCCTGAGTATGCCTCCTGGATCGCCCGCGATCAACAGGTACCACGGCTCCTCCTTCTGTAAGTCCCTTTTTAAATACAACGCGAGTCTCTCGAAGCATGCCTTGTATACTGATTCTTCTTAATTTAAGGACCTGCGATGCGTCATATCTTCCCTGGAGGCCTTTGCCTCTCAATTCACCTCCTTAGAGGCAGACAACGTTCGGCTGCAGGAGGAAGTTAAATCTTCTTCTTCGAAGTTGGACGGCGCCATTAAGAAGGCTGCCATGGCTCGCCAAGAGGTTGATTCTCTGAAGGAGGAGCTGGGCAAACTGAAGGAGAGGCTGAAGGAGGAGGAAACTCGAGCAGCCGAAAAGGATGAGCTCCTTCGGCAGGCCTCTTTGGCTCTACTAGGTAAGCTCTTTTATTCGCCTCTGCCGATTATTACTCTTACAGATTCACTCCTTTGTTAATGATCTTTCCCAACTTTTATCTCTCTGTAGAAGCTGCCAACATTCCTGCTGCCGCATTGGACGCGGTTCCAAACAACTCTCCAGCGAATGGTGTGTCGACGGCTCTCGCCTCCCACCAGCTTACGCGGGAGCTTCTCGAGAAGGGGAAAGGTGCCCTAGCGCGGATGCATCTTATGATTTTTCCCAAGCTCAAGCAGGACAAGACTCTTGTGCAACTAATCGAAGCCTTCGCGGTTGACACCAAGGAGGTTATCGAGGTATTCAAGCGTACCTCGTGTACCTACGGTGCCCTTCTTGCCTTCCAACTTATGATGGGTCATGGTTTTAAGGCTGACATCGAAGAAATGACTAAGGAGCTGTCGAAAGGGCAAGATGGGAAATTTGTTGACTTAAGTGTCTTTACAACGCCTGCCCTTACTTGTGCTCGCCAGCTCCTTGGACTAGTATCGTCAAGGAAGACATCGACTGGACCCAGCCTATCAGCCCAGACCCAAGCTCCCTGACTTTTTGTAACAAACTTTATTCAGGCTGTTGTGGAATATTGTTCTTTTGCAAACTCATGCTTGTAATAAACTCCGTGTTTGGCAATGTTGCTAGCACACCTTTACTATGATATTTTCGCTTGCGCCTCACCTCTCCCGATGGGAGTTTCCTTGGGCACTTAATTTGACCATATCTGTCATCCTCTCTTTTATTTAACACTGTTTTCCTGCAGGTTTTCCTAGTGCCATCATTTGTCGATGACTCTTCGGGTGCTCTTCCTGAAGTTGATCGGATCCAGCGCATGAAGGATCGGATAACTCAGATGCAAAAGGACTTGCGCAGTACATATGCCTTAGCTGCAATTGTCAATAAGAAGAGCGAGATTGCAGCCGTCGTGGAGCGGTACGCTCTTACTGAACTGCACAAGGCCACTGATAGTTCAAACTGTAAGTTTCTTGGCCCCGACTCCCTTTGTTAACAATGCCTTGTCTGAGCCTCAAATTATTTTCTTCGCCAGTCATAGCTCTAAACCGTGCGGAGGAAAACAAACGGATTCACGAGCGTGTCCATGCTTTAACACAACTGTCCTCAGCCAAAGAGATTTTTTGGCGGGAACACTCGAAGGCTTTGACTGTCGCACTATTTCAAGATCGAGTTCAACAGGTCCATCATTTCTTCGACAAGTGCTACAAAGCAATGAGGGTGGTTTGGAAGACAATGTTGCATTTGAACGCAGTTCCTCCTACGTTGCTGATTTTAATGTCTGAATTTAGAAACGCAAAGAAGATTCGCGACTTGGTGCAGGCTCAAGTTTTTGCCGGGGCTAGGTTTACACTTTCCCTTGTGCTTGCACGCTATCCTTCGGCGAATCTGATGTCTATTGCCAACGCGACTGGCGATTTGAAGGTACTATGTCCGAAGGTATTGTTGCCCGCCAATGTAATCGTCGACAGGCTTGAGAAGGATTCCCAGGTACCTGAAGAAAGGGAAGCTGCACATAGGTGAATTCTGGAATTAATATTGATTTGTAAATAGTTTTTCCTGGTTTTTTTTATCCAAGTGTGTAAGATTGTTTTGGCCGAGGCTTTGTATTCGGTGTATACATGTAGATGTATTTTTTACCGTGCTGATGCCGTTGGCAAGTTTTGAAGGAGCAAATCTTAATTGCCCGTTTGAATATATGTGCACTCGTTGGTCAGCAAAACATTTGAGTGATCAGCTCGTGTTGCAGGTTTTGCTAAACCTGTTGTATTCACAACTTTGCTTTCAACCGATGTATGTTTCGTCAGGCACTCCCGAATATTTCGGGTGCAGTGATCCTGCCGATAGACCCGTTGTTCTTTGATATTTCCATAGGTAAAATACCGAACGTGGGTTGTATTGTATGTATTTTCTCGCTATTTGCGGCACTCGCAGAGGCATCTATAGCAGAGGGAAGGAGTAGTATCCTTGTTTATTTTGTATCTTTTTAGCACTCGTAGAGGCTTTTCTGAAACACGATCTTCTGCTTCGGACTATGTTGCATGATGATGCGGCTTAGTCGTTTTGAATTACTGCAATTCTTAACAAAAGATCGAAACTTGATTTCTCATTAATATGGTGAGAACGATACTAGAGGGCGAAAAGAAGAAGGCCCTGTTTAGAATAAAGGAAAAAGTAAAGGCTAATAAACTGCTTAAGGAAGGAAGGGGTTCTTCTCATCTTCTGCCTTTTTCACCACGGTAGTGGTTGCTGCGGCGTTGCTGATTTCACCAAGGGTCTGGGCAGTGGTTGCCAGCGTCTTGTTGTCTTCTATGCCTTTTGTGCCATCAACTGCCGAACCCTTTGCTGCCGAAGCTTTTGGTGCTGAAGCTCCTGCTGCTGAGGCTTCTGCTACCGAAGCTTCTGCTATCGAAGCTTTAAG
Source organism: Lolium rigidum (assembly GCF_022539505.1). Taxonomy (NCBI): domain Eukaryota; kingdom Viridiplantae; phylum Streptophyta; class Magnoliopsida; order Poales; family Poaceae; genus Lolium; species Lolium rigidum. The sequence continues at coordinate 14,284,675 of NC_061510.1, forward strand.
GGCAAGGTCGGCTGGCTTCTTCTTGCTTTCCCTATCGTGTTTCTCTTCCTTGATTTTGTGTTTCACTTCCTTAATTTCTTGTTTGCTCCCAAACTTCGTAGCGATCCTCTGAAAGTCGCGATCACAATTGTCCGAGCGTGAGAAACTTCCATGAACTGTGATGTTTGTCCCGTTGTTCCCCGGCATTTTCAGCTTGAGATATGCATAGTGCGGCACGGCCATGAACTTGGCATAAGCTGGTCTTCCGAGTATAGCGTGATACTGTGACTCCCAGTTCACTACTTCAAACTCGATCTTTTCCTTCCTGAAATTGTCGGATCCGCCGAAGACGACATTCGGGTAAATTTCGCCAAAAGAGTAACTCTGGTTCGGCTTGGAAGAATCCCATGGAAGCAAGTATCTGTCTCCTCTAGCATTCCCATGGTGATCCCCATACTCTTGATTGTGTCGACGAAGATCAGATTTAACCCGCTTCCACCATCCATAAAGACTTTGCTCATCTTGAATCCCCCTATTTGTGCCTCGACTACTAGGGCAGCGTGTCCTGGTTTTGGTATGGTCATCGGGTGGTCTGCTCGGCTGAACGTAATGTTCTGAGAGGACCACTCGACATACTCAGGGATGTTTGCCATGATGCTTTCGGCCAGATTAATTTCTCGGGTGAAGTTCTTCATCTCTCTTCTCGAGACACCTGTCCCGTGGATCATGCTCATCTGCCCACGTGGTGGTGGGAACGCCTCGTTGGGTTGATGAGGTTGGGCCTGCTGGACTTGGTGCTGTGGTGGAGGTGGGGGTGGAGGTGGTAACGGTTGCTGTCCTGACTGCTGGATGAGTTTATGCATGTCAAGGAACTGTCGACAATCCCTGAGAAGGTGACTCGACTTCGTTTTGCCGTCCTTAGAATCGACATACGAGTGCAGGTAACAGGGGGCATTGATCTACTCAGCGTACGGTAGCTCAGGAGTCCTCTGCTGCCGTGGTTTATAATTGCCACGGTTTCCAGAGTTGTTCCGATTGCCGTCCTGTCGATCGTCTCTTCTTTCATCATACCGATCGTCATGTCGATCGGAGTATCCTGCGGCTACCAGGTTGTTGTCTTCATAGTTGCGGTTTTTCCTCCTCTTGTGCCGATCCCTTCGGCTGCCCGAGTCGTGCTTCGGCTGGTCGTCATCTTCGTCATCGCTGCGCTGCCGCGGTCTTAGCACGTTGTCCTCGCCATCAGCCCAGCTGTTGGCGATTTCCATTAGCTTGGTAATGGTTTTCGGCTTTTTGCGTCCGAGTTCTTCTATGTAGCTTTCACATCGGACACCATCACTGAAAGCGTCGATTGCTCTGTCGACAGATACATCTTCGGCAACATTTAGGAGTTTGGTGAATCTCCCGATGTATGAGCGCATCGACTCCTTCTGCTTCTGCTGGCAGTTGCGCAATTTTTCAATCCCGACGGGTCTCTTGTATGTTGCTTGGAAATTAGCGACAAAGGCGTCCACTAGGGCGTCCCCTCTTAACCAGGCTCGCGCTGAATCCTTTAAGTAGAGCTGCAAGCACTGCATTGCTGCTATCTGGTTCCCTTTATGCAGAATCACAGTCTGCAGGTAATCATCTATCCAAGATCGCTGTTCCTGCTGCCCATCATACTTGGCAGCGTCGGTGGGAGTAGGCTTGAACTTTTTGGGTGGCATTGTCTCGCGGATTTTATAACTCAAACAATCGGCTCCCCTTAGTTCGCCATCGTACTCCTGGTCCTCTTCTGAGGAATCACTGTCGTCGTCCTTCCTGGCGGCGCGTCGTCGCCTTGCTTTATCAATCCGGCTCTGGGTGATTTCATCCCGAGCATCTCACGCATGATGTTTTGAACCGCTGGCCTGCGCCGTGGTTTTTTCCTTCTGCGGAACTAGATTATTTCCCAATATCGCGAGACTTTCTAGGGCGCCACGGTGAGCTTGTGCCATGGATCCTTCGGGGCGCTGGTTGATGAGGTACGCAGCGAGGTTAGCCGTTGCTCCCGCAACGTTTTTCGGCCGTGGCATGACTGGTGTGTCCGTGGTCATGAAGGACTTGGTCAGATTCGACGTTATTTCTCTAGCGTCGTCTTCCGAGAGCATGGACAGTCTTGAACGATGTTTTCCTGCCCCATGAGTAATTCGAGAAGCGCTTCCTTGTGAAGATCTCCGTCGCTCGCTGGATCGCTCTGCCGCAGATAGACGTCTCTCGAGGGTAGCTTGTTCTCTCGACAGGTGCTCCCGGCTTTTCTCTAGTATAGAGCGGTATGTGTTTAGGGTTCCAACCGAGGTTCCTGCGGGGAGCAGGGTGTTGTTAAGTACGGCTGCCCTGGCTGCCGCCCACTCCTCGTCTGCGATGGTGTAATCGCTATCGCGATTGCTGGCGCTGTTTTCGAAGCTTGCTCGCCTACTAGAACGAGGCGTGCGGTCTCCGTATCCTCCGTGCCTTGTGTTTCCTGTGTTGTTGGCGGCGTAGACCTGATGACGCGCCGACCTTCGGGTGGCTCCTCGGGCAATGCTGTCAACACTGTCTTCTCCCGACGAGTATCGGGCATTGCAGATGAACGGTGTGTCGCTTGACCCCAAGCCGTGCCTGGCGTCGCAGTTCGAGCAATAGTACGAGGTTAACTCCGAGGATGCGGGATCATCGGATCCTACTGACATTGAGGACGCCGAACGGGGAGTCGAGGGTGTGGGTGAACTCATCGATTCTGTTAGGCCAGCCAATAGATCGAGTGATGATGATGCGCTGGGACTTGTTGATCCAGAGGTGGGCGATTCCAGCAGCTGAAGAATTCCCTCCGCGTTGACGTTGTAGTGGACGCTGCCGATGGTCATATCCATGTTCCCTTGTAGATCCGAGAAGTTTGAGCGAGAAGAATCGCTGTGCGGGGTGAATTCGTAGGAGCCGAATCGAACCGGACTTCCCAGAGTTGGTGATGGCGGTGCCGATGAAGATGTCGATGACATGATTGGATCTGCCGATGACTGATCTTGCGCCAGCAGGTTTCCCACAGACGGTGCCAATTGTCGAGGGTGCTCCTCGGCAATGCCCTCCGATAGGGGCTTAGGGTTGATGGAATCCTGCAAGCTGACACGAGACATCGGTTCACAGACAAACGGGGGGAGCGATTTACCCAGGTTCGGGGCCCTCGATGAGGTAAAACCCTTACGTCCTGCTTGTTTGTTCTTGATTATGATGGAAAATAGGTTACAATGGGGTGCCGAATAGTTCGGCTGTGATCTCGTCGAGATGCTAAGCTTAACGATGACCTAGCTCTAAGCTTTTGGTGGCTAAGATTGCTAAGATTGATTCTGTCCCTCGGCAGCCCCTCTCCTGGCCTTTATATAGGAGGCCAGGTCTCAAGAGGTCTAACCGAGCACGACTAGGTTTACAGTAGTTTTAGACCTAATTCTTCCTTGTTCGGCTGCTTCTCCATCTTGCTCGTCAAGGAATCTTCTAGTGCGCCATCCTGATGGGCCGCTTCGCCTCCAAATGCCTTCATGGGCCTCCAACCAGGAAATATGGGATAGGGCAACGTCGGTTACTCGAAGGGTAATGCCCACGTCAGTGTCTCAAGCAGCTTTAGCTGCAGAAAAAAATTCAGCTCAAATGGTGCATCCAATCATTCAGAAATTGAAGCTGAAGACCAGACTACTTTTGTTGCTCCGCGCGCGGAGCACGAGGACGATCCGCCTGAACATTCCTCTGACGCGCTAGATCCCGAGGATGGTGGCAGCGCAGGAGATTCTTCCGCGTCAGCCTCGTTCTCTGCTCCGCCCGCTGATTCGCCGCATGCGGGCAGCCCGCCTGCGTCTCCCGCCTTGTCCTCGCCAAGTGTCAACGCCCAGATGCCCCTGGACCACGAGCAGTCTCCCTCCACTCCGGTGCGCCCACATGCCTCGACGCCGTTGGCTGCATGCACGCCGCCCACTCCCCGTCTCCTGCTCTGTCTGCTGGAGACTCCCTAGTGGGATCTTCTGCGGCTGGTAGTGGTACACCTGCATCTGTGGCTGACACAGCACATACGGATAATGACACTGATTTGTCTCCGCCATCTCCTGTCATACAACCCGCCGCACCAACTCTTGGTGTTCGCACTCGATTACAATAAGGTATCCGCAATCCCAAAAAGTATATTGATGGCACTATTCGTTATGGCATGTTCTCTTCTACAGGTGAACCAACAAAACTCTCTGAAGCTCTTGGCGATGACAACTGGAAAACTGCTATGGAGGAGGAGTATAATGCTCTCATTGCAAATAAAACCTGGCACCTTGTTCCTCCTAGCAAACATCAGAACTTAATTGATTGCAAGTGGGTTGTCGAGGGTGCTCCTCGGCAATGCCCTCTGATAGGGGCTTAGGGTTGATGGAATCCTGCAAGCTGACACGAGACATTGGTTCACAGACAAACGAGGGAGCGATTTACCCAGGTTCGGGGCCCTCGATGAGGTAAATGTGGTGACCCGGCATACCACTGCATGGTGTAGTATGGAAGTCTGATATAACACCAATGAAACACCGTTCCACTAGTATTATACCGCTCAGAGTGGTACAACAGAAACATATGCGGGTCCAAGGCATGTCTATAGAATTACACAAAAACTCTGTTACATAAGATCATCACAGCCTCCTACTTTACAATGAGGTAAAACTGTAAATAAACTCCAGAAGAACAACTCGTAGTCTATTCCTATCACGTACTCTATTTGCAGAGTATTTAACTAGCTATAGAGGCTATGAATAGATTCTAGCTAAATAGGAGCTAGGTTTAGGAAGCTAGTTCCTTTCTATTGCTAATGTAGGTTTTCTCCTTGTTGGAAGTGGTATCTGACTCTCCTGACATGGTCCTGTCCCTTGAAGTAGTTGTTGACTCATCGGCCTTCGAGTTGCACTGTAGATCCTCCTTTGATGCCTCCATATCTAAGCAGGAGATTTAAGAGTGGGATGAGTACGAGCGTACTCAACAAGTTCATTATAGGAAAGAGGTGTTTAATGCACTAGCTACAGCCATAGACCAGAAAGTCATAGGCATGCAAGTTTTTGTAATCATTTATTCAAAAGGTTGCTTTTATTTTGAAGAGCTATGTCCGTCAGCCTTCACCGGTTGACTAGAACTTCATGGAGTTCCTTTCCGGCAGCGTTCGCAGTTCCATATCCCGGAACGAGGAGTGATCGGTCACGGTTCGTTACACTCGCAGAGGTGTGTTGCTTTACCCATAAGATATCTTAACCTTGGTGCCAACCGGGCTCGAGTTTCCCGTCCACACTTCCTTTGGTGTGAGGCCCGGTATAAGGTCCTAGTCAATCATGTTCCTCCGCTACCTCGAACACCCACCCTTTGTTGCAATCTCCGACCCTGGGTCCACGCTGGTTCACTTACTCCAATTAAGGATGGGCCCCGACCACGACAACAATGCAGGGCTCTACCATACATTCCTACGCCGGCAGTTGCAACCCATCATAGACCACATTCCCGGGGGAACTTCTACGGGTTTCCCACCCTGCATCATGTCTCTCGAGATCATGTGCATCCGGTAATGCGGATCCGTTGATGAACGAGAGGTGGAAACACTTTTGAATACTCCGTCCCATTCCAGATCTTATGGTTAACACGGGTATTACGGCACAAGAATCACTGGACCACTTTTTTGATGTTTAATCCTAGATGGATATAAACCCTTGCAATGGAACCTCCACCATATCAACACAATCCATGGTTCCATTGCCCACCACATAGTCATATTCATAGTTATGAAAATAGTGGTTTTGCTTTTTATGCAATAGTGATAAACATAGTACTTTGCAAGTAATTTGGTAAAAATACTCAAATGACATGAGCAAGCGATGAACTTGCCTTTCTTGACTGCAAGATTATGCAGACAAGGTCTTCGATACGCAATAACACTAGTGGAAAAAAGGCTATCTGTGGCGCACCAAAATCAAATTCTGTGGCGCATATCCAGGTCGCCACAGTTACCACACGACTAGTATTGAAACTTCTGTGGCGCATATGTACGTGCGCCACAGAATTTTGAAACTTCCGTGGCGCACCATGCCAATATGCGCCACAGAATTGTCTGTCAAACTTCTGTGGCGCACCATGCCAATATGCGCCACAGAATTTTTTTTCGAATTTCAAAAAAAAGTGGCGGCCAGATCTAGATCTAGATCTAGATCTAGGGCCACCGGAATTTTGCCAATTTTTTTCGAATCTCGCCGGAAGGTGGTGGTGGTGGTGGTGGGTGGTGGGTGGAGGAGGAGGAGGAGGCCGGCCGGAGGTGGTGGTGGTGGTGGTGGTGGAGGAGGAGATGGTGGTGGAGGAGGTGGTGGTGGAGGAGGAGGTGGTGGTGGTGGTGGTGGTGTTGGCCGGAGGAGGAGGAGGAGGAGGAGGAGGAGGAGGAGGTGGTGGTGGTGGTGGTGGTGGTGATGATGGTGGTGGCCGGAGGAGGAGGAGGTGGTGGTGGTGGTGGTGGTTATGGTGGTGGCCGGAGGTGGTGGTGGTGGTCGCCGGTCGCCGGAGGAGGTGGTGGTGGTGGTCGCCGGTCGCCGGAGGAGGTGGTGGTGGTCGCCGGAGAAGAATGGAGGAGGAGGAGGTGGTGGTGGAGGTGGTGGAGAAGAAGGGATGAGGTGGTGGTGGTGGTGGTGGTGGAGGAGGAGAAGTGAGGAGAGGAGATGGAGAAGTGAGAGGAGGTGGTGGAGGAGAAGTGGAGTAGTAGGAGGTGGTGGAGGAGAAGTGGAGTAGTAGGAGGTGGTGGTGGAGCCTCCGAATTTCAAAATTTCGGCCAAACTTCTGTGGCGCACCTCCACATGGTGCGCCACAGATTTTTTTTTTCTTTTTTTTTGCATTTTGCAGGAAAAACACTTTAACTGGCCGTAACTTTTTACTCTTTTCGAATTTGGTGATTCTAAAAATTTGGTGAATTCAGATGTAGATTTTTCGTGGGAACATTTTGATATATTGTGCGTTTTTTTTCGAGTTCGTATGCAACCAGAAATCCAGTTTGATGATTTTCCCACGCAATTTTGCAAAAAAAGTCAAAATTCATGTTTGTTAAATTTCAGTGGTGCTAGATGACATAATATATGGGAATCTCGAACGATTTTATTTTTTGAAATTTCTATCTATTTCTTTTATTTTTTACAAAGGTAAAAAAGGCGATCCACGGGGGGGGGGGGGTGGAGTTGCGTGGGGAGAAAAAATCCTGCAGAATTCTGTGGCGCATATTGTTGGTGCGCCACAGAAGTTAATAATTCTGTGGCGCACATGCCACCATGCGCCACAGAAGTTAATAATTCTGTGGCGCACATGCCACCATGCGCCACAGAATTTTGAACTTCTGTGGCGCACATGCCACCATGCGCCACAGAATTCTCTTCGCCCATGTGCAGTGCTGGACCCCGCGTGGGTTGAGATATAATTCTAGGTTATAGAATTTGAGATGACACCATATTGTATTTGCTAGGGTTTAGTCTCCCTTAATCAAGTAATAGGGTTAGTTGCTTAATTGTTTTTGTTCTCCTTTAATTAATAAGGACTTGAGAATTGGTTGTATCATATACCAATAGATTTATATTATATCCTTAATCTATTGTTAAAGTAACTAAAGTGGTTATGATTCTTTTTATAGTTAACTTTGGGTCATATAGATGGATGGTTTCTCACCATATAAAGTATAGAGTTTGACTCTAAAGATTTTCTTGTGGTTCTTTAATCTATGGAGTATAGATGTGGTAGGATTCTACTTATGATCATCAAGTGATTCATAAGTGAAGGTTAGGATATAAGCCTATGGTTGCTTACTAGTTACCTCCCTATGATTTCATGTGGTGAATAACATCTACTAATCCTATTAGGATTTAACTTATGGCTTATTCTTCCTATTTTTCCAAAGCATGATCATGGCATTATCATGATCCACTTATTCTTAATGGATCCTCTCTTTAAGTTCTTAGGGTTTATGATCATTACCCAATGGTGATGATCATGCATGGTATGGGCTTCCTAAGGTATCACTACAAGTATTTGGATAGGGTTATACCTATTACCCCTCTCACTCCACAAGGACTTGGATTATAATCTAAGGTTCTACTCAAGGAATGATGATGTGATTATCTGAATATGTGGTTTGCCTAAGAATTCTACCTTGCTATCTTCTGAAGCTTGTTCTTCAGGAATTCTGATAAACTTGCTTCTTGTGGTATGCCTCCAGCTCCTAGCTGCTTCAACTTGGTCCTATCTAAATTATGGAGTGGCCCAACTCTTTGGTTTGCTTGTATCATGGTACAAAATGATGGAATGGATGAGGTAGAGGGCTCCTTTTATAGGCTTGGGCATGCTCTAGTATCATGACACATAGGTGGGTGACTCTTGCTTTGATTTGATGAGTAAGGTGCTTGGTTGTCATACTCCCATCCATAGCAATCCTTTAAGCATGAGGTGGCATAGCTTAGGATTCAAGCTATGTAGATATTTTCATCCTATGTGGCATGGTATTATCCCCTCATGTGATTTGTTTTTGGATAGCCAAGTGGCTTTTGTTACTAAATATCTTGTGAAGGATTTTATACTTGTGGGTGAGTCACTATATGATGTCTACGTTCCCCCTCCTTTCCTGTAGACAGTGTTGGGCCTCCAAGTGCAGAGGTTTGTAGAACAGCAGCAAGTTTTCCCTTAAGTGGATCACCCAAGGTTTATCGAACTCAGGGAGGAAGAGGTCAAAGATATCCCTCTCATGCAACCCTGCAACCACAAAGCAAGAAGTCTCTTGTGTCCCCAACACACCTAATAGGTGCACTAGTTCGGCGAAGAGATAGTGAAATACAGGTGGTATGAATATATATGAGCGAGTAGCAATGGTGCCAGAAAATAGCTTGCTGGCGTGTAGTTGATGGTGGTAGTATTGCAGCAGTAGTAACACAGTAAAACAGTAAACAAGCAGTAGTAACTCAGCAGTATTTAGAAACAAGGCCTAGGGATTACACTTTCACTAGTGGACACTCTCAACATTGATCACATAACAGAATAGATAAATGCATACTCTACACTTTTGTTGGATGATGAACACATTGCGTAGGATTACACGAACCCTCAATGCCGGAGTTAACAAGCTCCACAATAATGCTCATGTTTAAGTAACCTTAAGTGTAAGATAGATCAAAACGACTAAACCAAGTACTAGCATAGCATGCACACCGTCACCTTCATGCATATGTAGGAGGAATAGATCACATCAATATTATCATAGCAATAGTTAACTTCGCAATCTACAAGAGATCATGATCATAGCATAAACCAAGTACTAACACGGTGCACGCATCGTCACCTTTGCACACATGCGAGGAGGAATAAAACTACTTTAATAACACATCACTAGAGTAGCACATAGATAAATTGTGATACGATGCACATTGCAATCATAAAGAGATATAAATAAGCACTTCACTACGCTCTTCAACGAGTGAATAAGTACTTCGTGAAATATAGCCTAAGAGACCCACACGGTGCACACACTGTCACCTTTACACACGTGGGACAAGGAGTCTCCGGAGATCACATAAGTAAAACCCACTTGACTAGCATAATGACATCTAGATTACAAGCATCATCATATGAATCTCAATCATGTAAGGCAGCTCATGAGATTATTGTATTGAAGTACATAGGAGAGAGATGAACCACATAGCTACCGGTACAGCCCCGAGCCTCGATGGAGAACTACTCCCTCCTCATGGGAGCAAGCAGCGGTGATGAAGATGGCGGTGGAGATGGCAGCGGTGTCGATGGAGAAGCCTTCCGGGGGCACTTCCCCGCTCCGGCAGGGTGCCGGAACAGAGACTCCTATCCCCCAGATCTTGGCTTCGCGATGGCGGCGGCTCTGGAACTTTTCTCGTATCGTGACTTTTTCCGTAAGGGTTTTCGATGCAGGGGCTTTATATAGGCGAAGAGGCGACGCAGGAGGGTCAAAGGGGCGACCAGACCATAGGGTGGCGCGGGCCCAGCCCTGGCCGCGCCACCATGTCATCTGGGGCCCACAGGGCCCCCCTCTGGCGGCTCTCGGGTGTTCTGGATGCTTCCGGGCAAAATAGGAACCTGGGCGTTGATTTCGTCCAATTCCGAGAATATTTCGTTACTAGGATTTCTGAAACCAAAAACAGCAGAAAACGAGAACCGGCACTTCGGCATCTTGTTAATAGGTTAGTTCCAGAAAATGCGTAAATACGACATAAAATGTGCATAAAACATGTAGGTATCATCAATAAAGTGGCATGGAACATAAGAAATTATCGATACGTCGGAGACGTATCAGCATCCCCAAGCTTAGTTCTGCTCGTCCCGAGCAGGTAAAACGATAACAAAGATAATTTCTGAAGTGACATGCCATCATAATCTTGATCATACTATTTGTAAACATATGTAATGAATGCAGCGATCAAAACAAAGGTAATGACATGAGTAAACAAGTGAATCATATAGCAAAGACTTTTCATGAATAGCACTTTCAAGACAGGCATCAATAAGTCTTGCATAAGAGTTAACTCATAAAGCAATAATTTAAAGTAAAGGCATTGAAGCAACACAATGGAAGATTAAGTTTCAGCGGTTGCTTTCAACTTGTAACATGTATATCTCATGGATAGTTGTCAACATAAAGTAATATAACAAGTGCAATATGCAAGTATGTAGGAATCAATGCACAGTTCACACAAGTGTTTGCTTCTTGAGGTGGAGAGAGATAGGTAAACTGACTCAACAATAAAAGTAAAAGAAAGGTCCTTCAAAGAGGAAAGCATCGATTGCTATATTTGTGCTAGAGCTTTTATTTTGAAAACATAAAGAGAGCATAAAAGTAAAGTTTTGAGAGGTGTTTGTTGTTGTCAACGAATGGTAGCGGGTACTCTAACCCCCTTGCCAGACAAACCTTCAAAGAGCGGCTCCCATTTTATTTTATTTTTGGGTGGCACTCCTTCCAACCTTTCTTTCACAAACCATGGCTAACCGAATCCTCGGGTGCCCGCCAACAATCTCATACCATGAAGGAGTGCCCTTTTATTTTAGTTTTATTATGATGACACTCCTCCCCACCTTTGCTTTCTCAAGCCATGGCTAACCGAATCCTTCGGGTGCCGTCCAACAATCACATACCATGGAGGAGTGTCTATTTTGGTTAATTAATTTGGGACTGGGAATCCCATTGCCAGCTCTTTTCGCAAAATTATTGGATAAGCGGATGAAGCCACTAGTCCATTGGTGAAAGTTGCCCAACAAGATTGAAAGATAAACACCACATACTTCCTCATGAGCTATAAAACATTGACACAAATCAGAGGTGATAAATTTTGAATGGTTTAAAGGTAGCACTCAAGCAATTTACTTTGGAATGGCGGAGAAATACCATGTAGTAGGTAGGTATGGTGGACACAAATGGCATAGTGGTTGGCTCAAGGATTTGGATGCATGAGAAGTATTCCCTCTCGATACAAGGTTTAGGCTAGCAAGGTTTATTTGAAACAAACACAAGGATGAACAAGTGCAGCAAAACTCACATAAAAGACATATTGTAAACATTATAAGACTCTACACTGTCTTCCTTGTTGTTCAAAACTCAATACTAGATATTATCTAGACCTTAGAGAAACCAAATATGCAAATCAAATTTTAACAAGCTCTATGTATTTCTTCATTAATGGGTGCAAAGCATATGATGCAAGAGCTTAATCATGAGCACAACAATTACCAAGTATCACATTATCCAAGACATTTTAGAATTACTACATGTAGCATTTTCCAATTCCAACCATATAACAATTTAACGAAGAAGAAACTTCGCCTTGAACATTATGAGTAAAGCCTAAGGACACATGTGTCCATACGCAACAGCGGAGCGTGTCTCTCTCCCACAAAGTGAATGCTAGGATCCATCTTATTCAAACAAAAACAAAAACGAAAACAAACCGACGCTCCAAGCAAAGAATACAAGATGTGATTGAATAAAAATATAGTTTCGGGGGAGGAACCTCGATGATGTTGTCGATGAAGAAGGGGATGCCTTGGGCATCCCCAAGCTTAGACGCTTGAGTCTTCTTAAAATATGCAGGGATGAACCACCGGGCATCCCCAAGCTTAGACCTTTCACTCTTCTCGATCACATTATATCACCCTCTTCTATTGACCCTTGAAAACTTCCTTCACACCAAACTTCGAGCAAACTCATTAGAGGGTTAGTGCATAATCAAAAATTCACATGTTCAGAGGTGACATAATCATTCTTAACACTTCTGGACATTGCACACAACTTTTGAAAGTTAATGGAACAAAGAAACTCATTCAACTTAACAAAAGCGGCAATGCGAAATAAAAGGCAGAATCTGTCAAAAACAGAACAGTCCGTAAAGACGAATTTTAAGATGGCACCAGACTTGCTCAAATGGAAAAACTCAAAACTAATGAAAGTTGCGTACATATCTGAGGATCACGCTCGTAAATTGGCAGATTTTTTCGAATTTTCTACAGAGAATTAGGCCCAGATTCGTGACAGACAGCAATGCTGTTTCTGCGCAGCGATCCCAAATATAACATCAACTTTAACATAGAAACTTTACTTGGCACAACAAAACACAAAACTAAGATAAGGAGAGGTTGCTACAGTAGTAAACAACTTCCAAGACACAAATATAAAACAAATTACTGTAGCAAAATAACACATGGGTTATCTCCCAAGAAGTTCTTTTCTTTATAGCCATTAAGATGGGCTCAGCAGTTTTAATGATGATGCTCTCATAAGAAATAGTATTTGAAGCAAAAGAGAGAATCAAGAGGCAAATTCAAAACACATTTAAGTCTAACATGCTTCCTATGCATAGGAATCTTGTAAATAAACAAGTTCATGAAGAGCAAAGTAACAAGCATAGGAAGATAAAACAAGTGTAGCTTCAAAAATTTCAGCATATAGAGAGGTGTTTTAGTAACATAAAAAATTTTACAACCATATTTTCCTCTCTCATAATAACTTTCAGTAGCAACATGAGCAAACTCAACAATATAACTATTACATAAAGCATTCTTATCATGAGTCTCATGCATAAAATAATTACTACTCCCAACATAAGCATAGTCATTCTTATTAATTGTAGTGGGAGCAAATTCAACAAAGTAGCTATCAAATATAGGAGGTATATTGTAATCATAATCAAATTTATCCTCCATAACAGGTGGTAACAAAAGACTACTATCATTATAATCATCATAAATAGGAGACAAAGTATCATCAAAGTAAATTTTCTCCTCAATGCTTGGGGGATTAAAAATATCATGCTCATCAAAGCCAGCTTCCCCAAGCTTAGAATTTTCCATAGCATTAGCAACAATGGTGTTCAAAGCATTCATAGTAATAACATTCCCATTAGCATGCATATAAAGTTCCATGGGTTTCTTAATTGTTTCTTCAAACACATCATGTCCTAATTCAAGATAAAGTTCATAAAGATCTCTCATATTTTTGTTGTTTTCCATTATGCCTAACTAGTGTAAACAAGAAACCAAATGTCGCAATTGCAGAGTCTAAAGGAAATAGCTTCGAGTACTTACAACGGCGCCGGAAAATAGCTTAGTAGCCGAGGTCCGGAGTGTGAGTACCTTTTACCTTTCCTCCCCGGCAACGGCGCCAGAAAAGTGCTTGATGTCTACGTTCCCCCTCCTTTCCTGTAGAAAGTGTTGGGCCTCCAAGTGCAGAGGTTTGTAGAACAGCAGCAAGTTTTCCCTTAAGTGGATCACCCAAGGTTTATCGAACTCAGGGAGGAAGAGGTCAAAGATATCCCTCTCATGCAACCCTGCAACCACAAAGCAAGAAGTCTCTTGTGTCCCCAACACACCTAATAGGTGCACTAGTTCGGCGAAGAGATAGTGAAATACAGGTGGTATGAATATATATGAGCAAGTAGCAATGGTGCCGTAAAATAGCTTGTCAGGCGTGTAGTTGATGGTGGTAGTATTGCAAGCGAGTAGTAACACAGTAAAACAGTAAACAAGCAGTAGTAACTCAGCAGTATTTAGAAACAAGGCCTAGGGATTACACTTTCACTAGTGGACACTCTCAACATTGATCACATAACAGAATAGATAAATGCATACTCTACACTTTTGTTGGATGATGAACACATTGCGTAGGATTACACGAACCCTCAATGCCGGAGTTAACAAGCTCCACAATAATGCTCATGTTTAAGTAACCTTAAGTGTAAGATAGATCAAAACGACTAAACCAAGTACTAGCATAGCATGCACACTCGTCACCTTCATGCATATGTAGGAGGAATAGATCACATCAATATTATCATAGCAATAGTTAACTTCGCAATCTACAAGAGATCATGATCATAGCATAAACCAAGTACTAACACGGTGCACGCACTCGTCACCTTTGCACACATGCAGGAGGAATAAAACTACTTTAATAACACATCACTAGAGTAGCACATAGATAAATTGTGATACGATGCACATTGCAATCATAAAGAGATATAAATAAGCACTTCACTACGCTCTTCAACAAGTGAATAAGTACTTCGTGAAATATAGCCTAAGAGACCCACACGGTGCACACACTGTCACCTTTACACACGTGGGACAAGGAGTCTCCGGAGATCACATAAGTAAAACCCACTTGACTAGCATAATGACATCTAGATTACAAGCATCATCATATGAATCTCAATCATGTAAGGCAGCTCATGAGATTATTGTATTGAAGTACATAGGAGAGAGATGAACCACATAGCTACCGGTACAGCCCCGAGCCTCGATGGAGAACTACTCCCTCCTCATGGGAGCAGCGAGCGGTGATGAAGATGGCGGTGGAGATGGCAGCGGTGTCGATGGAGAAGCCTTCCGGGGCACTTCCCCGCTCCGGCAGGGTGCCGGAACGGAGACTCCTGTCCCCCGGATCTTGGCTTCGCGATGGCGGCGGCTCGCGGAACTTTTCTCGTATCGTGACTTTTTCCGTAAGGGTTTTCGATGCGGGGGCTTTATATAGGCGAAGAGGCGACGCGAGAGGGTCAAAGGGGCGACCAGACCATAGGGTGGCGCGGGCCCAGCCCCGGCCGCGCCACCATGTCATCCGGGGCCCACAGGGCCCCCTCCGGCGGCTCTCGGGTGTTCTGGATGCTTCCGGGCAAAATAGGAACCCGGGCGTTGATTTCGTCCAATTCCGAGAATATTTCGTTACTAGGATTTCGAAACCAAAAACAGCAGAAAACAGGAACTGGCACTTCGGCATCTTGTTAATAGGTTAGTTCCAGAAAATGCGTAAATACGACATAAAATGTGCATAAAACATGTAGGTATCATCAATAAAGTGGCATGGAACATAAGAAATTATCGATACGTCGGAGACGTATCACTATACCATATGTGATTGTATTGATATTGTAATTGGGATCAAAATGTCAAAGGCATGGATTATACCTCAATTTTGAATGGTGATGTTTGATTTCATCAAGGCATGATCATATGAGTTTCAAAATACTCATAGTTAATTTTATTCAAATGGTTTGAACTATAATTCGTAATGTAAATGAATTTAGTTTTGTGATATTCCACATATTTAATAAGTTATGATTAAAATAACAAGGTGTGTGTTACCCTCCAAAACCCCCCGACGGGCTTTGGTTAAGCAACACGAAGAGCCGGGAAGCTCCCAGGGCCGCTTAGTGGATCCCTGGCACCTCGCGTCGTCCCGCAAATCTTCTGGCGCGCGTCCCGGCGGTTGCTAGGGCGTGCCACCCGACCTATACCCGGTCGGGAAGGTGTTAGTGCTTCGATTGTACCCGCATGGTAGACACGTGCACATTAAATACGAGCCTTATCGGCTCTCGAGTTTCCCGTGGATCGGCTCAAAGAGCCGATCGCCCCATGGTCCTTGATGGATTAGCAATGGCATGGGGATCCCGCTTGATCGGGACAAAGCTAAAGCGATCCACGACAGCTTTAGGGTTTTCACCGTATAATCGGAACGTCCTACGTGCGATCGGGCCTAGCAGCTACGAGAGACGATGCAAACTACCCCTACGAGAGGCCTAAAAACCAACATGTGTTGATCCTCGGAACATCCCTCGCAGGGACGGTAAACAACGCCTAACGCACCACCGGATCGTCCGACCCCAGCATACGGCCTAACTATGCAGATATTAAACTAATCCTTGCAGATGCAAGGAGCAACTATAACGGATCGGATCTACTAAGCATGATCAAGCAAGATGCTGCCCTTACGTCTAGATCGACGCAAGGGCAGCAAGGTGTCTAGGGACGGCATTGCCACGCGGATATGCACGTGAAAGCACCAATGCAAGCCCCTAAACACCTAAGGATAAATAGTACTCGCTCGCCATCAACAAGGCTTCAAGCACGAGCAGGAC
The DNA here is from genome assembly GCF_022539505.1 of Lolium rigidum. Lineage (NCBI taxonomy): Eukaryota > Viridiplantae > Streptophyta > Magnoliopsida > Poales > Poaceae > Lolium > Lolium rigidum. The sequence goes on from NC_061510.1 coordinate 14,301,093, forward strand.
AAGGATAACGAATAAACTTACGCTGCCTAGATCGCAAGATGCAATCTAGGCAGACATGGTGCTTACCCGGGAGAAACCCTCGTATGAAAGGGGTGGCGATGCGCCGAGATTGGTTTGTGTTGGTTGAACGATGATTGTCCTCTTTTTCCGATAACCCTAGATACATATTTATAGTCCAAGGGACTTTCTAATTGAGGCGTGCACCTAACCGTGCACGGGCCAGACTCTATCTCTTAAATCTAAATTACAATGCGATCTAATAATTTACAGATACACGGGCAACTTAGCCCAAACTCTCAGCGCAAGGCCGCTTCGAAGATGCTCCACGTGTAATCTTCCAAGCCCGTCTTCACTTACGGCCCATCTCCTGATTTGGCAAAAATCGGGTGGTAACACATGCCCCCCTGGTTTTGATAATGGTAATTGCAAAACCATCTGTTTCTTTGAAGGGTCATGTCGTGGCAGAACCGTCGCAGTTTTCTTCATGATGACGTCTTGCCTCCTCAGCTTCTCTGCACGATTTGACGGTTCTAGCACCACGTCTTCGGGAACTGCTTAGGCATTAAACCATATATTCCCCCATTTTATTTGGCCACTTCCTGCAGCTTCCTCCTTCATGTAATTTGATAACTGCTCCGCTGGGCTTCTCGGGTCGATGGCCAGCTTCTGGTGAGAATATTGAGATCGTCACCTTGGTCAAGCCTATGGGCACTCTCGGGCGCCCGAACTGACGCTTCTGCTAGCACTGCTGGACTTGGAGGTTTGCTGACGGAGCCAACAACAATTCCACCGAGGAGAGCCACCGGTGTGTTTGTCCTTCAGCAGAGCCTCGCTATTGGTGACTGCTCCATCAGGCTTCTGCGCGTAGCGGTCGCATCCCTTGAGTCGATGGCCGTGCATCGGCTTTTTATTCTTAAGTCGATGTCTCTGCATCGGCTGTGCTCAAAAATTTGGAGTTTTTCGATTTTCTGCGGCCGATTGTTTACGTATCGGCCCCCATACTTGAGCTGCTCTGCTGGAAATTTGACATCCGTTCCCAGCTCCGTATCCTCATATCTCATCCATCTATGTGCCCCCCGAGCCGATTCTGTCAAGTAAGTGATGGTATCGGCTCTTCAGGCATCTGTTGGATCAATGCTGAACACAGACGAAGGTATGTTGAGGATAATTTCGGCCGATTGCGGGAATCGGCCTCCCTTCTCGTTGCAATGCTTTGGCGATGATTTGCAACCTCTTGGATTTCCACTGTAGCTACATGGCATGTTGGAGATAAGATCCTTTATTTTTCCATTTTTTGAGGGCCGATCTCAGGGATCGGCCTTGCCACGTATGTCCAATGTCTCGGACGTGCTACTCTGTCAGGACTACGGACACCATGTTTGTGTCAGCCGATGCATCTGCATCGGCATCAGCCGATGTCTGTGCATCGGCTTTCGCCTGTTTTGGGCGCCATACTTTCTTTGGCGGGCGCGCCTTCGTCTCCACTATTTGCTGGATTTTCGCGGCCAGATCGGGCCGCGCTCTTCTCAACGTGTACATGTACTGTGCCTCGGCTTCTTCCAAGTTTCGCAACCGCTGCACCCGACGCTTCTGAGAATGGCTGAGTCCATCAGGGCACCACCTTGGTCGGTGATACCTATCTTCTTCATCTGACTCCTCGAAGTCTTCTTCTTGAGATGACTCAGCTCGTTTATTCTGATGTGGGAGAGGTCCTAGACGCTCGAACACTGAAACTTCGTTCGTCCTTCTCCTTTGCTGTGTGCATTCTGGGCAGTTCTCGATTGTTGGCAATCGGCTCATTCCTGAGTCCCATCAATGTTTGAAGAAGGGACAGTCCCAGTGCTTGTCCACGTTGTCTTGCTCCTTTGACCTCTCGCTGGCGCGAAGTTCGTACCCGTCGTTGTTGCCGCTGTTCTGACGATACCTCCTGTTCTCTGCATCAGACCGACGATGTTTCTCATCGTCTTCGTCGTAGCGTCGACGTCGGTCGTACTGCTGCTCATATTTGTTGAGGAGATGCACGGATAATGGGCGCTGATACCGTATGCTTCTCACCTCTTCCTCGGTCAGGTACCGTCTATCGTCGTCTTGGGGCCGGTCGCGTGGAACGGCCTCCTCTTTATCTTTGCCACGAGAGTGGCTGCTCTCTGCCTTGTCCGCGCCATGGCGAATCACGAACCCTGCCATATTGACATCGAAAGAGAACCCTGGTTCTCTTATGGAGTGGCTTAGGTCCACCATGTTGACGTCTGGAAACGGACGCCTATCTACCTTCATGGCAAACTGTCCGAAAGTTAATCGGCCTGATTCTATCGCCATCTGAATTTGTGCGCGCGATGACTTTGCGATCGTTGGTGGTGTGCGTGAACGTATGATGCCATTTGCGGTATGGCCTCTTGTTCATCTCCTCGTGCCGTAGGGATCTTGTGGCCTTCGGGTAGCTTCAACTGTTTCTCTTTCAGCAGCAGATCGAAGATCTGCTCAGTCTTGGTCACGTCGAAGTCCAACCCTCTTGGGGGCCCTGGTGGATTCACCCATTGGCAGGACACAGGTACTGGCGTCCGAGTCCACTCGGCTACTGCAACTTCCTGAACTTCCGTAGAATCTTCATCTTCATCGGTATTGACCAGGCTGATCGCGCGCTTGAACTTGTCTTGGTACGGTTCCGGATGGCGCTGCTCATATAAGGTCGATCTATTGACCGAGTGCGTCGGCGAGTTGTACTCGACTTGGAACGTCGGATCCTTGAACGACGCTGCCGAGGCCTGCCACGGCCAGCTCGACCGCCTCTTTCTCGCTATATGAATCGAATAGCATCGGTTCTTGGACAGTTCGAAACGCTGAATGTACTCAGCCACTGTCTCTCCTCGCTTTTGCCGAACTCGTGCTAGTTCGGCAATACCAGCTTCGGTAGTTTCCGAATGGTATTGGGTGTGGAACAGTTCCTCCAGCTGCTTCCATGATTGCACTGAATTTGGCTGCAAAGAGGTGTACCACCCGAAAGCTGGACCGGTGAGGGATTGCGAGAAGCACCTCACCCGTAACTGATCCGATGCCTAAGCCATGCCCAGCTGGGCCAGGTATCGGCTCACGTGCTCGATGGAACTCGACCCTTCTGACCCACTGAATTTGTTGAAGTCCGGAAGCCGGTACTTAGGCGGTAGTGGGATTAGGTCGAACTCATTGGGGTACGGCTTGGAATAGCCGATTATCTTCTTCTTCGGCAAAATGCCGAATTGGTCTCTCAAGACCGCGCTGATCTGATCTACGGTGGAGGTAGTAGCAGCTGAGCTTTCATGGACTGGTGCAGTGGCATGCTTGGCTAGCCACGCTTGTTTCTCAGCTTCCGCTCCTAGACTCCCCGCTGCTGCAGTCGTTCTTCCTGCCGGAACAATTGCTCCTGCTCCGGCAATCCCTCCTGGTGGAGCCTGGATCGCCTGCGTCCAGTTGTTGCAGTCCGGCACAAACGTGCACACGTATCCGTGTGGGATTTCCTTGGGCGGGTCATGTAAGAATTGATAGTCGCCCGGGTCACCCCCAACTTTGTAGACGACGTATGCCGGTGAGCCTTGTTGCTGTGGAGCCGCTGTTGCGTACGACAGAGGCGGCCTGGTGTGGAGTTGCATCTCCCCCTGGTGCGTTCCTAGAACAGGTCCTGAAGGAGAGTAACGACGCTCCATGATCTCTTGCACCACACGGAGTGCAACGCGCTCCAAAGTGTTCACCAGGCTCTCAGAGTGCCGATGCAGTGAATGGGCCACCATGTAGTTGATCTCCTGACGCAGGGCTCTGGTACGTCCCTCTGAAGGGAGAGACAGATCCAACCCATCGAGGATGCCTTGTGGTGCGAATCCTCTGAACCTGACGCCGTGCGACCGGGTCTTCTCAAAGGAGCCAATGAGTTCGGCCTCGAGGATGACCTTCAGGTCATCGTACTTCTTCTTGTGTTCCGTGGGGAGATCCTCGTACGTGATCGGTTTCTCCGCCGCCTCGGATGTCGAGGCTGACATGGATGTTGACGTGGATGTTGCAGAAGATGTCCCACCGGGCGTGCCAGAATGTGTTACCCTCCAAAACCCCCCGACGGGCTTTGGTTAAGCAACACGAAGAGCCGGGAAGCTCCCGGGGCCGCTTAGTGGATCCCCGGCACCTCGCGTCGTCCCGCAAATCTTCGGCGCGCGTCCCGGCGGTTGCTAGGGCGTGCCACCCGACTTATACCTGGTCGGGAAGGTGTTAGTGCTTCGATTGTTCCTGCATGGTAGACACGTGCACATTAAATACGAGCCTTATCGGCTCTCAGGTTTCCTCGTGGATCGGCTCAAAGAGCCGATCGCCCCATGGTCCTTGATGGATTAGCAATGGCATGGGGATCCCGCTTGATCGGGACAAAGCTAAAGCGATCCACGACAGTTTAGGGTTTTCACCGCATAATCGGAACGTCCTACGTGCGATCGGGCCTAGCAGCTACGAGAGACGATGCAAACTACCCCTACGAGAGGCCTAAAAACCAACATGTGTTGATCCTCGGAACATCCCTCGCGAGGACGGTAAACAACGCCTAACGCACCACCGGATCGTCCGACCCCAAGCATAAGGCCTAACTATGCGGATATTAAACTAATCCTTGCAGATGCAAGGAGCAACTATAACGGATCGGATCTACTAAGCATGATCAAGCAAGATGCTGCCCTTACGTCTAGATCGACGCAAGGGCAGCAAGGTGTCTAGGGACGGCATTGCCACGCAGATATGCACGTGAAAGCACCAATGCAAGCCCCTAAACACCTAAGGATAAATAGTACTGCTCGCCATCAACAAGGCTTCAGCACGAGCAGTACAAGGATAACGAATAAACTTACGCTGCCTAGATCGCAAGATGCGATCTAGGAAGCATGGTGCTTACCCGGGAGAAACCCTCGTATGAAAGGGGTGGCGATGCGCCGAGATTGGTTTGTGTTGGTTGAACGATGATTGTCCTCTTTTTCCGATAACCCTAGATACATATTTATAGTCCAAGGGACTTTCTAATTGAGGCGTGCACCTAACCGTGCACGGGCCAGACTCTATCTCTTAAATCTAAATTACAATGCGATCTAATAATTTACAGATACACGGGCAACTTAGCCCAAACTCTCAGCGCAAGGCCGCTTGGAAAATGCTCCACGTGTAATCTTCCAAGCCCGTCTTCACTTACGGCCCATCTCCTGATTTGGCCAAAATCGGGTGGTAACAGTGTGGCGTTTATGCACTTAGGTCCTTGTGTTTTACCATATTTGATAATTAGTTTTAAAATGAATTAAATTATACCCCCAAAGTAGTTGCTCAACTTGTAAGTATTAATAATTTAGAGTTTGTTTCTTATCTCTTTGATGGGTATAAACCTCTCCCATCTCTATGGTTTAATGATAAGCTTGTGTTGGTGTTAAATTCAAAAGTTTAGTTCAAGAAATACCATGAGATTCATGGTAGAAATATTTATTTGTTAAAGACATGGAAAAGATAAGTCAAGGATGGTTTCTTAATTTGTAGTTGAATAGATGTGCATATGTTATGGCAAGGATTACCATATTATGATCTTTTATAAGATCAAGCATTTGATCCTTGATTTAAAGTGTTGTTGCGTTAGTTTTAATTTCATTTGATCTAACCCCTTAGATCAAATCATCTCTACCCAAAACAAGGGTTTAACAAAGGTCACATTGAGGTTTATAACGCTTGACTTGATGAGCTACTTCAATTCCACCAAGGTCAAGTGAAACTTCAATTATCGTGATCGTTTTACTTTAAAGCGCGAAAATTCCCCGGATTTTCTATGCATGAATGCAATGCACACATCTGTTTCCTCTATTTTTGTAACCCCAATAACTGGGATATTACATAAAACCCTTACGTCCTGCTTGTCTGTTCTTGATTATGATGATAACATATTACAAAGGGGTGCCGAATAGTTCGGCTGAGATCTCGTCGAGATGCTAAGCTTTACGATGACCTAGCTCTAAGCTTTTTGTGGCTAAGATTGCTAAGATTGATTGTGTCCTTCGGCAGACCCTCTCCTGGCCTTTATATAGGAGGCCAGGTCTCAAGAGGTCTAGCCGAGTACGACTAGGTTTACAGCAGTTTTAGATCTAATCTTTCTTTGTTCGGCTGCTTCTTCGTCTTGCTTGTCAAGGAATCTTCTGGTACACCGTCCGGATGGGACGCTTCGCCTCCAAGTGCCTTCATGGGCCTCTAGCTAGGAAATATAGGATAGGGCAACGTCGGTTACCCGAAGGGTAGTACCCACGCCAGTAGCCCCCGAGTGTCTAGCCGAAAATAGTTCGGGTAGAGACTAAAACATGGCTTCTTCTAATGTCCTTTTTCTTGATTGTCTTTGTTCTCCTTCTGTCGGGTGCGCGTCAGCGCTCCCGATGGGAGTAGCCCCCGAGTCTAGGTACGGATGCCTGCAATCCGTGCGTAGACTCAAGTTGTACAACTCGAATATTTTTTGCTCTGCCGAAGGTTTTCTGCAAGTTTTCATAAGTCTTCGATACATTTCCTCATGCAAGGGATAATGAGTAACGCGCCCAACTTTTGTTGGTTAACTGCCGATGGCAAAACAACGCTACCCTACACAGAATCAAGTCCCCGGGCATGATCCTAGAGTGCAAAAGAGTTTCATCGGGTGCACAGCCAGTGCTCCCGATGGGAGTAGCCCCCGAGTCTGGACACGAACGCTTTACGTTCGGGTGCAGACTTTAGCTGAATATTCTATCATTCTCTCATTCTTCGAGTCCTCATTCTTTCGAATGCGCGTCTTCTTTTTATCGGGTGCGCGTCAGCGCTCCCGATGGGAGTAGCCCCCGAGTCTAGGCGTGAATGCTTTGCAATCTACGCATAGACTCAAATTCACTATCCGATAGATTCTTTTATTCCTTCGAATGCTTTAAACATGATGTCATTGATGACGTTTTGCTGATATCTTGATTTGGACTGATAGGACGTGACCCACTAGGCCTATCCTACCTCTGTCTAGCCTCGTTTTTAAGCAACATCCGCCTTTCATGCACAGTTACCGAGGTGCCTCCTCGATTTCCGCAATCCTTAACGAAAAACGACCGCTTAAAGAACAAAAATCCCTGGTCCTTTTCAGTTTTGCCATAACGCCTCCTCGCCCTTCTTCTTCTTTCTTCCTCCACAACTGCTGCGCCGCCACCACCGTTTTTCCGATCCTCCCTAGATCTCACGATGGTGAAGAAGAAGAGCATTACCACCGCCGCCAGCTTCACTAGCGGAGGCGCCGCTGCCAAACCCTCCTCGATTCTACCAAGGGGGGCGCTCCCGGCGCTCCTCCCCCAGCTCCGGCGCCGCCAGCGCCGCCAAGCTCGGTAGCCAAGCCTGGAGATTGGACAGCGTCTGCAGTCACCAAGCGTGACGAGAAAAGATCCTGAATCCTGGGACTAATCTCCTCTGACGAGGGGAATGTGATCTTTCCAGGTGCGATTTCTCGGCCTAATCCCCCTGCTGGCTTTACCGTGATGTTCTTGTCGTTCTTATATCGGGGTCTTTCGCTCCCCGCTCACGAATTCCTCCTCCACCTCTTGCGAACTTACGAGATCCAATTATGGCAACTCACCCTCAACTCAATCCTCCACGTTGCTGTGTTCATCACCCTTTGCGAGGCATTTCTGGGCATCAAACCTCATTTTGGGCTATGGAAAAAGATCTTCTATGTGAAGAGATACAGCAGTAGTAATGGATCCTTTGTCACCGGAGGGGTGGGGTTCGTAGTTCGTTCAGAGGTCAAATAGTTCAATTTCCCAATGAGAGAATCTGTGCAGGGTGAGACTGAAATGGTTCTACGTCAAGGATTCCTCGTCACCCGAATCACAGCTTCCTTGCTTTACCGACGTTCTTGAAGCCAAACCTAAAAATTCCTGGAAGAACATTCTCTCTCCCGACGAAAAGGTAGCAGCCGATGAATTATTTGCCAAATTTATTCGAATCAAAGAGGCCGATGGCCAAACCATGGTCGGCACAGAGGTGGCAGCAGTGTTCCTGAAGCGTCGGATCCAACCAGCCATGGCCAGAGTTCATCCGATGTGGTTGTATTCAGGCCTAAAGGACGAAACCAGGATTAATGCTGCCGAACTGTCGGAAAAGGAACTGCTTGATGAAGTCCGTCGCCTTACTTTCTTCAGTCAAGAAGACTCGATCCCATTGACATCTACTTACACCCCTCTTGATGCTGATCATCCACCGCCCGAGGTAACTTTCCCTTTCAAATTCTTACTGTGCTTCTCTTAGTTAACATAATTACCATTGTTCTTATTCGTTTTTCTTTTTTGACAGGTTCCCATAGTCTCTGGGAATTTGCACGATTCGCCAAACGATACCTCTGAAGGAAGAGTCTCCTCAGTACCCATTGATTTTCACACTGTCGAGCATACAGGCCCAGAAAGCGATGTCGATCCGATAGATTCAGAAACTGTTCACACCGATCTTCCTCCCCCAGCCGATGACGCTTGCAACACAGAGGGATCAATGCGTGATGACGGCGCTGATCATGATGCCTTTGTTAATGCAACTGTGGAGGAGGCTAAAGCTTCACCCGCGAAGAGATCAATCGGCGGCTTTGCCGATGAAGATGATCTCCTCGACTGGTAAGTACTTCCTGCTCTGACGCTATATTTTGTCCTCTTATTTCTCACATTCCTTTCATAACCTACAACGATCATTTCCCTTTTTGCAGGGACGAAGGTTTCGTCGAGCCTCCGTCCAAGAAAGCTAAATCTGATACTGCTCCGCCGGCTGCTGCTGCTTCCGAAGCTTCAGCTCCTCAAGCAGCTCCCGCGGCTCAGGCTTCGGCTGCTTCTTCCCTTTCCAAGGGGAAGGATGTTCCTGCCGCCACCATGACTCCTCCTTCTGTAAGTCCCTTTTGAATACAATGCGAATTTCTTGAAATATGCCTTGTCTACTGATTCTTTGTAAAACATCCCCCTTTTTCTTTTAAGGACTTGCGAGGTGTTATATCTTCTTTGGAGGCATTTGCCTCTCAATTCACCTCTCTAGAGGCGGACAAAGTTCGACTGCAGGAGGAAGTTAAATCTTCCTCTTCGAAGTTGGACGGCGCCATTAAAAAGGCTGCCATGGCTCGCCAGGAGGTCGACTCCCTGAAAGAGGAGCTGGGCAAACTGAAGGAGAGGCTGAAAGAGGAGGAGGCTCGGGCAACCGAAAAGGATGAGCTCCTTCGTCAGTCTTCGTTGGCTCTTCTTGGTACGCTCTTTTATACGCCACTGTCGATTATTACTCTTACGGATTCGTTCCTTTATCAGTGATCTTTTCCATTTTTATCTTCTTGCAGAAGCCGCCAACATTCCTGCCGCTGCCTTGGACAAGGTTCCAAACAACTCTCCAGCAAATGGTGTGTCGATGGCTCTTGCCTCCCACCAGCTCAGGCGAGAGCTTCTTGAAAGGGGGAAGGGCGCCCTGGCGCGGATGCATTTGATGATTTTCCCAAAGATCAAGCAGGACAAAACTCTGGGGCATTTGATTGAAGCCTTCGCGGTTGACACCAAGGAGGTTATCGAGGTATTCAAGCATACTTCACGTACCTATGGTGCCCTCCTTGCCTTCCAACTTATGATGGGTCATGGCTTTAAGGCTGACATCGAAGAGATGACTAAGGAGCTGCCGAAAGAGCAGGATGGGCAATTCGTTGACCTAAGCGTCTTTACAACGCTTGCCCTTACTTGTGCATGCCAGCTCCTTGGACTAGTTTCATCAAGAAAAACATCGACTGGACCTAGTCTATCGACTCAGACCCAAGCTCCTTGATTTTTGTAACGAACTTATCTTCGGGCTGTTTGTGAAACATTGTTCTATTGCAAAACTTGTGTTTGTAATAAACTCCGTGTTTGGCAATGTTGCTGGCACGCTTCTGTTACGATATCTTTACTTGCACTTCTCCCGATGGGAATTTCTTTGGATGCTCAATTTGACCATATCTGTCATCCTTTTTAACTCTGTTTTTCCTGCAGGTTTTCCCAGTGCCCTCATTTGTCGATGACTCTTCGGGTGCTCTTCCTGAAGGTGATCGGATCTAGCGTATGAAGGATCAGATCACTTAGATGGAAAAGGACCTCCACAGTACTTACGCCTTAGCCGCTATTGTCAATAAGAAGAGCGAGATTGCAGCCGACGTGGAGCGGTATGCCCTTACGGAGCTGCATAAGGCCACCGAGAGTTTGAACTGTAAGTTTCTTAATCCCGACGGCCTTTTGTCAACAACGCCTTGTCTGATCCTCTAATTATTTCTTTGCCAGTCATAGCTCTGAACCGTGCGGAGGAGAGCAAACGGATTCACGAGCGTGTCCATGCTTTAACCCAGCTATCCTCAGCCGAAGAAATTTTCTGGCGGGAACACTCGAAGGCTTCGACTGTCGCACAGTTTCAGGATCGGGTTCAGCAAGTCCACCATTTCTTCGACAAGTGCTACAAAACAATGAGGGTGGTTTGGAAGACAATGTTCCCTTTAAACGCGGTTCCCCCTACGCTGGTGACTTTGATGTCTGAGTTTGGAAATGCCAAGAAGATTCGAGACTTGGTGCGGGCTCAAGTTTTCACAGGGGCTAGATTTACACTTTCCCTTGTACTTGCACGGTACCCTTCGGCAAATCTGCTTGCTATCGCCAAGGCTGTTGGTGACTTGGAGATTCTATATCCGAAGGTGTTGCTGCCTGCCAATATAATTGTCAACATACTCGAAAAGGATTCGAAGGTACCTGAAGAAAGGGAAACTCCTCAAGGGTGAATTCAGGGATTGATGTTACTTTGTATATAGGATTTTCTGGCTACTTTATCCAGGTGTTTAAGACTGTTTAGCCGGAGCTTTATATTCGGTAGATACATGTATATGTATTTTTACCGTGCTAATGCCGTTGGCAAATTTTGAAGGAGCAAATCTTAATTGCCCGTGTAAATGTATGTGTACTCGTTGGTCAGCAAATCATTTGAGTGATCAGCTCGTGTTGCAGGTTTTGCTAAGCCTGTTGTATGCGCAACTTTGCTTTCAACCGATGTATGTTTCGACAGGCACTCCCGAATATTTCGGGTGTAGTGGTCCTGCCGATGAGCCCGTTATTCTTTGATATTTCCATAAGTAAAATATCGAACGTTGGTTGTATTATGTGTATTTTCGAACTCTTGCTATTTGCGGCATTCGTAGAGGCATCTATAGCAGAGGGAAGGATTAATATCCTTGTTTGCTTTGTATCTTTTAGCACTCGTAGAGGCTTTTCTTTTGAAACACGATCTTCTGCCGCGGACTATGTTGCATGGTGATGCAGCTTAGACGTTTTGAATTACTGCAATGCTTAACAAAAGATCGAACTTAAGTTCTCATTAATAAGGTAAGCACGAGACTAGAGGGCGAAAAAAGGAAGGCCCTATTTAAAAATAAAGGGAAGAAATTAAACGCTAATAAATTGCTTAAGCAAGGAAGGGGTTCTTCTCATCTTCTGGCTTTTTCACCACGTTAGTGGTTGCTACAGCGTTGTTGATTTCACCAAGGGTCTGGGCAGTGGTTGCCAGCGTCTTGTTGTCTTCTATGCCTTCTGTGCCAACAACTGCCGAACCCTTTGCTGCCAAAGTTTTTGCTGCTGAAGCTTCTGCTGCCGAGGCTTTAAGAGCAAGGTCGGCTGGCTTCTTCTTGATTTCCCTGTCCTGTCTCTTTCGCGTATCGACAGCTTGGGTGGAGGATTGATAATTTCTTGTTTGATCCCAAACTTCGCAGCAATCCTCTGAAAGTCGCGATCACAATTGTCCGAGCGCGAGAAACTTCCATAGACTGTGATGTTTGTCCCGTTGCTCCCAGGCATTTTCAGCTTGAGGTATGCATAGTGTGGCACAACCATGAACTTGGCATAAGCTGGTCTTCCGAGTATAGCGTGATACTGTGACTTCCAGTTTCTGCCGAAGACGACGTTCAGGTAAACTCTGCCAAGAAAGTAACCCGGAGCAGTTGGAAGAATCCCATGGAAGCAGGTGTCTGTCTCTACAAGCATCCTCATGGTGATTCCCATACTTTTGATTGTGTCGACGAATATCAGGTTTAGCCCGCTTCCACCATTCATAAAGACTTTGCTCATCTTGAATCCCCCTATCTGTGCCTCGACTACTAAGGCAGCTTGTCCTGGCTTTGGTATGGTCATCGGGTGATCTGCTCGACTGAACGTAATGTTCTGAGAGGACCACTCGACATATTCAGGGATGTTCGCCATAATGCTTTCTGCTAGGTTAATCTCTCGGGTGAGCTTCTTAATTTCTCTTCTCGAGACACCTGTCCTATGGATCATGCTCATCTGCCCACGTGGTGGTGGGAACGCCTCTTTGGGTTGATGAGGTTGAGCCTGATGGACTTGATGCTGCGGTGGAGGTGGGGGTGGAGGTGGTAACGGTTGCTGTCCTGACTGCTGGATGAGTTTGTGCATGTCGAGGAACTGCCGACAGTCCCTGAGCAGGTGACTCGACTTCGTTTTGTCGTCCTTGGAATCGACATACGAGTGCAGGTAACAGGGGGCGTTGATCTGCTCAGCGTAGGGTAGCTCAGGAGTCCTCTGCTGCCGTGGTTTATAGTTGCCGCGGTTCCCAGAGTTGTTCCGATTACCGTCCTGTCGATCATCTCTTCTTTCGTCGTATCGATCGTCCTGTCGATCAGAGTATCCTGCAGCTACCAGGTTGTTGTCATCATAGTTGCGGTTCTTCCTTCTCTTGTGACGATCCCTTCGGCCACCCGAGTCATGCTTCGGCTGGTCATCATCTTCGTCGTCACTGCGATGTCGCGGCCTTCGTACGTTGTCCTCACCATCAGCCCAGCTGTTGGCGATTTCCATTAATTTGGTTATGGTTTTTGGCTTTTTGCGTCCAAGTTCTTCTATGTAGCTTTCACGTCGGACGCCATCGCTGAAAGCATCGATTTCTCTGTCGACAGATACATCTTCGGCAGCGTTTAGGAGTTTGGTGAATCTCCCGATGTATGAGCGCATCGACTCCCTCTGCTTTTGCTGGCAGTTGCGTAACTCTTCAATCCCGATGGGTCTCTTGTATGTTGCCTGGAAATTGGCAACGAAAGCGTCTACTAGGTCGTCCCATGATTCAATGGAACCCTTCGGCAGCCCCCTTAGCCAGGCTCGCGCTGAATCCTTCAAGTAGAGCTGCAAGCACTGCATTGCTGCTATCTGGTTCCCCTTATGCAGAATCACAGTCTGCAGGTAATTGTCTATCCAAGATCTTGGTTCCTGCTGCCCATTGTACTTGGCAGCATCGGTAGGAGTAGGCTTGAACTTTTTGGGTGGCATCGTCTCGCGGATTTTTTAACTTAAACAATCGGCTCCCCTGAGTTCGCTGTCGTACTCCTGATCCTCATCCGAGGAATCGCTGTCGTTGTCCTTCCTGGCGGCGCGTCGTCGCCTTGCTTTGTCGATCCTGCTCTGGGTGATTTCATCCCGAGCATCTCTCACATGATGTTTTGAACCGCTAGCCTGCACTGTGGTCTTTTCCTTTTGCGGAACTAGATTTTTCCCCAATATCACGAGACTTTCTAGGGCGCCTCGGTGAGCTTGAGCCATGGATCCTTCAGGGCGCTGGTTGATGAGGTACGCAGCGAGGTTAGTTGTTGCTCCCGCAATGTTTTTCGGCCGTGGCATGCCCGCGGTGTCCGTGGTCATAAAGGACTTGGTTAGGTTCGACGTTATTTCTCTGGCGTCGTCTTCCGAGAGCCTGGACAGCCTTGACCGGTGCTTGTCTGCCCCATGAGTACTTCGAGAGGCGCTTCCTTGCGAAACTCTCCGTCGTTCGCTGGATCGGTCTGCTGCAGATAGACGTCTCTCGAGGGTGGCTTGCTCTCTCGACAGGTGCTCCCGGTTTTTCTCTAGTATAGAGCGGTAGGCATTTAGGGTTCCAACCGAGGTTCCTGCAGGGAGCGGGGTGTTGTTAAGTACGGCTGCCCTGGCTGTCGCCCACTCCTCATCTGCGATGGTGTAATCGCTGTCGCGGTTGCTGGCGCTGTTTTCGAAGCTTGCTCGCCTACTAGAACGAGGCATGTGGTCTCTGTCTCCTCTGTTCCTTGTGTTTCCCGTGTTGTTGGCGGCATAAACTTGATGGTGTGCCGTTCTTCGGGTGGTTCCTCGGACGATGCTATCGACACTGTCCTCTCCCGATGAATATTGGGCATTGCAGATGAACGGTGTGTCGCTCGACCCCAATCCGTTCAAGCAGTAGTAAGAGGTTAGATCCGAAGATGTGGGATCGTCGGATCCTACCGACATGGAGGACGCTGAACGGGTAGTTGAGGGCGCGGGCGAACTCATCGATCATGTCAGGTCAGCCAAAAGGTCTAGTGATGACGACGCGCTAGGACTCGTTGATCTGGAGGTGGGTGATTCCAGCAGCTGAAGAATTCCTTCTGCGTTGACGTTGTAGTGGACGCTGCCGATGGTCATCTCCATGTATCCTTGCAGATCCGAGAAGTTTGAGCGAGAAGAATCGCTGTGCGGGGTGAATTCATAGGAGCCGAATCGAATCGGGCTTCCCAGGTGTGGTGATGACGGTGTCGATGAAGACGTCGATGACATGACTGGATCTGCCGATGACCGATCCTGTGCCAGCAGGTTTCCCACAGACGGCGCCAATTGTCGAGGGTGCTCCTCGGCAATGCCCTCTGATAGGGGCTTAGGGTTGATGGAATCCTGCAAGCTGACACGAGACATCGGTTCACAGACAAACGGGGGGAGCGATTTACCCAGGTTCGGGGCCCTCGATGAGGTAAAACCCTTACGTCCTGCTTGTCTGTTCTTGATTATGATGATAACAGATTACAAAGGGGTGCCGAATAGTTCGGCTGAGATCTCGTCGAGATGCTAAGCTTTACGATGACCTAGCTCTAAGCTTTTTGTGGCTAAGATTGCTAAGATTGATTGTGTCCTTCGGCAGCCCCTCTCCTGGCCTTTATATAGGAGGCCAGGTCTCAAGAGGTCTAGCCGAGTACGACTAGGTTTACAGCAATTTTAGATCTAATCTTTCCTTGTTCGGCTGCTTCTTCGTCTTGCTTGCCAAGGAATCTTCTGGTACACCATCCGGATGGGACGCTTCGCCTCCAAGTGCCTTCATGGGCCTCTAGCTAGGAAATATAGGATAGGACAACATCGGTTACCCGAAGGGTAGTACCCACGTCATGGGTCTATCGCATTAAACGGAAGGCTGATGGCTCTATTGATCGTTACAAGGCTCGTCTTGTTGCAAAAGGTTTTAAACAACGGTATGTCATTGATTATGAGGATACTTTTAGTCATGTGGTTAAAATTGCTACAATTCCTATTGTTCTCTCTATCTCTGTTTCTCGAGGATGGAGTTTACGGCAGCTAGATGTCAAGAACGCGTTTCTTCATGTTGTTCTGGAAGAGGAGGCCTACATGAAACAACCTCCAGGTTTTGCCCATCCTGATGCTCTTCACTATATTTGTAAACTTGACAAAGCTCTCTATGGTTTGAAGCAAGCCCCTCGTGCATGGTATTCTCGATTGAGCTCCAAGTTGCAGGCTCTTGGGTTTACTCCCTCCAAGGCTGATACATCTCTGTTTCTCTTTCACAAGTCTGGTGTCACTATTTTTGTTCTGATATATGTTGATGATATTATTGTGACCAGCTCCTCTGATTATGCCATCTCTGCATTGCTCAAGGACTTGAATGACAACTTTGGTATCAAAGATTTGGGTGCTCTTCATTATTTTCTTGGTCTTGAAGTGAAGAAGATACCTAATGGATTGGTCCTCACACAAGAAAAATATGCTCATGATCTTCTAGCTAAGGCTCATATGCTTGACTGCAAGGCTGCACCTACACCGCTATCCTCTTCTGAATCCCTATCTATCTATGACGGTACTCCTCTTGGCCCTGATGATAGTACACGATACAGCAGTATGGTTGGTGCGCTTCAGTATCTTACACTCACTCGTCCAGACCTGTCCTTTTCTGTCAATAAGGTCTGTCAATATTTACATGCTCCTACTACTGCTCATTGGACTGCTGTCAAACGCATTCTTCGCTATGTCAAGGACAGTACTTGCACTGGTATCACTTTTATGCGCTCTCGCTCTACTCTCGTGAGTGCTTTTTCCGATGCTGATTGGGCTGGCTGTCTTGAGGACCGGCGCTCCACAGGTGGTTTTGCCATCTTTGTTGGTCCCAATCTTGTCTCCTGGTGTGCCAGAAAACATGCTACTGTGTCTCGCTCCAGTACTGAAGCCGAATATAAAGCTCTTGCCAATGCCACTGCTGAATTAATTTGGGTTGAAGTTCTTCTCCATGAACTTGGTGTGCGTCTCCAGGAAAAGCCTTGTCTCTGGTGTGATAATCTGGGTGCTACCTATCTCTCTGCCAATCCTGTTTTCCATGCTCGTACCAAGCACATCGAGATTGATTTTCATTTTGTCAGGGAAAGAGTTGCTAACAACACTCTAGCTATCAAGTTCATTTCCACTAAAGATCAAGTAGCCGATGGTTTTACAAAGCCCCTCCCTGTCAGGGGTCTAGCAGAGTTTAAGCGTAATCTGAACCTCTACCGTGCTTCAGATTAAGGGGGGATGTTAGCGTATGTCCTACCGTATGTGTACGTGTACGGAGTAGTACTCCGATGTACACATACCAACCTTGTATTTTCCATGTATGGGGGCTTTTCCCTACACTATATAAACATGCAAACGATGCCCTAGAAGGGTACGCATCGTTCCACGATATCTGACAGACTCCTCCGACATCGATTGGTCCTCTAATGACCTGATGTGCCTCGCCAAAGGAGAGGGCGGCGGAGCAGAGGGCGTTAGTCGACTCATTCAAGACGCTCAAGAAGGACGAGGATGCCGCGAACGAGGTGTTGCGGCAACGGTTGCTAGAGGACGCGACGACTCACCGAGCTCTAGCGGCTGCAGGGCGTGCAGCGGAGAAGCAGATGAGGGAGGGATGCAACGACGAGACCGGGCCGTCAGGCAGCAAGTAGCCTAGGGCTTGTATCTCCTTTAGTTTGTAGTACATTATGCTTTTTAAATATTATTGGAAAATAAAAATGAATCGCCCCGTTGGGAGCACACCCAGACGCAAACGGACGCGCTGTCAAAATATGTTCGCGGGATGATGCAAACGGACACGTGCAACCACTTTTGAGCGTCCGATATGCATCGCCCCCCGTTGAAGATGCCCTGACTCGCGTCTCCATGCTCTCTGTCAGTCTGTCTTGTTCTTGGACAAGGAATGCAAGGGAACCGTATTCCTTTCATGGTTCATGCGACCTGTGTAGGAGCGCCCTGACTTATTTGATCTAAATGGTTCTTTGTTAAACTCTAAATAATTTTAGGCATTTTGGAAAGCTTTTAAATTTCAATGGTCTTTCTTTTGGGTCACGTCATCTTCCAAACATCGTCATCGATATCCCCTCTGCATGCTCACCTACGCGGCCACGCGCCACGAACCTATGAGCGTAGCCTACATGTGAGAAGAGAAAGAAATTGAAGGAAGAAACTTGTCATCAACAAAGAGGTGCATCTCCTAGGTTATGAACTTTAATATCTACCATCTTGTCTCCTTCAAATTGTGATTCCACAACTTCTCCGAGATTGTCAAAATCTCTGAGTTCTGTGTCCCATGTTTACTGTTGCATAGTAGTGAATTTTTCACATATGGAAGCCCTTGGTGCTCAAGGAGTCACGGGAGAAGAGCATGTTGCATCTCACTTTTGGTGATAGCGGAAGAAAATTTAGATGGCTTCGATCTATGTATCTCAAGTAGGATTTTTTCACATAGGAATCTAGTGTCATTGTATTTATGTTGTTGATGCAATTTAGGACTGATAACATTAGTCCCTCTTTGGTACGGTTTATAGATCCCGCACGTATCTTCAATCGCTTATTCTACTAGATTTGGCACTATGCAACATATACTCTAGCCCCTCTGTTCTTGTATACAAGACCACAAACTCATATTTCAGATATCAAGAAAACAAAGCCAACTAATAAATAATATGATTAATTATGTGAAAATTCTCTTGTGTTTCAAGTCAATTAAATGTCTTACATGTGGTGCCTCCTTCTCTATGACTGCATGAAATATTCACATTAATAAGCATCATCTGACGAGGTAAAACTATAATCATTTTTTCTCCATCAATGTTAGTGGCCTTATATAGATAAAAGAAAATGTGTTTTTTTGTGTCAACGTATTCAAATTTCAAAATTTCTGGCTACAGATTAAAAGATTCCATGATATTGGTAACAACTACTAGGGCAATGCCACATACAGTAATGATGCAGCTCTATCACTCAACTGAAAGCTCAAGAATTTTAGATATGGCTTCAATAAATGGAGTAGGAATCTATCAAATCTCAGCAATATTATTGGCAAATGAAATTTCACTCATGCATGGATTGATAGTCTTAAATATAAGAGCAACCTATCTACTGCTGAGAAGGATTTCAGAATAATTGTACAAGAACACACAAGGAAATTCTTGGATGCCAAAAAACTATTGAAAAAAGAGCTAAAATAAGATGGGCTATGATGGGAGATGAAAATACAAAAAAAGATAGTGGTGCAACAATGAGTTACATAAGAAACTTGATCACTTTCATCAAGGCCAATGATGGAAACATGTTTTACAATCATGATCATAAAGCTACTATTATATGGGAGTCCTACAAGGGTAGGATTGGGATATAGGAAAATGCACAAATGATTTTCCAACAAGATATAATTGTGCGGCCACATGATCTGCTCACCTTGCCCCCTTCACCACTGGTGAAATTGACAATGTGGTTAAAGATTTCCCCTTTGACAGAGCACCAGGCACTGACGGTTTTAATGGGCAATTATTTAAAAAGTGTCGGCCCATAACTAAGGAGTGTTTCTATAAATTGGTTGATGGCTTCTACAGTGGGAAGATGAACTTGGAAAGTATTAATACTGCATTCATTACACTTATCCGAAATAAAGCTGATCCAGAAAATATGAATGATTACATGCCAATTTCTTTGGTGAGCTTACCACTAAAATTTATTACAAAATAAATAGCTCATAGAATGTAGAAAGAAATTATACCAATTGTACATCATATCCTGGATCCATAGAAGGGAGAAATATCCACGACTACCTTGGATGGGCATTTGAATATCTACATGTTCACCAGTCAAGAAGGCCAATTATTATTCTGAAATAGACTTTGAGAATGCATTTGATAAAGTTGATCATAATGCTATTATTGCCATGCTTAAGGAAAAAGGATTTGGGCCAAAATGGATACAACTTATCTCCAATATTCTGCACTTTGCCTCTACATCAGTGCTTCTTAATGGAGTTCCAGGGAAAACAAATTACGGCAGGAGAAGAGTAAGGCAAGGTGATCCACTCTCACCAATATTATTTGTCAATTCAGCAGATTTACTGTAGGAGATAATTAAAGATGCATGGTAAAATTGACTTCTTAGTTTACCTATCTTGGATGATTTTGGACAAAAATAGCCAGTTTGTGCAATATGCTGATGACACCTTGATGATTATGCTAGCAGATAATAACCAGTTACTTCAACTAGAGGAAATCCTTAATATGTCTAGTGCTTCAACTGGATTGCATGTCAACTTTCATCAAAGAAGATTGGTCCTAATTAATATTGACAATGACAGGGCAAATGCTCGAGCCAGTTTATTTGGATGAAAGGTTGAAAGTTTGCCATTTACATATCTTGGCTTGCCATTGGGTACTACTAGACCATCTTCTCTATGACTTGATGCGCCTATGGTCTCAAGAATTGACAAAAAAAAACTGATTTGTATTTCATTTCTGATATCATATACGGGTAAACTAACACTTTTGAATTCGGCGATTCAATCTCTGCCAATATATGCCATGTGTTCTTTCAAAGTGCATGTCACTATCATCATTCACTTTTAGTAAGGTGGTAGAAAATTTCTTTGGTTTAGAAAAAAAAAAGAATCAAGGTAAGTGTCTTGCAAAATGGGATATGATCTGGAAATGTAAACGTCAATGAGGTTTTGGAATAGTGAAACGCATACCGCAGAATCAAGCTTTGTTTGAAAGACTATCTATCACTCTCTAATAAATATAAAAGCATGACTAATGTGGACATCCAGAATGAAAAATTAATTCTCCTATGGAAAGATATATGGAACAATGAGGTCAGAGAAGTGTAGGGATTTATAGCAGAAAACAAAAAAAATTCTAACTAGGGCACTCCGGTTGCCTAGATCTATCTAGGACTAATATTGTACCCTCGTAGACCGAAAGCGGTTAACGTTCCACTAGAACATGGATGATGTGGTCATACTCGTCTCTGACCTTAGGGTCGAGTGCAGTAGTCCTAGTATGACGTAAATACCGCAAGTCAACACCTCATAGTTTTGCACACATGCGGTGCTCAACGACGCTCCCCATTCTCCGTTCCAGCAGAGATGCGAAATTAGATCTTCTAGATTCGGATCCAGTGGCGCTCCCATGTATTGGGTGGTGTAGAATCACTCCTTCGCTTCTCTTCGAGGAACCGTGTGTGTGAGAGAACTAGAGAGAGGGGGAGGAGAAGCTCCCAAGGAGGTCTCCTTTTCCTCTAGGGAATTGCCCTTTTTTGGTGTGTCCTCCTTCCTTCAAGAACCCCACTATATAGGGTAAGGGGAGGGGAGATGCTCGTGGCTAGGCAATGTGGGACTAAAGGGAGATGAGGGGTTGGATGGCTGGGCCAAGAGGGGTGGACGAGTGGGCGAGAAAGGCCCATGCCCCCACGCACACTCCAACCCTAGCCGGCCCCACCCATCAGCCCATGGGAGTGGATGTCCACTTAATGGGCCCCCCTCTAGGAGTGGGCCATTAAGGTGGGCTGCTCCTTTTAATTAATATATATATATATATATATATAATTAAATATTATTTACTTCCCGCTGATCTGAGACATATCTCAAACCACTCCGAATACCCTTTCGATTCTCCCGGAACCATTTCCGGTTCTCTCTTCTCTATTCTTCGGTGTTTCCAATGAATCCAAAACAATCTGAAGTTTCGTTGAACCCTTAAGTGTGTTTACCTGACACCGACATGATCGAGACGCCTCTCTGAGCAATGATAACTAGGGGATTCTGGAGAAACATAATGATCCACGTGTATTCTACGAATGTATAAAGTCATTGAACCGCAATCATTGAGTCATATTCCGTTACTTCGATACCAGATTTGTCCGACATGTGATCATCGGTATCGGTATGACTATACCTAGGTCGATCTTGTTACAAACAAGACTATTCAACTTATTCCCGTCTGATTCCACCCTCGTGACCTAGTCATATGTTGCAACATTATAGATGTAATCTCACCGAGTGGGCTCAGAGTATCTTCCGTCACGTGGATGAATAAATCCCTCTCTTGATACATACGTGTCAACACATGCCTTCAGAATACCCAATGCACACCTTTATGATCACCCTATTACGGTGTGACGGTTGATGTAGTCAAAGCAGCATCAAGGATAGTGATTAAATATGATCTCACGATTTAAGGATTAGGCTACTATGCTTTCATAAATATCGCAACGATGAACTTCGTTACTTGATTGTGTTGCAATACTTATATTGGAAATGTTTATCATATCATTCATCCAATGATATGATCTCATTACCAATTGACATAAATATCCATAACCGTGAAACCTCAATCATGTTTGGCCACAATGAGCTAGTTCATATAAAGCTTGCTAGGAACACTGGTTTGTTTACATATCACATGTGTACCAATGTTTCCGGCTGATACAGTTATAGCATGGCATAAAAATATTATGAACTATTGATATATAATAAATACTCTTTATTGTTTGGCTCTAGGGCACCATATCCAACAAGAAGAACAATACCAACATATATATTCCTTTGCCAAATACCAGAATAATACAGTTGAAAAGCATGCTCTAATAATAGCGAGAACATTTCTCGGATGAAATACATGGCCTTCAAGAAGAACTTCAAGACCTCAATATTAATGAAAGTCATGACATTAAGTTGGGGTAGTTATTTCTCGATGAAGAAAGCATACAAGAAATTAATTGGACAACAGAGACTCCTGAAGAAATTCTAAACATATGGAAATCATGCAACCTGCCAAGACTTAAACTTTTTGCACAACTTTTTTGAAAATAAATACTCAATACCAATGAACTTATGAAATAGAAGAATTTTTTCTTTGAATTTTATGATTGCATCCTCTGCAACAACTACCATGAAGAAACCATTATGCACTTATTCTTTGAATGCAGCTTCCGGAAAAGTTTCTGGTGGGCCATTGGATTTGAATGTAACTCAGATATGAATATTCATGATAAAATACAATAAGCCTAAAGAAGATAACTCCATGGGTTTCTTTATGGAGATACTCATCACAGGATGTTGGAGATTGTGGGACCAAAAAAATGATGATATTTTTAATAAGAATGATTAAGATGTTAATAGGTGCATGGCTAGATTTAAGTATTTATTTTCTTTAACAATGAAGAGAGCTAGAGCTAGTCTAAGAGAGGGTATGCAATCATGGTTTGATACTCTATGAGTTGCAATAAGAGAAGGGGGAAGAAGAGAGAGTCTCGGTATGCGTCGGTGCTAGAAGATGGCGAGGTCTTTGAGTTGTTACTGTTCCTTGGAGAAGATCAACATGGGACTTGTGATGGCCGTTGTCGCCTAGCCACTGTCCTTAGTCACGAGATGTTGGATGCACTTCATCCAGGCGAAAGGCCAATATGGAGGATCTTCATCCATTCTATCCTAGCGCGTAACAGTGCTCCAAGTGGTTTGTCCCTAGTAGCGGCGGGACAGGTTTAGACGTCGTGCACTTTGGCTCCGCGGTGCACAACTCGTTCATCCCTGATTTCTTTTTAAATTTGTATTGCTGGGTCCTTTATGTAAAACTCCAGGTCCTGGTTTCTACATCTTTTACTTTATTAGGGGCCTCGATGAAAATCTAAACCACAGCTTGGAATATAAAGTAGCTCTAGATTTTTCGGGACCTCCCTAGTTAAAATAATAATAATACTAAACCGGCGATGACGAGTAATGGGTTGGGCTGCTTGTGCAAGCAACACCGAGTAGGTACCTAGCGGCACTGCACCATCAGGATGGTGAACCCAGCCATCGGCGAGACGCTGCCCTGCATGTCCCGCTACTATCTACGTCATGTGCTGGCCTCTTTGTCAGGCCCAAGGCCCTCCTCTGGAACGTTGTCGTGCAACGTATGTCGAGACCATAGAGCCACTGAGATTTATATGACGCCGCTCCCACAGGTGGCAGACAGGCGTGCCCGGTGCAAGATTTGAGCCCATAATGGATTTGGCACGATCTTGTGTACCATTGTATCTTTCGGTTTATGTTTGGCACTTTGGTGTCTTATAAATATGGAATTTTTTTTTGTGGTAGGTGATATTTTTGTTGATAGTGAGACGTCTGTAATGACTTCGTGTATCCCAAGATCAGC
The DNA here is from genome assembly GCF_022539505.1 of Lolium rigidum. Classification (NCBI taxonomy): domain Eukaryota; kingdom Viridiplantae; phylum Streptophyta; class Magnoliopsida; order Poales; family Poaceae; genus Lolium; species Lolium rigidum. The sequence goes on from NC_061510.1 coordinate 14,324,629, forward strand.
CAACTCACTTTCTTGTTGGTCCTCGTAGAGGTTATGTGAGTGAATGTTCATATCAGTTTTGAAAACACAACAAAAAAAAGCCTCACAGGAAAAAAAAACTAGAGTGCCAGTCGTATCCATCACGGTCTCGACTTACACCCCAACCTCATGGAAAACTTAACAGCTACGTTAGGTTATTTCCAACAAAATATACCAAACAACATGGCAACCAAGTTGATTGAACTCTGATCCCATCTTGGCATCTTCTACAGTTCTACTGTACCTAAAAAGGACACGAGAATTAACCACGGGAATCGTCAAATCAAAGAAAATAACAAGACACGACCAAGCCATGGCGACGGAGCAGAGCTTCTCCACGGACGTGCTGGCGGAGATCCTACGGAAGCTGCCGCCAAGCAGCCGCCGCCGGGCACGCCTTGTCTGCCGGCGCTGGCGTGACGCCGTCAACGAGCGCACCACGGAGATGCAGAGCCGACCCATGCCCCTGATCTGGGACGCCGGGGTGGCCTACGTCATCCGCGACCTCTCGTCAGAGTCGCTCTGGAGGACGAAGCTACCCGCCGTCAGCCACCGCTCCTACCCGGTTGGCACCTGCAACGGCCTGCTCTGCATCTGCTACAACGAGGCGCGGGCCGGCGGCGCCCTCACGGTGACCAACCCGGCCACGGGCGAAACGATGCGTCTCCCGCCGCTGCCGTGCGCCGGCGTATTCGCCGGGCGCCGCGGCTACGAGCGGTGGGACGCGGCGTACAGCTTCGCGTACCACCCGACGACGGGGAGGTACAAGGTGGTGCACGTTCCCTGCAGCTATGACCGGCTCTGCGACTTCGGGACCGTGCAGGTGCTCACGCTGGGGGAGACGGCGTGGCGGGAGCTGCCGCCCCCCGCCATTGGCGCGTGGTGCGATCTTGCCGCCGGCGTCGTTAGCGTCGACGGCGTAACACACTGGGTAATGGTGGGCGGCGACACGAGGGTCGTGTCATTTGATCTCGACGCCGAGTGTTTCACCTCCGCCGCCACGCCGCTGCCCCGTCTGCTCGACAAGCACCTGAACTACCACCTGACGGAGGTGCACGGGAGGCTGGGTTTTGTCATCCTGCCCGACGTGTGGGTTTTGGAGCGGGGGCCGCAGCAGTGGAGCCTTCGGTACAAGCTCCATGTAGGTATCCCACGGCCGCATTTTGTCTTTGGAGATTGCGTCCTCACAAGGCGCGACGGGTTGGGATTCTTTGGACATATGCCGAAGAGCACGCCGCCGTCGAGCTGGAAGATAGAACGGGAAGGCGTGGTACGGGTCGAGCATGGAGACCATGGGACACTGGTCGCAAAGATGATAGGCCGCTATCACTACTTTGATGGGGACTGGTACCGGACGCTCAACTACGTCGAAACCCTAGAGCCGCTCAGTGTTTACGCCTCAAATTAATTGATTCACACGTAAGAAATTGCAATTTCTGCTATGCATGCGACCAATTCATCTAGATAAATTGATCCATCATCTTCTCATACTTCATATATATTGAATGCATACGTTTATCTTCAGTGATGAGCAACTATCTTTGAATTAATACACAATGTTACTAAAGTTACACTTTATTTTCATTGTAGTATTCTTGTGTTAACAATAATAATAATCACAAACAACGCGCGCTTGGCCACCAATTGTAGGGATCAAAAGAATAGAGCCAGCCGAGCTAGACGGAGGTACAAAATCTGGAAGTCCTACAACATCATTGGAGAGAAGGCGATCGTTCGAGTTGATAACGTATAGTTGCATTTCGGTACCATTATTTCCCAAGACGGGCTAGGCGAAATGAATATTCGTGGAGCTTGACGTCACCAAAGTCAGCACTCAGCAACTGAATACATGACTCGCACTAATTCACGGCCAGATTTCAGTTTGGCATGCATGCCATGCCAGATTTAATTCAGTTTGGCAAAGCTCCCCCTTTAGCTTCACACAGCCAACTTCCTTGACTTAACCCGGTCAATCACTTTCCCGCCGCTCCTGGAACCACTACTAGAAAAACAGGCTTCCGGTGAGCCCCATAAGTCGCGAAGGTAAAGGAACCGCGACTAATGGTACCTTTAGTCGCGGTTCGGGAGGCGAACCGCGACCAAAGGCCTGGGCCCAGGCGAACCGCGACTAAAGGGGGGGCCTTTAGTCGCGAATAATAGGTCACGGTTGCGCAACCGCGACTAATGGCAGTTGCGCACCGCGACCGAAGGCCATTTTTCCACCAGTGAACAAAACCTCACCTTCCCGTGGAAAATCCTAGGACGTACACTGCAGCGCAAAGTAGTAACAAACAGAAGCACCTTTCTAGCAGCAGTGACATCTCGTTGTTGTAACTATACTCCCAGAGAAAATCGATACAAATCAAAATCAGCAATCCCATGTTCATCTGTCTTGTCATTGCATTAATTTGGGGACCTAGAAGTTGCTGTCCACGAAAAGAACGGGCAGCCGTTGGCATGGATTTATTTTTGTGTTATTTTGCCTTTTGTCGGTGGCCTGCTCGATCACTGCTTTTCCACTTTCCTAGTCTGAAACTAGTACAAGGCCTTGCTGGGTGTTGAAAATTGGTTGGGATGGCAACCAGTTTTCCCAGCAAACTGCCTGACCTTTCCTTTCAGTTTTCGTTGTTTAGCTATCTTCTGTAAAAGACTTGGCTTCTTTTCAATGAAAATGGAGCTGGGGGAGACCCCTGTTGATCTAAAAAAAAAAAATCCCTGCTTTTCCTGATCAGCAGCCGAGAACAGAAATCATCCTGATCAACGACCTGTACTAGACTTAAGCCGGCTGCTGGCATGAATTAATCCATTGAGGTTTCCGTTAATGGGATATTTCAAAATTGCAAGGTAAAACGCTATTGTCATTCCACCGCCTACATCAAGCAATCCGCACACTCGTATCTGAATATATTTTATGAATGATTGTAGCACTATGGTTTAAGTTAATAATAAGCCCGCGGTCTCCTAACAGAATGAATATGAAAACAAGTGACAATGCAATATATTGTTGGCCTTTGTCCGAAAAAAGTACCACATTCGATAATATTATTTTGTATTTTTTAAGGTAGCTTACCGCATGTGACATGTGGTCAGATCCAATGTATGTCCTCGTCGTCCTCCTCCTCACCATCATCATCCTCATTGTCATAGTTCTTTCCATCATCATTATCATCCTCATCATGCATCTTCATCGTCATCATCATCTTCATCATCCTCATCTTGGTTTTCTTCTTCTTCCCGTAAAGGAAGCATATCATGCATGCAAGGAGTGTAGATGAATGACCTATATGTCCCCGCCCCTTTGTGGTAACATCCGTCTGGTCGAAATGATCCCAAGTACTGCAACTTGGAGCTACTCAAGTAGTAAGCAAATCCGTCAAAACGTTTTCCGAAGAAAGCAATCTCCTTGTGAGGATGGAATCCCAACAAGTCTGTCCTCACTTTCACACACTGATCCCAGTAATCAGATATTGATCCTACTCCTTCTCCATCCTCCCCACCTCCTATATCGATGGCACAATCATTATCAGAGTCCCATTCATTGCCTCCTCTATCCTCTGTGCACCCTTTCTGATCAACACGGTCCAAGTTCCATGACTCGTCAATTTTCTCTTCTATACGTCGCCGTGCATAGTGTTGTGAAAAAGAAGGCTTGAGGTCAGCATGATGAATTAGCTCCCACTCTGGCACTGTACGTGAATCTGCTGCTTCACGAAGTACCCACACTCGGAGTTGATTCTTGGATAGCGATGTGTAGTAGATTCCTTGCTGCGATTTTCCAAGGTACACACGCCATAAAGTAACCTTCTTGCGCTCATCAGAATCTAATGACCTTGGACGGCAAACAAACTTTGGTGTTTTGATAACTAAATACGTCTCCTTTTGCAATGAGAACCTGTATATGAAGCCAAATATTGTTAACTAATCAATAACATGTATAGCTAAATTAATTGCCTACCTAGTATGAACAAGAGGAAAATAGTTATAATCTCCATAGCATTGTAGTACTAGAGCACATACCTTAGGATGAAACCACCAAAGCAATGGAGGTATAACGCCTCCCTCCAATACACGGCATGGTATCGTCCAACCCTATACCTTACCATATTGCCCATCCATCCCAAGGGATCTGACCAAACGTCTGACACGGTAACCGCTGTATCGTCTTCGCGGGTAAAGCGCTTCTCCTTCCACTGGCCGGTTCTGGACGAGAACACTTGCACCGGGTATGAGACGGGTGGCCATGCCATGGACGCCAAGGCATAGATGCTTACCCGGCCATGCTCCCCCCAGTCTTCTCCCAAAGAAGGGCACTCCTGGAAGAGCCTCTCGAAGGCGTGTTTTGTGATGCCACGTCCGTGTTCACGAGGTGGCTCGGGGAAGAAGAGCACGTCGTAGTGCAGCGACATGATTGGGTCGAACACGAGATGCTCGGAGCCACGCAGACGCAGGCCATCGAAGGGCATTGCGGGAAGCTCTATCCAGCGCCGCGTCGCCGGGTTGCACACGTACCGCAAGCTAGTACTCACGTTGATGTACAGAAGGAGCCCGTTGCGGTGATCAAGGACGCATCCAGAGCCTAGCGGCCCGTCCCGCGGCATGAAACGGAGCGTGGCATCGATCATGCCGGGGCTTGCTGCTGGCTCTCGGGAGAAGAAGCATGTGTGCGCGTATGACCGCTGCTGGCTGACCTGGTGGATGTAGATGCCGCGCATACGGCGGGGCACGAGGTCCGCGACTGCGAGCAGCATCCCTCGGGCGTCGATCCAGGCGCGGCAGTCATGGCAGACGCTCCGGCACGCGGCGAGGTTCTGAGGCAGAAGGCGGCCGAGGATGTCGGCGAACAGCTCCTCTGGGAGACCATCCATGGAGATTGCCTTACTGAGCGCGCGCGTCGCGGTGGTTCAGCTAGGGCCTGGAATTTTTGGCTTTTCCTTGGAGGCGAGACTGGTCAGGTAAACAAGGGGACGAGGCGTGCTCTCGTACGTCCAGGATTTGACTTGGAAACAGACTCGGAAACCTTTTCGTCATCGTCAGTTTGTAAATAGGCTTCTCCATGCCAGCCGTTGTCGAACGAGTAAACCAACCAAGCTACTCACAAATCCTTCTGCTGCTGAATTTCAGAGAAGAGAACATCCCTCCATATAACTCAATCGAGCTAGTCACAAAAGCCACCTCTCCTGCATTTCTGCACCGCTCAATTTCATCCAAAATAAGGGCCACCGGCCTGTGCGCCGACCGTGTCTGATTCAAGATACCAAAGAATCTTGTTTTCAGATATTCTTGCTGACGAGCATACTGATCGAATCCAAACCTTTCCTCTCCTGCTTAATGTCAGCCAGACGGTCAGCCACAAATCCTCCAGTTTGCCCTGAAAGTTTGGAATGGTCGGTGGGACCTGAAGAGCCTGAAAACATAACATTGCCCCTCCACAATTAAGCATGATCCACATAATGTGTATCCTGCAGGGCTACAAGGGACCACTTAAAGTTGCAACTCAAGTGGCAAAAGAAACTGATGAGTACAATGGCTTCACCCTTACACTAGCTGATGTAACCAGGAATGTCATCGTCCATGTGTCAAACCAGCCAAAGGGGCAGCCTGAGACGATTCAACTCGTCTCACTATGGCTCCATGTGTTGTCCAATTCAAGGCTAGACAGCCCTTGGCAAATAACTACTCCATGCCCAATTGACACCCTAAGACTGATAGAACTCTCAGCGTGCCCCAGAAATAAAAGTGCAAAGGATGCTGTTATTTGATAAATCCTGGAAGAACATTGGTATCGACCAAAAAAATTGGATGTCCACCAGGGTGACTTACTGAATTTTATTTTTACTGCACCAAAGCTAAGGATCATAGGGATTCTTGAGCTGGAAAAGGTGTGGTGAGAAAAAGCAACATGCAAGCCATGTCAAGTACCTCGCTTCACTAAGTATAGACAACAATGCATTTACTCAATTAATAGCACCGCATGTATAAGCAAGCAGGAGTATATAATACATGATTGCAAGTTACTCTGTTCTAGGGACCATTCAATATACTAAGAATTTACACATGGAATGAAATGCAGATAATTTTTCATATCCCCAAGCATTTCTTGTAGGCGATTCGCCTCAGTAAAAACTTCAGGGTACTTCTTAGGAAGCTTGGTAATAATGAAGTTGCAGCGAAGGATATAATTGAGAGGCCAATGACTGACACCACAAGGTAAGATAAAGATATGCTGCCAAACACCGGTTGTGAACGACTGGGAGCATGGTCTGGGCTCCATCTTCATGGAGGTGCAAACTGATGACGTGATCCTAAAATCTTTCACCTAATTTCAGTTTACAAGTACATTCAGAATTCATTTGTCTGAAAAATTACACCTGTAAGAACTGAAATAAAACATTGATGCTCTAACACAGAAGCATATATTAATACTGCAATGCAGCATTTATTTACATTTTTTACAGGTTCCTATTTTTGCAAAGGGGCTCTACGGAACAAGGAGCTAAGCAGTCTTTTCAGTGAGCTACGACAGCGAGGCTAGCATATAGGAGAAGTACCTCGAGTGTGGTGTGCATGTAAAGATGGGAGTCTCCAATTGGAAGAAAGAATCAATAGCTACCATTGTGCGTACTGTTATTCAACAGTTGCCTTTAAGATGATCTAATGATCTTGTACTTATGCTGATTGAATTATTTACCACACGCAGATTTATTACTTCAGAGACAAATCAGGTCAAATTGTTGAATATATACATAATATAATATGTCTATTTACAGACTTCATGGTGCCCCTATTGTCTATGATCATACTTGCTTTACTATGGAAATAGTCTGTTCAGTCCTTTTGTACGACTCTGATGTTACAAGATGTATACTGAAGACCTGAATGTATTGAAGTACTAAACACTGGAAGTATATAGGGAAAACAGTATTTGAAGAAAATGTGTCCAGTGTACCTCTTTTCTTCAATAGGCTAGAGTATGGTGGCCATTAGGAGGCCGAAGATTCCAGTCCTGTATTACTTGAAGTACATAAATGCCTCGTCGGAGCTGTCTTTAAGATCTATAGAAGATTTAACCCCATATCATAATGTGAATGTTGTGTTCCTCTGCAATCAAATACTTGTATGGATATATGTATGCACCATTGTTAGAAATCTAACAAGACTCACACGTCACAAGAGTACCGGAACAAACAGAAGTACAGAGAAATATTAAGATTTATTGTCAGAATCTCAGCTTGTATACAAGTAGGGTAGAAAGAACCGTGAAGCCTAGTATTACACCCCAATAGTTTAAGACTACAGTTTCTCTTGTGTGACCTTCTTCTTCCTTACTTGGTTCTACTCTGCATGGTTCACATCGCTGCTCACGGCACTGCTGCGCTATCCACCTTGTAATTGTCCTCTCATGAACAAACAGCTGCTCCAAACAATCTGGCGATCCCAGTTCACAGATACTGCTGGAGATTGTCAGAACCAGCAGTGTCTTGGCCACACTGCCGGAAGCTCGGAGTGCACATAGTAGATCGGACCACACCTTCAGGCGGCCACACCTACCGCCAAGCTCTGCTCCTTCTGGAACCACAACCACGGCAAACTCTGAGTGTACGAGCGCTGGGTGATGACGGTAAGCTATAAAATCTGTACCATACTGCAAACCTGACCGCACTACCCAGTTCTTTGATCTGAGATGTGAGTATGCTTTGTACATCTCAGGAAACGACTCTGATGCGGAGCACAAGTGATCCCATAGCTCCCCTTCACTCATCTGCTTCCCGCTCTCCGACTCGACCACAACGCACTTCAAAGCATGGCAAAGGTAGAAGACCTCCTCGGCGCCCAGCTGGAACCACTGTTTCTCTGCTCCGGCATTTTCCACGAACCGGCCAAAGGCAGCTTGGTTCAGGAGGATAGCTTGATGTGGACTCACTCCAAGAATAGCGTCCTTGCCGTGGCTAGATATAGTTGCCACGGGTCTAGATCGTTTCAGTGAAGACTGGAGCTCGGCAACAATGCTTGACATGGGGCTAGCTGCTGCTAGAGCTGAGAAATCCTTGCCGTCTTTGCCCTTCTTCCATCTCGGACATGACATGTAAGCTGAGAACACAACGCCGCAGGTGTTAAGATATCGACAAGAAATGGAAAAGGTTTTCGTTTTTTAGAAGTACATGGAACTGTTAGCTTGTGCTCAGTGCTATTTTCGGTTCCACTGAGTTAGAATGCAGCTTTAAGATTGGGGTATAACAAGGAGCTGTGACGAGGAGGCTAGGTTGCGGTTAGTCCAGGATATGGCCGTGCCTCGAGCTGAAAACTACCCGGGTATAAGTATAACTAGTAACGCCAAAAGGGGGAGGAACAACACCTAGGCATTGCCACACATTCAGCATGGACTTTGGGCCTGATGCTTAACAACGCACCAAAGTAGATAACATCAAAGCATGGATGTGCATTCGCATGTCGGTGTATGGATTGACAGATAGTACCAAAGTGAGTTCTTAGGTTCAGGATGTTGCCATTTGGGGGTAAATGAACAGGAATGGATGATGCCTGCGACGAGTAAGAGCGCCACGGCCACGGAGTAAACACCAAAACACCCATCGATTTATTTAGACAGTGCCGCATGGTGCGGGAGTGAGGAGTATTTGGGACGGACCTGGCGGCGGGGAGGCGACAGCAGCGGCCGCCGAGAGAGGCGGGCGATGGTCAAAGGCTCAAGGCGGCGCCGCCAAGAGACGAAGGCCAGCTTACGGGAGTGCGCAACTCGGCGTGGGAGGGGGTGTAGGCGGCGGTGCTCCTCCTGTCGCCTCAGCACGGCGGCGGCGGCGCGGCCGACAGTGGACTCCGGGCAGGGATGTTGTGCTGCTCTGGGGTCGCTGGGCTGAATTGAAGAAGAAGGCCTTAGGCTAAAGGCGGTCCAGTTCCACTCGAAACACATGTCGAAGAACAAATCCACTTAAAACAATGTTAACTACTAACTTTTCACGTACTGCTAAATTAAGGACCTACTCATTTTTGGATTTTACAAAAGCATGCCAGGTTAAGTTCTTGTTGAAAATCTACTGCTCCGGCACACTTATGCATTGCGTACACTGTGGAGCGTAATTGGATGTTTTTTTTGTTGTATATTCATAAACATAATAATATAGAGTTTTTACGGATAAAAGTAACAGAACATAATGAGGATACTAACGGTCATAGTGTTGCAAACTGTCACCACGGCAACTACCAAGAACCCACGTCCTCCGCCGTTGCTCGAGAAGAAATGCACCGGCAATTGGTCCACTCTTTGGCGTTGAAAAAACTCCTTGCTAGGAGGCATGAAGGAACAAAGATAGCCACGGACCCATAAGAGTGGATCCAACCAGGGGCGGAGCGGGGGGGGGGAGCAGGGGCCGACCCCCCCCCCCCAATGTGTGGTCCCCCTCAATATGTTGCAGCGCATGTATACTATTATACTATATTGTGCTATGTACTAATTGCCTGTATGTACTGATTATCTAGTATCTGAGCCCAGAGTTATTACTGATCCATTTTGTATATACATACGAAGCCCAGCAGGGAAACAAACAGCCCATGTTTTTATGTAGGGAGCAATCTCCGAAGCCTAAAGTGTTCCTTCCATAACTGCAGACGTTTATCGCCCAGATCGATCTCACTGCCAAATATCCTAGGGCACCTGCCTCCTCCGCTCGCTGGGATGGTGTTTGCCAAATTCCCAGTTCCCACGCCGGCCGCCGGGCTAGGAAGCCACCCGCATCAGGTCTTCAGGACACAGCCGCTTAATTTGTTGATCCTGCTGCGGAGCTGTGCTGCCCCAAAGTATGTCGATTCCGATCAGCTCAATGCCCTCACATTTCTAAAGGTACGCTGCTGGTGTAGTTCTTATTTATTTTTGAGAAACACAGTACAAACGCAGACGCTCACATACACGCGTATACACTCACCTCTATGAACGCACACACGCACACCCTACCCCTATGAGCACCTCCGGAAGACTGAGCCGGCGGATTGGATCTTGAAATTGACGAAGTCACCACAGGCGACTCGCTGTCGACGGGAACGTCGCCTCCCACTGAATGAATATTCCATCTTTATGAGACACATAGATGTCAAATCTGGGATTTGAACTCTGGTGGGCTGGGGGTACAACCACCCTCCTAACCACCCAACCTCAGGTTGGTTCTCGGTGTAGTTCTTATTTGATAGACTATAATTACGTCCTGGCAGATTGACAGTCTAGTTCATTAGTGGCAGTCGATCGATTTTCCATTTAGATGTTTCTTAGAAAAATAGATCAACTGCTGATCCTATATCTCCTACAGTATATTTCTTTATTGTTGATTCAGTTAAAGTGTTCATGAAAAAGCCTTTTCTACAACAACCTAAATTTACAACAAAAAAATGGTGTTCCAAAATACTATGAGCTAATTGGTATTCCATCTAATTCCTGTATACGGCTATATTGTAACGTTCAGTGGGAATTTACTTTCAATTAACCTCTAGATGTATAGAAATGGAGAAAAATCACTTAAAATTGCTCTACTAGTTGTATTACAAGGTGTAATATGTTATGGAGAAATTTAAGTTTTCGAACCTCCACCCTGCCCCCCCTATGTCTAATTCCTGGCTCCGCCCCTGGATCCAACCCAATAAGGAACACCAGCCGGAAGAGCCCTCCCGACCTATTCAATGCCGGATCCGGGGCGAGCGCCACCCCGCCTTTCAGGCGGCCGGATCCCCCACCTTTTTCTTCAAGCACGTAGCAGTCAAGACCTCCACACTCCAAGAGCAGCGCATTCTTGCCCTACACCATGTCGCATCACTAGATCGAAGCCACTTCAAAAGCTTGGAATCTATAAGCCTCTCACCGGCGTCGGCAACTCCTCCGACGAGCAGCAGCACGGACTGAGATAACATCATTCCTAGAAGCATCACTAGTATCAGCTGCTCCACCATGACATAGTGGAGGAACCTAGAAAACGTAGGACTAAAATGCACACGAAGGAGAACCCCTCCCCTCGCAATGACATCACGGTGATCGGGGCGAAGGAGAGCGACGGAAAACACCGGCGAGAGACCTGCAACTGGAACCGCCTCGTGTGGTTGCTTATCGTGAGTTACAAAGTACAAGGTTTGGAGGACAACAAGTCTCCAACTTCTTTGTTGGCAGACGTTTTGGAAAGCCATGCATCATAATTAGTACATAAATTAAGGGGGAATCATACATTCCACTCTAGGGCACGACAAGAACTACAAAATCTTCTTTCGCGAAAAAATATTATATGTGGCCTCTATCGGTCTATGGCAAACATGTGGAAGTTGTACACCCCACTTCCATGTAGATATTTAGTGGAACTCGAATAAGTCACTAGTACAGATCGGGCCTTTTAAGAACCCCATGTCACACGGAAAGCCATTTTTGTGTGGTGAGAACCAATGTTGAAGCCCAGACCACGAATTTTGTGCGCGGGTCCAGGCAGTCCCATGGCCGAACAGAACGCACACTAAATATTTTCGCGCGACATAACAAAAGGGTAGCACACAGAAAAATTAGGAAAAACAGTCTGTAGTTTTTCGCAAACAGGTCAAGGAAGCAACATCGTGTGGGACTCATATGTGACGAACCTTTATTCCAGCCTGTCGTTGTTCTCCCTATCACAAACGGTTGGTCGTGGCATAGTGGTGTGTAGATCTTTCCTGAGGTTGCCTCCTCCCATTTCATCGACGCGTAGCCTCTTCGCCCTGCTCCCTCGTGCCACGCGTCGCCAACGAGTCGGCTTCCTCGGCTAGCCAAGGTAAAACCCCCTGCCACTGCAATGTCGGCACACACGAGCATTACAGTCGACAAGCACTTCACTGCGTCATGGTTCGCAACAATAAGACCGCTCGGCTTTCCTGGGTATTTAATCTATAAACTTGCTACTGATGTTTCATTCGTCTTGTGCATAGAGATACCGTCGTATGTCGTGTACAAGGGCAGGGTTTCCGGAGTCTATAACGACTGGGAGGAGTGTCGGAGACAGGTTCACCGTTTCAGCGGTAACAGTTACAAAGGATACACCACTAGGGCGGAGGCTAAAGACAAATATGCACGCTTTCTAGCATAAGAGAGGAGGGAGCGGAGGAGGAACCGGATGAAGACCATTTGCATCGCGATGACAACCATCGCGACTGCAACTCTCTTCTATCTAATGCTAGTTTAGATGATCGACCTTGTAATGTGACGACAACTTTGCTACTCGATCTTGAGACCTTAAACTTGTCTAATATTTGAACTTTGTTCCCTATTTCGAATTCGGAGGCTAATGTGATGGATTATGATCATTGAGACTATCCTATTACCGGTACGATCAAATTTGTCTATATATACTGTATTGCAAACTGTATATGTTGTGATGTATTGTGTAACCTGTACAAGTACTAGAAAAGCAAATATAAGTGGAATATTCGAATTATTACCACTGACGCAGCAGTTTGGATACTAGTGGCGCGTCCTCCTCCATTACCAGCGGCACACCACCTGTTGCAATTAGTGGCGCACCCGGAACCCTACCAGTAACCAGTACCAGTGACACACTGCTAAGCCGCACCTATACGAAATACCAGTGGCACACTTCTATCACTACTGGTGGCACACCACTACCACATGCCAGTGGCACACCTATATGCTAGCAGTGGCGCACCACGTAGTGCGCCACTGGTATTTATTTTACCAATGGCGCACCACCTGGTGCGCCAATGCTAATAATTAGTAATGGCATGATAGTAGTGGCGTCCCATTGTGAGCCACTGGTAGGCAATATAGGTGCGCCACCCGTAAGGTTTTTTCTAGTAGTGCGTGATCATCATTTGTATTTGTGTATAATATTATCACATTGAATAACATTTTGAATTATATTTTAAGATCCTTAGAGCAATATTTGCATGTTGCTCCAAGCCGATGATGATGCTACCTTCATGGGAGAAGTAGTATCACGACTGAATTGTGCTCCAAGCCGATGGTGATGCTACCAATATCCTTGCAAGGTACATCATCATCGTGGAGACAAAGACGTAACCAAGAAAAGCCACATATTCTCTTTTTTTTTAATCTATCTCAACTATATGTAATGCTATCCATAGAATATAACTGAGATTTGGTACCATACTTCCATGAGTGTTCAGATGACCACACATCTATTCTCTTTTTTTTTTATCTATCACAACTAGTTCGTGTGCGAAATAAGATGAACACATACGACTAAAAACTCAAAACGTTTGCGACCGTACAAAACGCACACGCTCAAAAGAGAAAAGTTGTCTGCGAAGGCTCATATTCACACGGTTGGATCAAAAAAATTGTGTGCGCAAGGATGCCTCATCGCACACGGTTTCTGAAACCGTGTGCATTCTTTTGATGTATCACATACCCTTGCATAGCGACGGTTTGGTTTATCGTGTGCGACGGCCCATTTCAGCCGTGTGCTGCAACACATTGGTGATGTGTAAGCAAGTAGAGACAAGTGCAATGGCATATGCGGTCACTTATATTATTTTTTTGTTATCGGAGATAAAACACCCTATAGACATATGAAAAATATGTGCTTTCATAGATATATGCGATGTGCCACCAATTGGATCAAGTATGACATCAACGGTCACTTCATGACCACTTTTAGTGGGACAATGGATCAAATCTACATGATTTTCTCACTACAAGGTCATGTAAATTTGGTGTAGAATTGAAAACTGAACTTAGATTTTGGCAATAATTGATACATAATAAGAGACAGAATAGACATTATACTTCCCATATAATAATGGTAGCAAAACAGGTGTATCGCTATTGAACTAAATTTACTACTTAATAGTAGTAGAGATTATAGAATGTCTGAATAACTCAAATGCACACAAATATCACACACTGGATTTATTCATAGCAACAAGAAAAGAAAAATGCTCATTGCCTAACGTTTTTGGAAGTTTAGGACTTTGATGGAGTAGCCAAAGACGAAGAAGAAGAGAATGATGTAGGCAAAGTGGCCTAGCACAATATAGCCAAGGAAATCATGCTTCATTCCCATAGTATCTTCCAAAAATTGCTTCAACACCACGGGGCTCCCACCAGGGACGGTGAGCCTAGAATTGTTCTCGCCAAACTGTGATGCAACAACACCATAGATTGTCCAGGACACTGGGTTAGCCCAGTAGTACCACCTCCACCAAATTGGTATTGCCTGCAACAACAACCATCCAAACATCCATCACTATGATCATTCATTAGTAAATTTGGTTAATCGAAATGCAACAAGGTTAATCTATGGTTTCTCACCGTTCTTATAACGAGGAACCCAGCAAATAAGTTCCAAAGAGGCATTACAAATGCTCCGATTATGCCCGCGAGCATTGCAGATGGAGTCATTGCCACCAACATCATGCCGAACAGTGTGAAGTAGCTGAAGCTTGCAATAATGAAGAACAAGAAATAGAAGAACTTGTCTGCTTTCCAATCATATCCAATCATCGAATAGAGGAGGATTGTGTATAGAATACCCTGCAGGATGTTGTACACGATCTCCACGCATGTCTGCAGATATAAATATATGCACAGTGTTGAGAATGGATGGGTTTAGATTTGTTCATATCCAAAATATTCAACAAGTAGCTCAATCACACTATACAAACGAACTCCAGAAATCACAACCTTTAGTTTCTCAAACTCGATCTTTTTCAGAAAGTATATTAATGTTAATTCGTTCATTTTCTAGTATTCTGTATTCATCCTCATATAGAGATTGATAATTGGATCCCAGTTATCCAGCTGACTTATCGAGAATCATAAATATTTGGAAATGTATGCTTCTTATATTTTGAATAGGAGGGCTTATTCCTTTCATCAGAAACAAGCCCAATGCATCCAAGCACTATTATTTCAATCAAAATGATTATTAGATTAAGGCGGTCAATAAATTACCTGGGAAAATGCATAGGCTAGTGGAGAGTACATCCCTGCCGCCTTTTCACGGTAGAAAACTGTTCGCTCGATTGACACAACAGGTTGAACTGTGATGCAATTAGCAGCACCAAGGAAGAAGACAGCAGCATAAGTGGCTCCAAGTAGATTTTGAAAATCTTGTTGTGATTCTCTGTTCACAAAAAAAAAACTATTAGTTCCTTCATAAGATTGAATGTACCATCTTTCAACAGCGCTAATCCCAAGTCTGAACAATAGCCACAAAATGGAATCATACATCTTTGATCCTTTTTGCCAAAACACCGTGCCAAATACAAGACCATTGAGTATCGTCATAAGATAGCGCATGGTATTGTGGGGTGGATTCTTCCAGTAAGATTTCCATTGCTTCCAGAAGTTCGCAACACACTGGTTGTAGAAATTCTGAGAATACTTTGTAGGAAAAGAGAGATCCTGAGAACCTGGTGGGGGAACACTCAATTCCTTGATAAGTTCTTGGTTGTGCCTGGTCATATTAAAAAAAATTGATCTCAGTGTGGATAGTACCAATGAAAATAACTGCATTTTTAGTGCATCATTTCAAGAGATCATGTATTCTTTTAATGTAAATGACAACCGCTGGTTAAAGTGATGAATGGTTACATTTAGTGACTGAGGTACTTACTTATAAAGAGATGAATTAGCATATATTTCAGCAAAATCCATGTCCAAGCGAGCCTCAGCTAAAGGGGAGCTAACTTCCAGCATCCAAGTTGCTGGATTATATCCTTCTGTGATTTTTGGAACACCTGGAATTGCCTGCAATTCAATCATTGACTCATGGGTTATTATTATTACTTTTGTTACACCTGTAAGGAGTTCCAGCCTTCCAGGTCCCGTTTTTGTTCAATGGAAGCAAGTTATTTTTCTAACTGGAACTGGTAAAACTTGGCTACCCCATAACTGAAATGTACCACCAAAGGAGTTCACCTCAAAATATTCAACTAGTTTCTGAGAGCATGGACCAAGTTCACCAGCATAAATAACACGTCCTCCTCTTTTCAAAAGCAGAAGCTACAAAAGGAACCCAGTTGTGAGTTATTCATATTTCTTGATCAAAAGTAGTTATCACATTATAATATGGAGATATGCATAAAAGTATACATAGAGAGAGAGAGAGTACCTCATCAAAAGACTCAAATATATCGATACTAGGCTGATGGATTGTACAAACCACAGTACGCCCAGTGTTGACTGTATTTCTCACTGCTCGCATGACAATTGCTGCGGCTCTAGCATCAAGACCAGAAGTTGGCTCATCCATGAATATGATTGAAGGATTTGCTACCAGCTCCACGGCAATTGTTAGTCTCTTTCTTTGTTCAGTTGATAAGCCATCAACCCCAGGGAGACCAACCATAGCATTGCGCAACACATCAAGCTCTACAAGGGTCATGACTTCCTCCACAAACATCTATGTGGTTGAAGATTAATTATTAAACACAACTATTAGAATTGATTTGATGCTTCAAATATGTATAACGTTGCATTTTTTTAGTTTGAATCGTATCTTGAATATATACCTTTCTCGTCGTGTCGTCAACATCTGATGAAAGACGCAACCAAGCAGAAAAGAGAATGGATTCATATACAGTGACATTTGGTGAATGGATATCAGTCTGTTCACAGTATCCACTAATGCGGGCAAAAGTTTCTTGTTTCTTAGGGTAACCGGAGAGTGTGATACTTCCTTCAATAGATCCACTAGTTTTCCTTCCTGCCAGTACATCCATTAGAGTGGTTTTCCCAGCTCCACTCACACCAACTAATGCTGTCAAAGATCCTGGCCTGAAAGTACCGCTAATATCAGAGAGCAACTGGAGACGATTTTCTCCGAATCCTTGCTCCCTCATTTCCTGAAACACAAGATGTCACATTTTATTATCGGAGCTAAACTATGTTTTTATCCATATATGTTGCTAAGCCTATCATACAACCGACACGGTTATGTCAAAAAAAAAATGTGATAGGAAGAAGGTAGGTAGGCTTACTGAAGGCATGTCCACGTAATAGTTCATATGGTTGAAACAAAGTGAAAGAGGCTGGAAAGGCAAGACAATTCGTGACTGGGTTGCCCTATTTGTATCTTCGTTAGTACCTGCAGAAAATGCAAATGAAAAGTGACTAGTTAGTATCATTATATTAAGATATCAATTGGATTGATAAATATTGTATAAGCTTAAGTATATAATAGACGTTGCTATATTCTAACAAAGATGAACACACCCATAGGTATTGTCGATGTCGTAGTAGCTGTTGCATTTGTCTCATTCTCATTCTCTTCATCTGGAACTTGTGTTTTTGAGCTACCAATAGCTGGAAGAAAAACATCATATGATTGTGTAAGCACCCTGCTTTTGAGGGCATCAAAAAATAATCTCGGCCAAAAGAAAATAATGGTACTCACGGCTCAAGTATGTAAGGGCCAAAAGATAGAAGACGTTGAACAAAATAGTAAATCCTACAAGGGCTCCTACGCAGAGCCAAAATCCCCAATCTTCAGTAAACAAGCCACCTTTTTTAAGAATTGCCATGCCTACTGTTGGTGCATCAATAGAAGTGTCGTTGTTTGTCTGTAGTAAAGAAAAGAATCACATAAGCTAAGATGTTGTCACCTCTATGATACTTGGATACAATGCTTCCCTTTGTACCCGAGTTTATAAAAACAATATATACAATACAGGGCTCTGAGATAACTTACAATGGCCCACCTACTGGAAAGGAACTCATTGACCGATATAGCATTCTGACTGTACATCATAGGAGATGACCAATAAGCCCAGATCCACCATGGTCTAATGTCACCTATTCACATGAAAAATAGAGACGTAAAAGGTTACTTATATCCATACAAATGAGGTGCATGCCTATCTAGGGTTATATAAATGATTTTATCATGACAACATGTGTACCTCTAGGGATGAGAAATCCACCAAATATGAAAACAATAAGGAGCACAAACATCCCAAAAGTGTTCGCCACAACCATTGATCTCAAAATAGCACCCATTAATCTGAACAATGCCATTGCCATTTGGTGTGTAGCGAAGAAAGCTAAAAGCTGACGAAAGAACCTACATTGAGTAGAAAGATGAACAATGGAGTTAAATTTAAATGCAAATAATGAAGAGGACACACATATTATATACGGATGGATACCTTCCTGCAGCAGGTGCAAAGCCCATCACATAGTATGTGAGGATAACATATACTCCAGCCTCCACAAGCGAAACAGGAATTTTTAAAATGATGTTTGCCAGTCCATAGCTCCAAGGGGGGAAGAACAATAGATCCCTTTGTTTGTAGAATGTAGGAAGTGTCTTTATGGTTAGTTGAATCTCAGCAAACCCGTTGAACAAGATGGAGATTAAACTAAAAGACAGAGCTCCGGAGAATTTGGCACCATCTGAAATCTGTCTATGGGGCATCTTTGTTCTGAGGAACACAGTCATGGCCACGAGCCCGAGGATGACCAATTGGGTGACCTTGAATATGTATAAGAATGAGTTACGTTTCATCAATAGCAGCTCTCTCGACACCAGTGCCTTGAGTGACTCCGAGCTAGGTTGCCCATACTTCTCGGTGGTCAACGCAGCTTGATGGGTTTTGGATTTTTGAAAAGGAATTTGCAGCTCCTTGAGCATTTGTTGGCCTACATGGAATGACCTGAAACTTTCAGCAAACTCTGGGACTGACACATAACGGTACTGCTCCTCGGCAAGGCACCAGTATTGTTGCTGGTCTTTCTTCGAAGTGACTTCTTGAAGGAAGTCAGCAACTCCTTTCCTCTCAGGACATCGAAATCCAAAAGATTCAAAGAATTCCAAGATGTTCTCGCGTGGCCCATGGTACACTATGTATCCCTCTGATAGCAGAATTATGTCATCAAATAAGTTGTAGGTCTCAGGGGGTGGTTGTAGGAGCGAGATCATCACAGTATCATTCATCACATGAACCAATTGCCTTATATATTTTACTATTTGAAATGTGCTAGAACTATCCAAACCAGTGGAAATTTCATCCATGAACAAAGCCCTTGCGGGTCCTGTTAACATCTCCCCTGCCATCATTGGAAGTAGAAATCAGATAAGCATAACAAAAATTCCTTTTCCACAATCAATTCACTAATTATGCATTTTACTATCTATGTGCCGTGTCCATGCATACCTGTTGTGACACGCTTCTTTTGACCACCAGAAATTCCTCTAATCATATCATCACCAACCATGGTATCGGCACAAATGTCAAGCCCAAGCACCTGCAACCGAGGATTCTCTTAGAATCAATAAGAACAATTTTATTGGAGAATTTCTTAGTGAACATAATAGTTAGAGCCACACCTTGAGAGTAAGATCTGTAATAATGTTAGTCGCTTGTCCTTCCACCGCAGTAGCTTTCATGTAAGCATCGATCTCAGGATCTGGCTTTATGCCAGCATTGCGTTCCCTCACAGCGAGCTCTGCAAGCATGTCATATCTGGCACCGATGCCTAAGCACCGTCTTGAGAAATCCAATGTCTCCCTTACAGTCATCTCTGCATTGTGGAGATCGTATTGACTAATATATGCACTTGTCCTTTCAGGATAGAACTCCGAAAACTTATGGCCACAATATGTTATGCTGCCAGACACCTGGTGTGTTATAATATCAACACGTTAGCGATTATTTTTATTTCTACGTGTGGCCATGAAGCATATGCAAAATAATAAGAAGACAAGTTAAACCTTGAGGCTTTTGTCAAGCTTCCCGGTAAGGGCTCGCATAAGTGAGCTCTTACCGGAAGAAGGAGGTCCAAGAAGAAGAGTCATCCTGAAACAACATGCATGTGAGATTAATGTACATTTAGAGGAAAGTAACAAGTAATGTTTCATGCAAGAAGGTAAGGTTGATTCGTAGTTACTGAAAACTGATTTTGGGAAAATATCTGGCCTATCTAAGTTCAGCTGTAACAAATTGATACTGGCGCAAGATGCATGAGAGACACGTGGGTGAGAGATAATAGGCTTGTTATATGGATTCTGATATTGGCAGCATAACAGTAGTAGTACTAATGATAAAGCAACAACAGAATCAGCAGCAGCGGAAAGAAGAATGTAAATATTTGTTTGTTACCTTGATGGTTTGAGGATGCCGTTGACGTTTTGGAGTATGTGGATGGTCCTCTTGTTGGAGGAGCCAAGCCGTCCAATAAGGTCCTGTTGTCATCATTGTGTTGTATAAGCGAATCATGGTATTCAGTTCATCCATGATGATGCATACATATTCAGAAGTAATAATGGACACCAATGTTAGAAACAAGCAAAGGCAGAGGAGTACTAGTTGATTTTCAAAGTGAGAAGCGACACTGGGTTTTCTTGATTGGATCAACTCCCCTATGAAGCAAGCCAAGCCTTACAAATGGTTCGGCCCGGGCTCTCAGAGACATTTGGTCGAGCAGCTACATGGCGCTCCCTTTAACTGGAGTCTTCCGATGTGGGATCTAGACATGTCATAATTTTGTTTTCAACCCGCAGAACATCTGCCTATTTCTGGTTTGCTCTCCTGCCCCCTGCCTATGTTACCCTCATCGGAGGACCCTCACCAGAATTTTGTTGTTGGCAGCTTATTCCTCCACCTACTGGAACCGCGAGTCCGTGACCGGCGGCGAGAAGGACGGTACCCATAGTCTGGTGTGTGTTGATTTCGACCGAAGGTAAGGCTAGCTGTAGCTTGTTTGCAAGGTAGAAAGAGGATATATATGGGGATGGGGAGGAAGAAGAAGGTGAGGGAGGACGAGAGGGCGTGGCTTCTTTTTTAGTATTTAGTGGTAAACAAAAACAATAGTAAAAAAAAAGCGGAGCCAGTTAACTAGCTAGCGCGCCGTAAAGTGATCTGGAAACATGTATATGCTGCAAATCTGAAGTCGCGTTTTAGAAGAATATGAGCACGTAGGATAGTATACCTGTAGGAAGTTGGTTGCGCTGTTCCATAGTGTGGGCAACGCTCGGCTGCCAACGACGGCGTCGACCTCGATGGAGAGATCCTGGTACCTGACCTCGATGGCCGGGAGCTCGATGCCGACCGTATCGACCCGCTCCCTGAGCTTCTTGAGGAACTGCTCGCTGTCGTCCTGGAAGACGCGCTCCAGCAGAGCGCGGCCCGCGTCGCCGCTGGCGAGGTGCTGGATGTCCACCAGCCCCGTGCCTTCCTCGTCGTGGGCATGGAGCTCGTTGTCGCCGCGGAGGACGGCCCGGCGCATGCGGTCGTAGGTGGGCAGCTTCTCGAGCGCCGCCCAGCGGAGGTTCTCCTCGTCGTCCTCCTCGTGCCGCGACGAGGCGCGCCGGAAGGGGTCGTCCGTGTCTGGCTGCCGGAGCGAGCGCGCGAAGGAAGAGCTCCAGCTCGTGTTGCTGCGGCGGCTGCCGGACAGCGCCCCCGGCAGGGCCCCTATCCCCACGCCTGCCTCCATGGCCACGGCTGCGGCCCGTATACCTCGATCGGTCTGCTAGACACTGCTGCTAGGTGTTGTAGAGAAGCTTGCAGCTAGCTAGCTGGGGTTTATGTCAGCTGAGGCTGTTGTTGCAAGTGCAAACGTGAGGTATGTCTGTGCAAGTTAATACTAAGATGGTGGATCTCCTGGCTCTGCTTATATACTGATCTCCTAGTCTGCTTCCACACATGTGTTCTAGATGGTCGGAATATACACGTACTGCTCAAGGTCGATCGTCAACGGTCGTCCATGGCCTTGCAGGTTGGGTTACTCCGACTAGTCAAGCCCGCCCCGTGCGTCTCTTTCTTTACCACCGTCAGCTTAGCCAGTTAGGCAAGTCAGAGCTGCATTATGCGATATTTTCTCGGAATCTTCCACAGGGAGTATACTTCTAGTTTTTCCGTTTACGACTGGTCCTTGCCCTGGCTAGCACGCATGCTAACTGCAAGTAGTAGCAACGGAACCAATATTTTAAATATGCTTCTTAGCGGCGATATTTTTTAGGCGCTATGTCATTTAGCGTTTTTTATAAAATAAGAAAACTTCTAGAAAACATTAGTCATCAAACATTTATATCATCTATAAATATGACAAGAAATTCAATGATTCAATGGTTGCAAACTTGTACTCAATAATTATGATGATTTAGTAATAAAAGTAGTGCATAAATTCATATTACATAATTAGATTTAACTTTTAAATTTAAATGTTAAAATATTTGGTTTTAGCATGAGAAATGGCGCTATTTTTCAGCCCTATTTAGCGTTTAGCGCAATTTAGCGAGCTATTAGAGAGATATTCTATTTAATGCTAAAAGTGCATACCTTTAGCGGGAGTAGGTCTGAATTTGCTCTAGCGATGCTATAGCGAAGAGATAGCGCGCTATTTAAAACTTTGAACGGAACACTGACAGGGGAAGCATCCATGGAGCTAGCTAGGAAGCAGGTCACGGACGGACAACGCCCAGTTGCTAGGAAGCAGGTCATCCATCAGGCATCGATCGTCAGTGCCAGGAAAGTGCGTGCACCCCGACATAGCTCTCCTTTGGCATCTAATCCTTGATGGTCGATCGATTGATTTGCTTCGCGTACTACGTACCTGGAGGTCGCACGCGGCACGCATACAAGTCCACCGTCGAACGTTCCATTCCCTGAAGATCGGATCAAGGCATCAAGCTGACGATTTCTTCGATACACAGGTCACGGGGAGAGAGCTAGCGCGACTGGTTCAGGCTTCAGAGGCTGCTTGCACGTGTGCTAGACCGCAACTTGGCGCTGGACTCCTCATGCAGCCGGTGTGTGCAATCACAAGGAACCTAGCTTCTAGACGCCGGAATACCCAGCCTCCTCCGGCCGGGTCCATATGAAGTTGGGCTGGTTCCTTAGTTCAACGGGTACCCGCTGGGTTTCTCCTCCGATGTATTCCATATCCCAACTCAATTGTCCCCAACTTGTTGGAACTGTCGTATTGGACCAGGATAAGTGAACTTTACACTCATTTTTATCCTCAGTTATCAATATTTTGATGAGATAAACTTCTCTACCTTCCAATAATCACTAAAATTATATGGATGTGTAAATCTGTCAGGCTGCTTATTATCTTACAGAAATAAACAAATTAAGGAAGAAATGTGAGCATGTATGGGAAGAATCACATGATGCGAAAAGCCAAGTAAACTAAAAAGGCATGTTTAGGGTTCAGAGTTACAAGCTGAGAAGTGATCTCGCCACAAGTAAACTAGACGCTCAAAATAACGAAGAGAAGCTCTAATGACCTGTGGTAAGGGCACGGACGACCATACGGCGGCGGGTCCGCGACATAATTCCTCACAACATTTGTGAAGGGGCACATGTCAAATTTGCATCAGAAGGCCCCTTAAACCCTATCCTCGTCCACTGAGAGAGATGCCCCATTCCCTCGACGCCAAAGCTCTGCCACCGCCACCACCTCGCCATGCAGGCTCGTCGATGGGCATGTTCTCAGCTTCACCGAGCAAGGGCTTCCATGAAGACCAGTAAAGCTTGTGCAGCCCACCTATATGTTTCACTAGTTTTAACCACGATTGATGGGGATGTGCCCAAGGGGGCCACCATTGGGCTCACTCGCCGAAGGGGAGAAGGACCAGAAGAGTCCAATTGCTCGACTGGGCTTAAACTCTGGGCGACTGGGCCTAAAACCTTGAAGAACAACGACTGACCCACAAGCCCGCGCGACTGAAGATGGTTGAAGACTTCGGTGCGGAACAAAGGATCCCGGCCTTATAGCATTTGGATATGCATTATCTTATCTCCATGTAACCCTAGACTAGGGGTGCCTATATAAACCCCTGGCTTAAACCCTAGAAGGGATCCAATCTCACTCTCCCTCACCTCCATAGCACTCAGTCGCCACGCCGACTGAGACCCCCCATTGTAATCAATCTCGAGAAATATAATCTAGCAGGACGTAGGCCTTTTACTCCTCCGGAGGGGCTCAACCTGGGTTAAACCTGTGTCCATGTGCACCTCGGTCCGTAGATGGCTACGTCTCCCTTGCCCCGCATCAATGAAGTGCTACACCCTGTAGTACCTGTCGTGGTCATACCCACAACAGTGGCGCCCACCGTGGGGCTTGGGGTGTGTGTCCTCAAATCTACGATGAGGCCTACTCGCCGGTCCGCCAGCCGATCGCTTTCGGTCGGATGATCGCCACTGGCGGCTTCTTCCACATCCAGCCGAGCACGTATCACCCGGCGTAATCACCAATCACCCACGCTTGGATCGTGTCGGTCGGCACGGACAACCTCTTCGTCGGCTACGCCGGCATCACCAACTCCGCCGAGGTCCGCCCCGGCCAGCTGCATGAGCATTACGCGCCCGACCAACTCCTCACCTCCACTCTCCCGATCTCGGGGGAGACCAACGTCGAGGACGAGTCGGCCCTAGCAAGACACCGACTTGGCGGCTGCGGCATCAGTCGACGGATCCATCATCGCAGCGTCAATCGCCGACTCCATCACCCCGGTCTTTGACTTCGAGGACAACTCCATCCTCCCGATCTTCAACAGCTACTCGGAGGCCGACTCCGTCGAGGCTCCGCGGTTCCAGCGCCACGCCACCATGCTCATAGCCAACGAGGATTCGCCGCCCGACCCCTTCTCCAAGCCGCTTCCAGCGATGGCGACCAACATCGAGGCCCACTGATGACCCACAAGTATAGGGGATCGCAACAGTCTTCGAGGGAAGTAAAACCCAAATTTATTGATTCGACACAAGGGGAGGTAAAGAATACTTGTAAGCCTTAACAACTGAGTTGTCAATTCAGCTGCACCTGGAAAAGCACTAGTAACAGGGGTGACGTGAAAGTAGCGAGTAATATGAGAGCAGTAGTAACAAGTAACACGAGCAGCAAGTAATAGCAATATGAGAGCAATGGCACCGTAAAATAGTTGATACTACTTCCAATGACATGTAGAACGAGTATATGATGATGCGAGATGGACCGGGGTTCCCAGCCTATCTACACTAGTGGTAACTCTCCAATAACAAGTGTTGGGTGAACAAATTACAGCTTGGGCAATTGATAGGATTGAAATAGCATTAAGACAGAATATCAAGTCTATTAATCATGTAGGCATGTTTCCCATATATAGTCATACGTGCTCGCAATGAGAAACTTTTACAACATCTTTTGTCCTACCAGCCGGTGGCAGCCGGGCCTCTAGGGAATCTACTGGGAAATTAAGGTACTCCTTTTAATAGAGCACCGGAGCAAAGCATTAACACTCCGTGAAAACATGTGATCCTCATATCTAAGCCTTTCCCGCCGCTTGTCCCAATTTCTGTCACTTTGGGGCCTTTGGTTCCGGACATAGACATGTGCATACAACTTGTAGATACAATCTAAGCAATAATTATAGAGCTCAAATCTAAGATCATGCCACTCGGGCCCTAGTGACAAGCATTAAACACAACAAGATTGCAGCAACAATAACTTCACAAACTTTGTAGATAGACAATCATAACGTAACAATCCATCGGATCCCAACAAACACAACACCGATTACATCGATGAATCTCAATCATGTAAGGCAGCTCATGAGATCATTGTATTGAAGTACATGGGGGAGAGTATACCAACTAGCTACAGCTAGAACCCGTAGTCCATGGGGGAACTACTCACGGAGCATGATGGAGGCGGTGGCGTTGATGGAGATGGCTTCCGGGGCACTTCCCCGTCCAGGCAGGTGCCGGAACGAGACTTCGTCCCCCGAATTGGAGTTTCGCGATGGCGGCGGCGCCCCGGAGTCTTTCCGGAGTTTCGTCAATTGGTACCGCGTTTTAGGTCGAAAGGGCTTAAATAGGCGAAGAGGCGGCGCAGGAGGGCTGACAGGGTGGCCTCCCACTAGGCCGGCGCGGCCAGGCCTGGGGCCGCGCGGCCCACGTGTGTGGTGGCCCCTGGCTCTCCTTCGACTCTCCTTCGGTGTTCTGGAGCCTCCCGGGAAAAATAAGATCTTTGGCGTTGATTTCGTCCAATTCCGAGAATGTTGCCCGAACAGCCTTTCCGGAACCAAAACAAGCAGTAAAACGAGAACCGGCACCGTGGCATCTTGTTAATAGGTTAGTTCCGGAAAACGCATGAAATCATCATAAAGTGCAAGCAAAACATGTAAGTATTGTCATAAAACAAGCATGGAACGTCAGAAATTATAGGTACGTTGGAGACGTATCAGCATCCCCAAGCTTAGTTCATGCTCGTCCTCGAGTAGGTAAACGATAAAAAGAGTAATTTCTGTAGTGACATGCTACTTACATAACCTTGATCATACTATTACAAAGCATATGAAATGAATGAAGTGACTCAAGGCAATGATCTATAGTTGCTAACAAATAGATAACATATAGCAAAACTTTTCATGAAGAGTACTTTCAAGACAAGCATCAAAAGCCTTCCACAAGAGTTAACTCATAAAGCAATAGATTCAAAGTAAAGGCATCGAAGCAACACAAAGGAAGATTTAAGTTTCAGCGGATGCTTTCAACTTTCAACATGCATATCTCATGGATAATTGTCAACGCAAAGTAATATAATGAATGCAAATAAGCAAGTATGTAAGAATCAATGCACAGTTGACACAAGTGTTTGCTTCTAAGATGGAAGGAAGTAGGTAAACTGACTCAACATAAAGTAAAAGAATGGCCCTTTGCAGAGGGAAGCATCGATTGCTATATTTGTGCTAGAGCTTTGGTTTTGAAAACATAAAGAGAGCATAAAAGTAAAAGTTTTGAGAGGTGTTTGTTGTTGTCAACGAATGGTAGTGGGCACTCTAACCCCCTTGCCAGACAAACCTTCAAAGAGCGGCTCCCATTTTATTTTATTTTTGGGTGGCACTCCTTCCAACCTTTCTTTCACAAACCATGGCTAACCGAATCCTCGGGTGCCCGCCAACAATCTCATACCATGAAGGAGTGCCTTTTTATTTTAGTTTTATTATGATGACACTCCTCCCCACCTTTGCTTTCTCAAGCCATGGCTAACCGAATCCTTCGGGTGCCTTCCAACATTCACATACCATGGAGGAGTGTCTATTTTTGTTAATTAATTTGAGACTGGGAATACCATTGCCAGCTCTTTTTGCAAAATTATTGGATAAGCGGATGAAGCCACTAGTCCATTGGTGAAAGTTGCCCAACAAGATTGAAAGATAAACACCACATACTTCCTCATGAGCTATTAAACATTGACACAAATCAGAGGTGATAAATTTTGAATTGTTTAAAGGTAGCACTCAAGCAATTTACTTTGGAATGGTGGAGAAATACCATGTAGTAGGTAGGTATGGTGGACACAAATGGCATAGTGGTTGGCTCAAGGATTTTGGATGCATGAGAAGTATTCCCTCTCGATACAAGGCTTAGGCTAGCAAGGTTATTTGAAGCAAACACAAGTATGAATCGGTACAACAAAACTTACATAAGAACATATTGCAAGCATTATAATACTCTACACTGTCTTCCTTGTTGCTCAAACACTTTTACCAGAAAATATCTAGACCTTAAGAGAGACCAATCATGCAAACTAATTTTAACAAGCTCTACGGTAGTTCTCCACTAATAGGTTTAAACTACATGAAAAAACTTAATCATGATCTACTTGAGAGCTCAAAACAATTGCCAAGTGTCAAATTATTCAAGACATTATGAGGCATTTTCTATTTCCAAACAAATACCAATAAGTATTGTAGCTTCCAACTTTTATCATTGAACATTAAAAGTAAAACGAAGAACAAGTGTTCATATGAAAGAGCGGAGTGTGTCTCTCTCCCAAACAAGGATTGCTAGGATCCATCTTTATTCAAACACAAACAAAAATAAAAACACACAGACGCTCCAAGTAAAGCACATAAGATGTGACCGAATAAAAATATAGTTTCAATAGAAGAAACCCGATAAGTTGATGAAGAAGGGGATGCCTTGGGCATCCCCAAGCTTAGACGCTTGAGTCTTCTTGAAATATGCAGGGATGAACCACGGGGCATCCCCAAGCTTAGGCTTTTCACTCTTCTTGATCATATATCATCCTCCTCTCTTGACCCTTGAAAACTTCCTTCACACCAAACTTCTCATAAACTTCATTAGCGGGGTTAGTACTCAAAAAACTTTAGTCCACCTTGGTCCTGTAGTGACACATTGCAAGAACTCAATAAAACATTAGCTACAGCTCTCCACGTCTAGAAAGCCTCACATAAAGTCCACAAGAGACAATGCAAAAAACAGAGACAGAATCTGCCAAAACAGAACAGCCAGTAAACACCAATTTTAAAATGGTACTTCCGTTGCTCAAATCAGAAAACTCACAACTAATGAAAGTTGCGTACATATCTGAGGATCACGCACGTAAATTGGCAGATTTTTCTGAGTTTCCTACAGAGAAATAAGCCCAGATTCGTGACAGATAGAAATCTGTTTCTGCGCAGAAATCCAAATCTAGTATCAACCTTCTATTAGAGACTTTACTTGGCACAACAAAACACAAAACTAGGATAAGGAGAGGTTGCTACAGTAGTAAACAACTTCCAAGACACAAATATAAAACAAATTACTGTAGCAAAATAACACATGGGTTATCTCCCAAGAAGTTCTTTCTTTATAGCCATCAAGATGGACTCAGCAGTTTTAATGATGCACTCGCAAGAAATAGTATTTGAAGCAAAAGAGAGCATCAAGAGGCAAATTCAAAACACATTTAAGCCTAACATGCTTCCTATGAAAAGGGATCTTGTAAATAAACAAGTTCATGAAGAGCAAAGTAACAAGCAAAGGAAGATAGAACAAGTGTAGCTTCAAAAATTTCAGCACATAGAGAGGTGTATTAGTACCATGAAAATTTCTACTACCATATTTTCCTCTCTCATAATAATTTTCAGTAGCTTCATGAACAAACTCAACAATATAACTATCACATGCAGCATACTTTTCATGATTTCCAAACACATAATTTTTATCAAGCTCAAATATAGTAGGATCAAAACTTCCAAACTCACTTTTATCAATAATATAACAAGGTGATCGATCAATCTCAAGAGATATGGGACTCTTAAATAAAGTCAATACTTTTCCAATCCCATTTTCATTAGTAGTACAATTAATATAATCAAGTAACATAGGACCATCATCTAGAGCTTTATCATAAACATTTGCCAAGCAAAATTCTTCAGTACCATGCATTTCGACATCAGGCACAAACAAAGCATTATCATAAGATTTATCAAAGTAGCATGGTTATAGGAAATATTTATCATATGATATATAACAGCAGCATAATTATTCTCACAAGTTTTACTTATAGGAAATATTTCAAGAGAATCCACAGGAACATAACATTCAACCTCTTTTGGTAAGCATGGAGGACAATCAAATAGTGTAAGAGATGAAGAGTTACTCTCATTAGAAGGTTGGCATGGGTAGCTAATCCATTCTTCCTCCTTTTGTTCATCACTCTCCTCTTCTTTTTCATCCAATGAGATTTCAGGTTCATCAATTTCCTCCTCTTTTTCATCCAATGAGCTTTCAGGTTCATCAATTTCTTCTTCCACAGGTTCCTGCAGATTGTGAGTGCATTCTTGTGCATTAATGCGTCTCTCTTTATAATCAAGGAGATAAGGATTCCTACTCGTAGCATTCTATGCAAGAATTAAGGATAGTAGAGACATAATCTTTAAGGTCCTTACAAATAGCACAAGTTTCATAATTCTCAACCATGAAGGATTCTATCTCGGAGGCTCCCATAAATAAGACAAATTGTTCTACCTCTTCGAACCCATAATGAATATAGGAATTCCGATTATAGTTCTTAATTAAAAATTCCTCACTAAAGCCACATTGAAATTTAAGATGTTTAGTATCATGTTGAGAGCAACAGTTTATATCATGGCGTCTAAGCAAGATTCTAGCCATTGTATTCAATTTTTCTATCATAGCACTCATTATTTTACCAGTTCTTGATTCTCTATAATTATTATAACATTCTATAAGCTCCAAGTAGGTTGTTGGTTCTCCCATAACAGCAGTTTTTAATTTTTAGGTTTTTCAAATTTTTATGGATTTTCGGGTATATAGGGAAAATAAAACAAGACAAAAAGAACTAAGTAAAAGTAAACTAAGCAAAATAAAACTAGACATAAATAAACTAAGCACAAATAAACTAGACAGAAATAAACTAGCAAGACAAAATAAAATAAAAGCGGAGAGAGAGGTAGAGTGTACTCCCCAGGTGAACTTATGAGTAGAGCTATGCCTCCCCGGCAACGGCGCCAGAAAATAGTCTTGATGACCCACAAGTATAGGGGATCGCAACAGTCTTCGAGGGAAGTAAAACCCAAATTTATTGATTCGACACAAGGGGAGGTAAAGAATACTTGTAAGCCTTAACAACTGAGTTGTCAATTCAGCTGCACCTGGAAAAGCACTAGTAACAGGGGTGACGTGAAAGTAGCAGTAATATGAGAGCAGTAGTAACAGTAACACAGCAGTAGTAATAGCAATATGAGAGCAATGGCACCAGAAAATAGTTGATACTACTTCCAATGACATGTAGAACGAGTATATGATGATGCGAGATGGACCGGGGTTCCAGCTATCTACACTAGTGGTAACTCATAACAAGTGTTGGGTGAACAAATTACAGTTGGGCAATTGATAGGATTGAAATAGCATTAAGACAGAATATGAAGTCTATTAATCATGTAGGCATGTTTCCCATATATAGTCATACGTGCTCGCAATGAGAAACTTGTACAACATCTTTTGTCCTACCAGTCGGTGGCAGCCGGGCCTCTAGGGAATCTACTGGAAATTAAGGTACTCCTTTTAATAGAGCACTGGAGCAAAGCATTAACACTCCGTGAAAACATGTGATCCTCATATCTAAGCCTTTCCCGCCGAGTTGTCCCAATTTCGTCACTTTGGGGCCTTTGGTTCCGGACATAGACATGTGCATACAACTTGTAGATACAATCTAAGCAATAATTATAGAGCTCAAATCTAAGATCATGCCACTCGGGCCCTAGTGACAAACATTAAACACAACAAGATTGCAGCAACAATAACTTCACAAACTTTGTAGATAGACAATCATAACGTAACAATCCATCGGATCCCAACAAACACAACACCGATTACATCAGATGAATCTCAATCATGTAAGGCAGCTCATGAGATCATTGTATTGAAGTACATGGGGGAGAGTATACCAAGTAGCTACAGCTATAACCCTTAGTCCATGGGGGAACTACTCACGGAGCATGATGGAGGCGGTGGCGTTGATGGAGATGGCTTCCGGGGGCACTTCCCCGTCCCGGCAGGGTGCCGGAACAGAGACTTCTGTCCCCCGAATTGGAGTTTTGCGATGGCGGCGGCGCCCCGGAGTCTTTCTCGGAGTTTCGTCAATTGGTACTGCGTTTTTAGGTCGAAAGGGCTTAAATAGGCGAAGAGGAGGCGCAGGAGGGCTGACAGGGTGGCCTCCCACTAGGCCGGCGCGGCCAGGCCTGGGGCCGCGCGGCCCACATGTGTGGTGGCCCCCTGGCTCTCCTTCGACTCTCCTTCGGTGTTCTGGAGCCTCCCGGGAAAAATAAGATCTTTGGCGTTGATTTCGTCCAATTCCGAGAATGTTGCCCGAACAGCCTTTCTGGAACCAAAAACAGCAGAAAACAAGAGCTGGCACTGTGGCATCTTGTTAATAGGTTAGTTCCGGAAAACGCATGAAATCATCATAAAGTGCAAGCAAAACATGTAAGTATTGTCATAAAACAAGCATGGAACGTCAGAAATTATAGGTACGTTGGAGACGTATCACCCACCGCGTGGCCCTCGAGGAGCAGAGGAAGAAGGAGTTCGTGGAACGCCAGAAGTTCCGCTCGGAGCAAGAATCAGTGAGAGCGTTTTCGATTCACCACCAGCGTATCGATTGCGGCCTCAAGCAAGGCTTCCCCAACACTCGCCTGAACTTCGACGATTGCACTCCACATGCGATGGCATGAGGTACGAACAACGGAGCGCCAGAAACGAGCCGAGTGGCCGCTGATCGAGCAACCGCAAACCGATCGGCTCCTCCACCACCACCGCCACCAGGGGGTCGTACCATACCCCTGCCAGAGGTCGATACCAACGGCCTCCCTATCCACTCTTTGCCGATGGACGACGTCGTTGCCGCGCAAGCCGCCATCGCCTACCTCAACGACAATGGCAAAGATGGAGTCTACGTCCAGTACACAAAAGCTCTGGTCACAAAGGCCCTCGAGAAGCAGTACGCAGCCCAAGATTCTTAGGGGTGCCTCTACTCGCGCTCGTCAACGAATTACTATTTGTCCACTACAACTTAAAAGAGAGAATGGTCAAGTGAACCCATGAACCTCGGTCCACTTTTTATCATAAGAAACATCTTTATATTTTTTTATCTTGCTTTCTATTTGCTGCACTATTTAATCCGAAAATAAAAAAATATTTCTTATTCGCAAGAAGAAGGAATTGGCGCCGAAGTCCAAGCTCATATGGAGAAGAAAGGAGGCGCCAAGTGTTGTATCAAGTCTAGAAGGCCGCGAGGGAGGATGTGGTGTGGAAGGCAAGCAAGACTTGAGGACGGCGAGGACGTGTCATGTTCATATCACGTCACCTTTTCCAGAAGACCCTCACGCGTTGGGGACAACGCTTCTTGAAGGGGGGAGGATGATATGGGCATGGAGGCCTATGCGGAGCCCAGATTCAGGACTCCACCAGCTTAATTATCTTAGTTTAGGTAATGGTCATATGTGGGCCAATTAGGGTTTTTAATAAATCGAGTTAGTTTTGGTTTGGGCCTGTCCAAACCAAGTTAGAGAGGCCCACTAGGGCTGGCCGGCCACCACACCCTCATATAAGGTGGAGGGGCGGCTAGGGTTTAGGAGAGTTAAGTTTAGTCTAAAGATTAGGGTTTTCCCCATTGCGTGTGTTCACGTGTATCATCCCTCCGGGGGTACGGCGCTGCCGTTTATCTATATTATTATCCGCTGCGAAGGTTCTTGTGTTCATCAAGAATTGTCTAGCTCTTGGTTTGAGGCGTATCGTCCATCGATCTGTTGCTTGCTGGATTCGTTCCCTCTTCTCCAGGCTGCGTTTATCGCGTTGTTGGGAGGATTCTCTACCCCAGGTTCTCGCCGTGAAAGATCGGGCATCAACTTAGGTGGATTGGCTTGGATCCACCGTATCAAGTAAGTAAGACTAGCTATATGGTTATAAAGAAAGCGCTTTACGGGAGGCAACCCAAGATGTTTTTATATTTGGTTTTTATTTTTGCATTCTTGCTATAGCATGTTAGTTTTATTTTAGTTTACTCTCTGGTTTTTAAATAAAGTATCAAGTTTTTACCCATTTGGATGATTAAAGATGCAAACATAATATGGAGTTGCTGATTTCTGAGCTGCACTTTTTAGTGCACGATTTTTGTATTTTGTTTGGTAACTCTTAAAATCTTGTTAAAATCACAGCAGATGTAGATTTTCATCCTCTCTATGCACGTAAACTGGCTAATTTTTTTGGGGTGTCTAAGCTGTGCCAATAATTCAGTTTTGCCACAACAAAAAATCTTGACAGATTCTGTCTTACTTTGTTAGATCCATTCTTTTGAGTATCAAAATGATTTTTACTTGGAACTTTTGATATACTAGAATGATTAGAACATTATTTTCTCTCTGGTTCATGAAGATATAATTTTATTCTTGAGTAAAATAGCAGGAACCATGATTTCTTTGTATCTCTAACATCACCCCATAGAAAAGAATGGGCATAAAAGTTTGCGTTGAAGTTTTTTCGCAGGGAATAGAGGAATATCACACTAAGATGATTCAAGTATGATGAATATTTTAAGCTTGGGTATGCCCATGACACCCCACTGGACTCATTTAAAAACTCCTGGTTGGAGCACCTCTAAACTCCGTGTTTTGAGCAACATAGAATTTTCGCAAAAAACTTGAAGCGTCCTTGTTTTATTTGTGTCTAGTTTTATTTTTAAAATGAGAGAACCGTCATATTGAGTGTTTATAATGCATATGCATGAGCTACTGCACCAAACTATTTATCTCTGAATGTTCAAAGTAAAATAAGTTGCATGATTATAGAAGAAAAGGAGGAATGCCTAGAAGTTGAAATTTATTTTGTGGTGGTATTTCTAGTTTCACATGCTCTATTGAGTGATGATTTGTTATCTGCCTTATTTAGTGCTACTTCTTTATAATATACATAGATGTTTAATTTTAAGTATCATTGCTTGATGATGAATGAATAGTCTATGGATACTACTTGTCAACACCCGGATTTTTAAGTCAGATGCCTATTATGCCATACATCGCAATCCCAGGAAGATTGTTGTTGCGAGACATAACAGTTGATATCATAAGTCATCATTCATTACAAACCATAATCGTCTTACAAAAGTAGATCACATGATCCAATATCACAACAATAGTTCATCTATTGATCAACGAACATCACAAATAACGGAAGCGAAGTAGTAGTGGACTCTCTAATCCACAGGCCAACGCTTGACGTTAGAAGAACTCATAGTTGGTGTAGACGTCCTGCTGGTCGTCATCTTCATACTGCTGCTCCTCTTCATAGTCTGGCCATTTGAATAGCCAGGGACACAGCCGCGAGTACTTTTAAAGTACTCGCAAACTAATATTAATGTAAGTAATTATCAATTTTATTCAAGGGGTGCTAAGCTCTAGGTTTATTTGCATAAAGCCAATTTTAGTTCATAAGCGTTTAGTAAAAGACTCTTCATTTGCTAACTAACTCAAGTGGGAACATTAGTGTCATTCCCACAACCCCATTGTGATTCAAGTCAAGTCACCATTTCAATTCACCATTCCTTTTTAAGAAACATCTGACAACGGAACAGTATGGCCTTTCCAATCGTCCGTAGCCGTGCACACGGCTATTCGAATAGGTTTACACTCTGCAGAGGTTGTACTCTTGTGCCACAACATTTGATTACATCCGTCAGGGATAGCC
Organism: Lolium rigidum; assembly: GCF_022539505.1. NCBI lineage: Eukaryota > Viridiplantae > Streptophyta > Magnoliopsida > Poales > Poaceae > Lolium > Lolium rigidum. The sequence continues at coordinate 14,359,618 of NC_061510.1, forward strand.
CTGAATAATCGTAACTCAGTACGCGGATCATCAACCACAACCTTTCACTTACATACCCTAGTATAGGCACCTCTCCCCATGAGCTTGGCCTCCCAGTGAAGACAAACCGTCAGCCTGGGAACTGCACAGGGCTTGGGCCGGACATTCACCTCACTTCACGTCATTTCACATCATTTCACTTTCAACGGAGGCAGCTTCGGCATAACCCCTATGACGCTTGTTTAGAGGGAACCCATACTAAGATACATAAATTTCTAGTTAAGCCCTACCCATAATCAGGTATTGTGGGGGTACTAATTAATTGGAATGATATCGCATCTGAACCCAACCATCAGTTTTCAAAATTCATCATGTCATTCAAGTCATATTCACCTTCAAAACCTTTCAAAGTCATTTCATTTCACATGTTCCCATCTAGAGTAGCCAATTTTATTTGTTAGCACTAGAAACTAGTCATGAGGGGTGCTAACTAGCTTGTAATGCTTTAGGCTAAGTTTGATACTCTTGTAGTACTCTATACTTAGACCAAAGTTAACTATAAAAGTAAGCTTTAATAATCAAAGTAAAAACTTGTAAGAATAAAACTTGGGATTGGATCATGAAGCATAAGGAAAAAGATGAGTGTGCCTTGCTCTGGTAGAGCTTTGCACTTTGCAAGAATATGAGCTTGCCTTGGTTGGTGTACTGATCAAAGTGGTCTTCTTCTCCCTGGAAGTAGACCTCCTCCTCCTCCTGGTACTCCTCGGTACTAGCGTCTAAAAACGGATACAGAATACATAATCACCAAACAATGCTTAAGAACTATACTAAGCACACCAATGATGCACACAAGCTATTCTAGCATCACAACCACATTATTATCATGTTGGTTGACTTTGTTTTCTTCTTAATAAAAATAATTTCCTCTCATGATATTGATTAGGGTTTCTATTTAATTCTTTGAGAAATAATTTCCTCTCATTGAACCTTGTTAAGATTTAATCTCCTCAAATAATAATGTATGAACCTTTGTTGACCAAGGTCAACTCTTCATAATCATCATTTGGGAAAATGATTTATATGAGCGAATACACCATTGGGATGTTTTGGGTTCTTGAATAAACCAATTTGAGAACAGTTGGATGCCGACAAAATCATCAAAGATTGGTATTCTTTATTTCGATTCAACAAGGTGCCAATAGCTTCTTGATGTTGGCTAAGTGATTCAATCTTCGCCTTCGAATAAAAGGAATTTAGATTGGTGCGATCTAACCTATTATGAGGAATTGGTCCTGCACTTGTCCTATCATACCTTTTTCGTGTATATGAAATAGTGCACTTGATTAACTCAATTCTTAGGAAATCGCGAATAAGATCATTTGCTCTTACCTCAACAAGGGAAGCACCAGCCTTCTCTTTTTTTTCTACCTTATGAATAATTTAATATCATCAAATGATACAATATGAGATTTATTAGACCAAGGTCACCACCTCATGTTGAATTATTTGAGACAAGATTTAAATGAGAGAATAGCTCCCATACTATTTAATAAATAAATTTGAGTAAATTAAAATGGACTAGGAATAGCCATAGAGCCATTATTCAATGTATGCCATGATCATACAAAGTAACCATGTGATATTTGTACATAAACATGTAGAGTATGTGAAATGTGATTTATGAGAGTTGGAATCAACTCAAAAGCGTTTTTGGTTGATTTTTAAATAAAGTTTGAAGTTTGAAAAGGCCCTGCCTTGTTATTTTTGTCACATTAATTCTACACAAGATCAAAGGTTGAGACCAGTGGGGTTGGGTAGATCTTTTCACAAGCTTTCCAACCATATAAAATTCCTCAAATTTGGTTTAGCCAAATTGATTCTATTCAATTTTGAAAAAGCATCTGAGAGCTAATTAATTTAAAACAGAAATTTGAAATTCAAACTTTGGGCCAGCGCGGGAAACGTTACTGGGCCGAATTGATTTAAATGGGAGGAAGCCAGCCCACCACGCGTCTCGCACGCGTGGGCTGCCTGACGAGGTGGGCTCCACCTGTCGGCCTCTATTTAAAACGCGAAGCAGTACGGTGAATGTGGGACGCACGATTAGAACGAGATCCAACGGATCACGATCGTCGTCGTCGACGGCGAGAGGGGTTCACTGGCGCTGCGAGGGTAGGGGTCCGGCGAGCTCACCGGTGCTCCAGCGAGGGTTGGCAGTGTGCGCGAGGACGTTGTCGACGACGGCGAGTCGACTGGTACCAGCGGCGCTTGATGGGGAGGCTCCAATGCACGGCGACCTTCTCAGCACCGCCGCGGACTCTGGCGATCAATTGGCTAACTCCGGTGGAAATTGGAGAGGGGGAGGTGGTCGAGGAGGTTGAGGGATGAGAGGGAAGCTGACTGGTGTGGAGAGATCGAGCGGGGGAGCTCTCTTTATATAGTAGCGGAGGGGAGCAGGGTACTGCGGCGAGGTCGAGCATGGCGACATGGCTACAGCGGCGTAGAGGGGTAGGCGAAGGCGTGGCACTGTTCTGCGATTCCTGGCGGTCCCGAGATCTTAAAGAAAAAACTAGGTACTAAAGAGATCTGGGTATTCCTTCTTCATATCTTCTTCTCGCTCCCAAGTGGCTTCTTCTTCGGTGTGGTTGCTCCATTGAATCTTCAGAAACTTGATGCTCCTATGCTCCTGGTGCGGGTGGTTCTGAAAGCTTCTTCCAGGATGCGAATAGGCACTTCGCAATACGTCAAGTCCTTGTTGATATCTACCGATCGGTGATCGATATTCTTGAAAACCTCGGTCTTCTCGGGCACCTCCAAGCACTTCCGGAGTAATGAGATGTGAAACACGTCGTGCACAGCCGAAATTTCTTCCGGTAGTTCCAATTGATAAGATACCTCTCCGCGGCGACTCAGAACTTTGAAGGGTCCGACATATCGGGGTGCGAGCTTTCCTTTGAGCTGGAATCTCTGCATTCCTGTAAGGGGGATACTTTAAGATAGACAAAATCTCCGATCTCGAAGGTCATCTCGGCGTCTCTTGTCGGCGTAACTCTTCTGTCTTGATTACGCAGTCTTGAGATATTCGCGGATCTTGTGCACCTTCTCTTCAGCTTCTCGAAGAACATCTGGTCCAAAGACTTGGATCTCTCCGGCTTCCGACCAATTCATTGGAGGTTCTCTCCACAATACCATGCAATTCACTAATAGCTCGAGAATTTTCCATTAAATGATTCTCTACTCTCATATTAAAGTTTTCTTGCTTAACAATATAATTATCAAACTCATCTAAGCATTGAGCAGGAGGTTTTGAATACGGAATATCTTCCCTAGTAAAGCGTTGAAGAGAGTGTACCTCAATCATGGATGAAGGGGGAGTTATCTCACATAAATCTTCTATAGGAGGTAAATTCTTCACATCTTCAGGTTTAATACCCTTCTCTTTAAGAGACTTCTTGGCTTCCCTCATATCTTCATCATTTAATTTAACCATACCCCTCTTCTTCAATATCGGTGTCGGGGTTGGTTCAGGTGTAGACCAATCATCATGATTCCAGCCTATTTTAGCCAATAATTCTTCAGCGTCGTCTGGAGTTCTTTTCCTGAAAACACAACCAGCACAACTATCCAGGTATGCCCTAGACTCAATGGTTAGTCCACTATAAAATATATCAAGTAAATCATGCTTTTCCAAATCATGGTCGGCTGAGCTCTAATAAGAGAGCAAAATCTCGCCCAAGCCTCGGGCAATTTCTCTCCATCTTCCTGGTCAAAATTATAAATTCTCCGCAAAGCAACATGTTGAGCACTAGCGAGGAAAGTATTTCCGGAAGAAAACATCAAGCAATTCTTTTGGACTTTTAATAGAACCAGGAGGCAAATTATTATACCATGTTTTAGCATCATCCTTTAATGAGAAAGGAAAAATTTTAGCGACAAAATAAGTACGCATCTTAACATCATCAGAAAACAAGTCACTAAGAGTAGATAACTCAGTCATGTGTTCAACAGCACTTTCTTTTTCAGTACCACAAAAGGGTGTTTTCTCAACAATAGCTATATGAGATAGATCAAGAGAAAAATCATAATCTTTATCCCTAATGTTTATAGGAGATGTGGCAAATTTAGGATCAGGAGATAGTTTATATCTAACGAGCATGTTCCGCAAGCAATTTTTTAATTTTTCTTGCATCGGTAGTAGCATTGCATTTTTCAATAAAATCATCATCAAGCTCTACATAATCTTCATCAAGATCATCACTAGAATATTCAACGAGACTCAGGTGAATTAACAGGTGTAGCAGCATTTTCATTAGGAGTTTCAGTATTTTCAATTTGCCTAGACCTAGCAATTGTAGCATCTAGAAAAGATCCTAACGAACCATCATTATCAAGCACAGCAGAAGCATCATCACAATTATGAGAGGAATTTTCGGATTCAGCAGAAGTACCAGCATTTGAAGCTTGTGGTGGTGAAACAAGTTTACTTATCACAGATGGTGAATCAAGAGCAGTAGAGGTACTAAGAGTTGTACCTTTCCTTGTAGTGGATGGTAATATGGCGATCTTAGTATCGCGAGGTTTACCCATGATGGAGAATTTGCAGCGAAAAATATCAATACAAGTGAACTTCCAAATAAAGCTATGCTCCCCGGCAACGGCGCCAGAAAATAGTCTTGATGACCCACAAGTATAGGGGATCGCAACAGTCTTCGAGGGAAGTATTACCCAATTTATTGATTCGACACAAGGGGAGACAAAGAATACTTGTAAGCCTTAACGACGGAGTTGTCAATTCAGCTGCACTGGAAACGAGACTTGCTCGCAAGAGTTTATCGAGTAGTGACGCTTTATAGCAGTAGAAGTAGTGAAATAACAAGCGAGCAGTGAAATAAAGACAGCGAAGTAGTGATTATAGTAAACGAGCAGGATTAAAATACCGTAGGCACATGGACGGATTAACGGGCGTTGCATGGATGAGAGAAACTCATGTAACAATCAAAGCGAGGGCATTTGCAGATAATAATAAAACGGTATCCAAGTACTAATCAATCAATAGGCATGTGTTCCATATTTAGTTGTACGTGCTCGCAATGAGAAACTTGCACAACATCTTTTCTCCTACCAGCCGGTGGCAGCCGGGCCTCTAGGGAAACTACTGGATATTAAGGTACTCCTTTTAATAGAGTACCGGAGCAAAGCATTAACACTCCGTGAACACATGTGATCCTCACATCACTACCATCCCCTCCGGTTGTCCCGATTTCGTCACTTCGGGGCCATTGGTTCCGGACAGCGACATGTGTATACAACTTGCAGGTAAGATCATAAACAACGAATATCTTCATGAATCAATAACATGTTCAGATCTGAGATCATGGCACTCGGGCCCTAGTGACAAGCATTAAGCATAACAAGTTGCAACAATATCATAAAAGTGACATCTACGGATACTAGGCACTATGCCCTAACAATCTTATGACTATTACATGACCAATCTCATCCAATCCCTACCATCCCCTTCAGCCTACAGCGGGGGAATTACTCACACATGGATGGGGGAAACATGGCTGGTCGATGGAGAGGCGTTGGCGGTGATGGCGGTGAAGATCTCCTCCAATTCCCCGTCCCGACGGAGTGCCAGAACGGGGACTTCTGGCTCCCGAGACGGAGTTTCGCGATGTGGCAGCTCTCTGGAGGGTTTCTGGCGATTTCGACTTCTCCCCGTGCGTTTTTAGGTCGAACCCGATAAGTAGTCCGAAGGGGGGCGTCGGAGGCCGACCGAGGGGGCCACACCATAGGGCCGCGTGGCCCCCCCTAGGCCGCGCCGCCTTATGGTGTGGGGCCCTCGGGCCTCCACCTCACTTGTCCTTCTGGCTCCGTCGCATTCCGGTAAAATAGGGCCTTCGCATAAATTCCGAGGATTTTCCCGAAAGTTGGATTTCTGCACAAAAACGAGACACCTGAAGCAATTCTCGTCGAAAACAGCGTTAGTCCGTGTTAGTTGTATCCAAAATACACAAATTAGAGGCAAAACAATAGCAAAAGTGTTTGGGAAAGTAGATACGTTTTGGACGTATCATGGCTCTCGGTACTGGGGGTTTCGCGACGGAGGCTATTTGTAGGCGGAAGGGCAAGTCAGGGGGCCACACGAGGGCCCCACATGACAGGGCTGCGCGGCCAAGACCTAGGCCGCGCCGCCCTGTTGTGGCGGCGCCTCGTGGCCCCACTTCCTTTCCTCTTCGGTCTTCTGGAAGCTTCGTGCAAAAATAGGACCCTGGGCGTTGATTTCGTCCAATTCCGAGAATATTTCGTTACTAGGATTTCTGAAACCAAAAACAACAGAAAACAGCAACCGGCTCTTCGGCATCTTGTTAATAGGTTAGTTCCAGAAAATGCGTAAATACGACATATAATGTGCATAAAACATGTAGATATCATCAATAATGTAGCATGGAACATAAGAAATTATCGATACGTTGGAGACGTATCACTCCTCTTCATAGTCTGGCCATTTGAATAGCCAGGGACACAGCCGTGAGTACTTTTAAAGTACTCGCAAACTAATACTAATGTAAGTACTTATCAATTTTATTCAAGGGGTGCTAAGCTCTAGGTTTATTTGCATAAAGCTAATTTTAGTTCATAAGCGTTTAGTAAAAGACTCTTCATTTGCTAACTAACTCAAGTGGGAACATTAGTGTCATTCCCACAACTCCATTTTGATTCAAGTCAAGTCACCATTTCTATTCACCATTCCTTTTTAAGAAACATCTGACAACGGAACAGTATGGCCTTTCCAACCGTCCGTAACCGTGGACATGGCTATTCGAATAGGTTTACACTCTGCAGAGGTTGTACTCTTATGCCACAACATTTGATTACATCCGTCAGGGATAGCCCTGAATAATCGTAACTCAGTATGCGGATCATCAACCATAACCTTTCACTTACATACCCTAGTATAGGCACCTCTCCCCATGAGCTTGGCCTCCCAGTGAAGACAAATCGTCAGCCTGGGAACTGCACAGGGCTTGGGCCGGACATTCACCTCATTTCACGTCATTTCACATCATTTCACTTTCAATGGAGGCAGCCTCGGCATAACACCTATGACGCTTGTTTAGAGGGAACCCATACTAAGATACATAAATTTCTAGTTAAGCCCTACCCATAATCAGGTATTGTGGGGGTACTAATTAATTGGAATGGTATCGCATCCGAACCCAACCATCAGTTTTTATCAAAATTCATCATGTCATTCAAGTCATATTCACCTTCAAAACCTTTCAAAGTCATTTCATTTCACATGTTCCCATCTAGAGTAGCCAATTTTATTTGTTAGCACTAGCAACTAGTCATGAGGGGTGCTAACTAGCTTGTAATGCTTTAGGATAAGTTTGATACTCTTGTAGTACTCTATACTTAGACCAAAGTTAACTATAAAAGTAAGCTTTAATAATCAAAGTAAAAGCTTGTAAGAATAAAAATTTGGATTGGATCATGAAGCATAAGGAAAAAGATGATTGTGCCTTGCTCTGGTAGAGCTTTGCACTTTGCAAGAATATTAGCTTGCCTTGGTTGGTGTACTGATCAAAGTGGTCTTCTTCTCCCTGGAAGTAGACCTCCTCCTCCTCCTGGTACTCCTCGGTACTAGCGTCTAAAAACGCATACGGAATACACAATCACCAAACAATGCTTAAGAACTAGACTAAGCACACCAATGATGCACACAAGCTATTCTAGCATCACAACCACATTATTATCATGTTGGTTGACTTTGTTTTCTTCTTAAGAAAAATAATTTCCTCTCATTACATATATTGATTAGGGTTTCTATTTAATTCTTTGAGAAATAATTTCCTCTCACTGAACCTTGTTACTCCTCAAATAATAATGTATGAACCTATGTTGACCAAGGTCAACTCTTCATAATCATCATTTGGAAAAATGATTTAAATGAGGGAATATACCTCATGCAATTTAATACTACCTTATGAATAATTTAATATCATCAAATGATACAATATGAGATTTATTAGACCACGGTCACGACCTCATGTTGAATTATTTGAGGCAAGATTTAAATGAGAGAATAGCTCCCATACTATTTAATAAATAAATTTGAGTAAATTAAAATGGACTAGGAATAGCCATAGAGCCATTATTCAATCTAGGCCATGATCATACAAAGTAACCATGTGATATTTTTACATAAACATGTAGAGTATGTGAAATGTGATTTATGAGAGTTGGAATCAACTCAAAAGAATTTTTGGTTGATCTTTAAATAAAGTTTGTAGTTTGAAAAGGCCTTGCCTTGTTATTTTTGTCACATTAATTCTACACAAGATCAAAGGTTGAGACCAGTGGGGTTGGGTAGATCTTTTCACAAGCTTTCCAACCATATAAAATTCCTCAAATTTGGTTTAGCCAAATTGATTCTATTCAATTTTGAAAAAGCATCTGAGAGCTAATTAATTTAAAACAGAAATTTGAAATTCAAACTTTGGGCCAGCGCGGGAAACGTTACTGGGCCGAATTGATTTAAATGGGAGGAAGCCAGCCCACCACGCGTCTCGCACGCGTGGGCTGCCTGACGAGGTGGGCTCCACCTGTCGGCCTCTGTTTAAAACGCGAAGCGATACGGTGAATGTGGGACACATGATTAGAACGAGATCCAACGGATCATGATCGTCGTCGTCGACGGCGAGAGGGGTTCACTGGCGTGGCGAGGGTAGGGGTCCGGCGAGCTCACCGGTGCTCCAGCGAGGGTTGGCAGTGTGCACGAGGACGTTGTCGATGACGGCGAGTCGACTGGTACCAGCGGCTCTTCCTGGGGAGGCTTCAATGGACGGCATCCTTCTCAGCACCGTCGCGGAATCCGGCGATCAATTGGCTAACTCCGGTGGAAATTGGAGAGTGGGAGGTGGTCGAGGAGGTTGAGGGATGAGAGGGAAGCTGACTGGTGTGGAGAGATCGAGCGGGGGAGCTCTCTTTATATAGTGGCGGAGGGGAGCAGGGTACTGCGGCGAGGTCGAGCATGGCGACATGGATATAGCGGCATAGAGGGGGTAGGCGAAGGCATGGCACTGTTCTGCGGTTCCTGGCGGTCCTCCTGGCGGCAACAGCGCGGCTGGGCAGTGCCTAACGCGGTCGGGAGCTCGTGGTGTACTGCGCGTCCATGGCGGGGGGGGGGGCTTTTCCTTCTCAGGTGACGGCGGGCGCGGGTCGGGGACAAGGAGGTGTCCGTGAGGTTCCTGGTACCGTGGTGAGTCTCAGGGCGGAAGAGGGGGTCCAGGGGAGGTCTGGAGCGTCGAGGCGACGCGTGCTCTGGTGCGTCCAGGGACGGCGTCCATGCCAACCCTGGCATGCCCTGGAAGCTGGGCACGACGTGTGCTGGTCGCTGTGTTGCGTTTCTCCGACAATGGCTAGCCCAGACTTGTTCAGTAGAGTGAGGTGGAGCTGGTAGACAAGGTGGGCAAGGCTAGAGAGGAAGGGAGTGGGAGATGGCAACTTGTATGTGAGGTGTGGCCGGCATGGCAGTGGCATTGCCATGTCTGCCCACTTCTAGGGATGCAATGTAGGGGCAAAGTGCTGGAGGGGACCAGGGGACAATGTTTGATCAAGTTGATTTCAGAAATTGGGCCAAACACTATTTTAAATAGTGAAATTTGATCTGGTTTGATTCTGCCCACAAGGTGTTTGACATAATGGCCGCATGAAAAATATTTTCAAATTTTTGAATGAAATTTGGTGGAGTTGATTCATATGATCAAAGACACACAATGGTGGTGGTGGTGTTCAAAATTAAGTTGAAATGCAAAAATCCAAAAAGTGTATGATCTTGTTTTTGTTTCAATGTTGCAACTTTGCTTGATCATCATTTGAAATCTAGCAAGAATTTGCAGGGGTGTGTTTGTGAAAAGTTGTTCACCTTGATGTTGTCTTAGATGAGGTGCAAAGAGTTGGCATTGTTTAGTTTGAAAATCTCCCAATACAGGGGCTCAAAATAGGTATCAGGTTAAAACTGGCAGTTTTGACCATTAGTGCATGTGAGCACAATTTGCATTCAAATATTATTTTATTTGGGTTTGTTTGATTCCAAAAGTGTTTATAAGTGTTTAGTAACATTCTAAAACTAATGGCACAAGCCAAAGGGGCCTAGATCAAAGATTTGCAAAATGGCCATAAGCACATGTATGTGTTGAATTTGGATTTTTCTATTTCTTTCTCTTTCTTATTTCTTGATCCTTGGATCATCTCTTAGGGTTTTAGCATCATTGCTACGCATACAAACAAGCATCATGGAAATTGCACAAGAATTTACCTAGGTACTATGCATAGCACATGTATTAATAAAAAGTTTTTGTTAGTTCTCATTTTTGATATTCGGAAACTCCTTTTCTTTATTTACTGAAATTTGGGATGTTACACTATTGCATGCTTTTAGACCTCTTGCTAGCCAAAATATTTGAATTCTTACACAACCATAGACTTGCTTCTAAGCTCAACTCAAATCTAATGTCTATCATATCTACTATATAGCACTTTCTATTCCAAGTATAATGTGTGTGTTTTGCCTCCAACCTTTTCAAGATTTCCTTTTTGTGTAATTTAAAGCTCATAAGAAATTAAGATTTGGTAGGAATACCACTATGCATATTGTTGGTTTGACTGATTATGAGCGATGAGCTAGACCGTAACCATGTTTTCTGGGGAAGTATCTCAACATTGCACTTTTGGGGTATTGCACCCTGCGTTGATCATCATTTATTTTGTTTTGTTGATGGCTATCTCTCATGGAATGAATGGAGGTTATTTTAAGCAAGTAGGCATGCATTTTTAGAGAAGAGCAATGGGCCGCTAACCGAAGCCATGCCTAATTATAGTGGAAGTTTCAGCAATGAGCATCCTTAATAGGAAGAGTGAAAAAAGTAACAGAAAAAGAGTTGTGAAAAAAGAGAGTGGAAAAGAATAGAAGTGAGAGAGAGTTAAAGAGGATTCTCAACATTTGTTGTTCATGTTGTCCCGATATGGATGGCCTATAGTTGAGATACACATTTGCTTTGGTCCTTTGTACAAGCGGCATGAAGGTACCCCATTGTGATACTTTATTGAAACATGTATGTTGAAAGGTCTTGGTACCCTGAAGTTGTGAAACGAGAGGTGTAGTCCTTAGCATTCAAAAAAGTGAGGCAAAACTTACTCATAAGAAGTCAAACTCATGACACATAGATATCTTCATACATTAGATACTTGGTACCCCATCCTTATTATTATTGTTGACATGAATTGCATAGCTCAAAACCATGTTTTATGCTCTCTACTTTTTATTTTGTTGGAGGTTTAGCACATACATTCCCTTCTTACTTTCTTGTGTTCAAGAGTCAAAAGAAATATTCCTGAAAAGAGAGGACAAAGAGTCTTCCAACAATTCAATAGGATTCTCCTAAGCATGCTTTATGATTGATACTACTTATCATTCATGTTTCTTACAATGCTATTTACTATTATGCATGCTTTGTAGAATTTAAGAGTTATAACTTGATGAGTTCATATTACTTATTGTCATTCTTTATTGACTGAACCTTGTGATACTTTGCATGATTACTTAGAAGCAATATATTATAAACTCCAAAGTTCATGTTAGTTTTATCACCTTGATGATCGGGACGAGCATAGGTTAAGCTTGGGGATGTTGATGTATGTAAAATGCATACATGAAATTTGTCCTTTATCATATTGAATTCCCACAAATTTGCAACATATATATATGATGAAAATACCATGTTTTACATTGAATTATGGGGATTTACCAATGATCCTCTTTATTTGGTTTATAAATCTGTAGAACAGGAATTCCCTGTGTTGTCTATTTTCAATTTCAGAGACCTATACGGAGTCAAATTGACCTGTAATTTTTGGAGCGTCACTTTTTCATCGGGAAAAGCACCCTGGAGCTTTGGAGGAGGCCTGGGTGGGCCTGAGGCCCAAAATAGCACAGGTGGCACGCCCAAACATGTAGGGTGCGCCACCTATGGTCTTTCGACCGTCGATCATCCAATCGACCTGGTTCTTTCACCCACCGACGTATTTTGACCTAAAACTCACTATATATATGGCCCCGGAGAGTTCTCGGGAGGAGAGCGCCGCACAAATACAGAAACACGGAAATGGAGGCTGCAGCATAGAAGATTGGAGGGGGAACTCCGCCAGGATCACCGCCAGAGGGATCTCCACCTTCTTCAACGTCTTCATCATCATCATCATGATCAAGGGAGAGTAGTCCACCTCTGGACTACGGGTTTGTGGCAGTAACTTGATCTATTTCTCTCATGTTCTTCATAGTTCTTAGTGCCATATGAGTTGCGTCACATGATTATAGTCATATTTCTAATACCTATGTGGTGGATCCTTATTCTATGATATTGTGCTATGAGATCTCATTGTATTATGTGTAAGATGTATTGATATATGCATAGTATGTGCCCCGTTCTTAAGTATTTGTTTTGATCCAACATCTATGCAAGAGCGTGTGTGGAGTCATGTGTGTATTAGATAGAGTAGCATGGTTTTAGTGATTGGATAGTGATAATAAATTCAAGATCTATTATGGCTTTGCCTTTTCTTTTGCTACCTCAATAGGAATGAAGTAAATGCATGTGCTATGTTCGTCACGTGATAGTAGTGGATCTTTTTTGTTCAAGGTAGCATATTTGATATTCAAACATCATGCCAACATACTTATTGCTATGCTCTGTTAATTCTTAATACAAGATTGCATGGAGTTTTCCCTTTCTTGTGGAGTATAAGAGAGATGTGTTGCATCATCTCTATGTTAGGACGTGATGCCCATATGAATGCTTATCTTACTCATATTATTATTTTGCATCCTAATATCTCATTGATAAATTACTATTTGTCCACTGCAACTTAAAAGAGAGGATCGTCAAGTGAACCCATGAACCCCGGTCCACTGTTTATCATAAGAAACACCTTTATATTGCTTTTATCTTGTTTTCTATTTGCTACAGTATTTAAATCCAAAAATCCAAAAATATTTCCTTTTCTTATTTCCATCCAAAACACCAAAAACTATCAACCTATTTACAGTTTTTTACTTGGTTACTTTATTTCATCTAGTTTTACTCGCTTTATTTTTACTTGTGTTTTATTTACTTACGTGAAACCTTGTGCTTGACAACCACACGCTGGATTTGGGGACACAAGACTTTTATTTTACTTGCAGGATTGCTAGAAGAAGGGAGAAGAGAATACTCTTTGTCTAGTTCCCCGAGAGTTCGATATAAACCCTCGAGTCACCCTTGTGGGGAAGATACTCTACTGATACAACACTTTGCACTTGGAGTCCCAACATATCGAGATCTTTTTGGCGTTGCTAATAGCCGTCATCACATGGGAACTTAAAGCCGTGATGAGAGATGCGCTTAGATTTATATGAATATGTTTGATCTGTTAAAGAGAATATTGAGAAATCTCCTGAACCTAAGGCGGCTGATGCATGTAAAATGCATACATGAACTTTGTCCTTTACCATATTGACTTCCCACATATTTAAAACATATATGATCATAATATCATGTTTTACATTGATTTATGAGGATTTACCAATGTTCCCCTTTATTTGGTTTATAACCTTGAAGAACAGGAAAACCCTGTTTTGCATAATTTTCACTTTTAGAAACATGTACAGAGTCAAATTGACCTGTGATTTTTGGAGCATCATTTTTTCATTGGGAGAAACAACGTGGACCCTGGAAGCACACATGGAGAGGCCCGAGGGCCAAATGAGCATAGGTGGCGTGGCCTGATACGTTGCAAACTTATCTATAATTTTTGATGCTCCATGCTTGTTTTACACTAATTGCAATATGTTTTGTTTACACTTCGTGGCACTTTTATGCATTTTCCAGAACTAACCTATTGACTAGATGCCACAGTGCCAGTTCCATGTTTTCTGCTGTTTTGTATTTAAGAAAAGTTGTAAAGGAAATATTCTCGGAATTGGGTGAAACAAAAGCCAAAGTTCCTATTTTTCCGGAGCGAAGACGGAGTCCAGAGAAGAGACGGAGGAGGGCCACAGGGTGGCCAGACCATGCCTAGGCGCGGCCTGGCCCTGGACCCCGCCTAGGGGTGCTCTAGGGCCACCGGGCCTCCACCGACCTCGCCCTTCCGCCTATATAAAGCTCCCAAATCAAAAACCCTAGAGGAATCCGCCTCCGTCCACGAAAAGTTCCGTAGCTCCGCCGCCGTCGCAGACAAGATCCGGGGGACAAAAGTCTCTGTTCTGGCACCCTATCGGGACGGGGAATTGCCCCCGGAGCCATCTCCATCGACGCCACCGCCATTTTCATCACCGTTGTTGACTCCCATGATGAGAGGCAGTAGTTATCCCCAGGGTTGAGGACTCTACAGGTAGCTATGTGGTTTATCTCTCTCTCCCATGGTGTGATCTTTATGTGATCATGAGCTTTGCAATCTAGATGTCGTTATGCTATTCAAGTGGATTTTACTTATGTGATCTCCGGAGACTCGTTGTCCCACGTGTGTAAAGGTGACAGTGTGTGCACCGTGTGGGTCTCTTAGGCTATATTTCACAGAATACTTGTTCACTGAATTATGATTTGAGTTGGATGTCTTTATAAAATTGTGGTGTGTCAGTATATCCTATGAATGCTCAAAGTGGCATCGTGGGGTGTTCATTAGTACTTGGGAATACATCTTTAAGGTTTTCTTTTGCAGCCCTACACGGTGAATTAGTGTTCGTTATCCAACCAGGGAGTAGTTCAGAGTAGCATAGTGAAGTGCTTATATTTATATTCCTTTATGATATCATTATTGAGATTGACCACTAGTGAAAGTATGATCCCTAGGCCTTATTTCCAAGCATTGAAACACCATTTACAACCAATTCTGCTACATGTTTGCTTGCTGCAATTTTTATTTCAGATTGCAATTACCACTTACAATCATCCATATTACTTGTATTTTACTATCTATTCGCCCAACTAGTGCACATATACACCTGACAAGTGTATTGGGTGTGTTGGGGACACAAGAGACTTCTTGTATCGTAATTTCGGGGTTGCTTGAGAGGGATATCTTTGACCTCCACCTCCCTGAGTTCGATAAACCTTGGTTGATCCACTTAAGAGAAACTTGCTGCTGTTCTACTAACCTCTGCACTTGGAGGCCCAACACTGTCTACAAGAACAGAAGCGTGCATAGACATCAAGCACTTTTCTGGCGCCGTTGCCTAGGAGGTAAGGTAAAAGGTACTCACATCCTCTGGCTACTAAGTTTTTTAGTTGCTGGTGAGTGCTCGAAGTTATTTCCTTTAGATTCTTCAATTACATCTTTTTGTTTCTTGTTTTTATTTTCATTAGTTAGGCTTAATGGAAAACAACAAAAAATTAGAGAGCTTTATATTATTTATCTTGAGTTAGGACATGAGGTGTTTGAAGAGAAAATTTAAAAACCTATGGAACTTTACTTGCATGCTGGTAGCAATGGTATTAGTATGAATTCTTTGAACACCATTATTGCTAATGCTATGGTAAGTCTAAGCTTGGGGAAGCTAGTTTTTATGAAAATGATCTTTTTTGTTTCCCAGCTTCTGAGGAGGAAATTTTCTATGATGATACTATGCCTCCAATATATGATGATTACAATGATGATTTTACTTGCATGCTGGTAGCAATGGTATTAGTATGAATTCTTCGAACACCATTATTGCTAATGCTATGGTAAGTCTAAGCTTGGGGAAGCTAGTTTTTATGAAAATGATCTTTTTTGTTTCCCAGCTTTTGAGGAGGAAATTTTCTATGATGATACTATGCCTCCAATATATGATGATTACAATGATGATTATGTTATTTTTCCACCTACTATTGAGGACATAATTAATTATGAGTACAATATGTCTCCTATATTTGATTATTATGGTGATGAGAATAGTAATGATAGCTCTTTTGTTTAATTCGCTCCCACTACAACTAATAAGAATGCTTATGTGGGGAGTAGTAATTATTTTATGCATGTGGCTCACGATAAAAATGTTTTATGTGATAGTTATATTATTGAGTTTATTCGTGATGCTACTGAAAGTTATTATGAGAGAGGAAAATATGGTTGTAGAACTTTTCATGGTACTAAAACATCTCTCTATATGCTGAAAGTTTTGAAGTTACTCTTGTTTTATCTTATTACGCTTGTCACTTTGTTCTTTGTGAATTTTTGTGTGTACAAGATTTCTATGCATAGGAAGTGGGTTAGACTTAAATGGGTTTTGAATTTGCATCTTGATGCTTCTTCACTTAAAAATACTTGATGCTAGCTCTTTTTCTACGCCTAGCTGAAAGGCGTTAAAAAAAGCACTCTTGAAAGATAACCCATGTTTAATTTCTTTTAAAAGTAATAAAGCATCCATTATCGAAAATACAACTTTTTTCTGTATGGCAATCAGGCTATCGAGGGCAGTTTCAAACTGCTGTTCAATGAGTCTTATAAATCTGAGGTTGCCAAGACACTGAGGTCTGCTGAGTAGGTTTGAAAAACCTCTCTCAACTCTCTCGGGCTTGACTGACGGCTGGAGATTGTATAGAAGCTTTGCCAAATGAAATTTCCTCTGTTTTCTGGGTGTCTGCAAGAACCGATCTTAGCAAAACCTGCTGCTTGAGTTTGACATGGAAGCTGAGGAAACCATCACTCCTTTGCGTGATTCAGTCAAAATTAGCTTGGCCATCGTGTTGTGTAGCCAAGCATCGAATGTTGTTGATGCTGGTTCTGATCGTGATGAGTTTTTGTTGCTAGATCCGCAATCTATACAGAGTTTGAAATATCATGACTTGAATCCGCAGTCTATACGGAGTTTGTATTTTCAAAGAGAAGAGAAATGCAAAAGAAAAAGAATTATAAAGATTATTGTTATTTCCGTTGCCATATGGAGTACAGACTATATGCAAGTTTTCTCTCAAAATGAAAAATTGTTAATGTCTAGAAATGTATATGTAACAAAGTATTGCAAAGAGGAAATAGCAGAGTGTACAAACTAGCTAGTGTCTGCTCATTGTGTTCTGATGAACCAATTTATACAGACGTCACGCTTGGACATGCGGATTAGTTTAAGCGGTATCGTCGCGCTCATGTCTAGATAAATCCTGAAACGAAGCCCCTAGGTTCCGGGTGAACGATCTAACCAAAGCTCCTAGCTCATTCATCCAAAATCTCAGCGAAAATATAGCCTGCGAGGACATTAAAATGAACAAGATGAGAGAACCGACAAGGTACTCAATTTTTTTTCACAGAAGGAGGATGCACACATACATAAGAAAAAGGCTCGCAGAGAACCAAAAAGCAAATTTGATGCATACCTTGCTAGCAATAGTGTTGGACATCCATTCCAGACCTTCATACAATCCCTCACCTGTTGTAGCACAAGTGCTCTGGATGTGCCTGCAAGCAAAAGAAAAAAAAATGCTTAACGTCATCTGCTGTGTTACAAAGCAAGATGTAGCTATGCCAATTAGCAAGCCAAAGTGCAGATATACATTCTTCGGTAAAAATAAGAAATAAATAAGAAATATATGGGAAAATCAGCCAATTAAAGTGACAGCTGAAACATCACAGTCGCATCTCAGGGGGTGTTTGGTGTGGCTTTTTGCTGTGCTAAGAAGCTCACCAAAAGCACCTAAATAGTGCTTTTTTAGCTTTGGATTTTGAAGCCAAAAACAAAGATCCTATTTTTTGGCTTAAAATCCAAAAGCAAAAAAACACCTATTTAGGTCTTTTGCGTGCATTGCAAAGCTCAAAAGTCAAAAAAGCCACACCAAACACCCCCTCAGTATATTGAAAAGGCAAGCAAGAGGCGCATAGCTACCAGTGTCGCCGGCGAAGGGAGTGCAGCCCAAGCTTATCAGTAATCTCAGCAGCATCCATAGCATTTGGAAGATCATTCTTGTTAGCAAGCACAAGCAACACAACATCACGTAACCGATCCTGCAATCAGTGGACATGTGAATAATAGTGAGCTCCAAAATCACTAGGAGAAATCCTGCAAAAAAAATCAGAGGAGAAAGTCCAAAAAGCATTGCAGAGGAGACCATACACGCTGCATTCCCCTAACTGCCAGGTGATAAATTTATAGTTATGTTGATAGGTCGAATCTAAGAATATACCTCATTCAGCATCCTGTGGAGCTCACACCGGGCATCATCAACACGGTCCCTATCGCTGCTGTCCACCACAAAGACGATAGCCTGGGTGTTCCCGAAGTAATGCGTCCACAAAGGCCTGACCTGTTTTTACAAATACACAACAACTTAAGAACCCAGTTTAACAGCAAGATTGCGGGGGAATTCAAAGAAATAACATATCAATGGATATCAATGGAAGCGAATTGAAGATATTCTCCTGAAAATAAATTTGTCAAAAGGTGCAGACTATGTTATTGTTATCTATGTACCTTGGCATGACCGCTGACGTCCCACATAGTGAAGCTCATGTTATTGTACCCCATTGTTTCAACATTGAACCCTGTATTAGGAGGAAAATCAGTTTTGTGAAAAATTGGATAAATCATCCTGGAGAACGAAAATTGCAGAGGAAGTATTCAATCTGTTATATAACTACAATAAACATACGCCGGAGGACAAAAAAAAGTAAGGTACGATGGTAGACACTTATATATAAAAAATCTGGCCCATAGACAGGAAACTTCTCGGTACGCGTCCCGTCAACTTTTTCCAAATTTGAATATTAATAAGTAGGAATTATTTTTACTTGGTGGGGTCCAGTAGTAAATTAGACATTTTATAATAAATATTCACAAATTTTTTCTAACATACATGCACCAACAAAAACCAATCGGCAAAGATGCATAATGGAGAACATATAAGCCACTTTTTTTTATCTATTTAAGAGTATAGAGTGTATAATTTAAACCGGTTAACAAAATACATGAAGTGCCAAAAAAGCTTAAAATAAATTTTTCACATTCTCCAAAGTTATGAATTATGATAATCATTTAAGTCAATAAGGCACACAATCGCGCCATGGTCCAGATGCTCACCTAGGGTGGGGATTGTGGTGACGACCTCGCCAAGCGTAAGCTTGTAGAGGATTGTGGTCTTTCCGGCAGCGTCGAGACCCAGCAGCAGGATCCGCATCTCCTTATTGGCGAGCCGGCCGCTAAACAGCTTGGTGAACGTCAGCCCCATCTCCTCTCCTCCAGCGCAGGTACTTTCTTCCTCCCACCTCGTCTATATATCCTGCAGCCCACAAAAACATGATCCCACCTCGTCTCAGATACGGATAACCACGCCGATACACTGATTCTCCAAAAACACGGATCTTTTTTTATGTTGGCATATGTATAATAAATATTAATATATATATAAATTACTGATTATTGTATGGTAACGAGTGGCGATTTGCACAAAAATAACCCAAAAGTGAAAGAAAAGCACAGACTGACCCTCCGGCGAAACTATTTCACCCATCTAACCCTTTTGTGTGGCGCCCCTCTCATGGGCGCCACACATGCCCATGTGGCGCCCGTCCGGCCGGCGCCACACACCCATCCGACGTGGCCCGTCGACGCTGAGCTGGGTGAGCCGATCCGACGTGGCAGCCCGTGTGGCGCCGCTCACGCCGGCGCCACACATTGAAAGTGTGGCGCCGCTCGGAAGGGCGCCACACATCCACTTAAGTTTGGCCGCGCGCGCCCAGCCAGCCCGACCCTCTTCTTCTTTCTTTCTCCCTCCGTTCGTCCTCTCTCCTCACAGGCGCCCGTCTCTCTCTCCCCCCTCTCCCCCCAACCAAATCCACCACCAAATCATCAGATCTGTCCGTGGAGATCGTTCCCAACTCGTTCCTTGAGGTAATCTCCTCCGTTCCCCTTCTTTTCATCCATTGATTTTGTGCCATTGGTTGAATCTAAATGTCAAACCCTAGATGTGGATTTGGTTGATTTGAGGGTGGAGATGGATTTAGTTGGATGTTAGGGTTGTTGAAGTAGGAGAAATGGTAGTGTGCTAGTTTGTATGGATAGACTATGTTGATTATGGTAACTAATGAACACATGTGTGTATGTGTTGTTCCCATTATGCTAGGGGGATGGAAAGAATTGTTCATGTTCATCATGTGGACAAGGATGCTTATTTGAAGGGAAACATAGAGCCGGACCCGGAAGAGGTTGACTTGGTGTTTGACCTTAGCCCTAGCTTTGCGGAGGTGGTAGCACAAGTGAGGGTTGAGTTGAATTGGAATGAGCCAAATGATGGTGTTGAGCTAGAGGGAAGGCATAATGTGGGGTTTGGAATGCACACCCGTTGGAAGACAATGCGGATCAACTCCGAGCAACGTTGGTCCGTTTACAAGGAGACGGTGGCCGGGTCACAAGATAAGGCTTTGGAGTTGTTTGCAACCAAGACGGTTGATGCTCGTATCGAGCTTGACCTTAACCGGCCATCCTCCCCCGTTCGAGAGAGGAGTCCACCACCCATGAGCCAAGAAGAAGCCACCCAATCTCCCATTGTCCAATCTCCCATTGCCCAACAACCACCGTTGGATAATGAGTATGACGAGCATGACGATGGTGATGATGGTTTCGAGATGAATGGCAACAATATCGGTGATTTGGATAAATATTGGACGCAAGAGGAGATGGACCACTCCATTCCTTATTCCCGATGCTATGCGTCGGACTCGGATGATGATGGACCCGAAGAGGAGGTTGATGAGGATGGCTTGACGGCTAAGGAAGCCGAAAGAGCCGAGATCTTCAAGAAGGTAACCGGACGGGATATCCGGGTACCATTGTTCCGTGATGTTAGTCTTGCGGATGGAGCCGTGGTTGATGGTGGCAAAAGTTTTCTTCTTGGAGCTAGGCCAATATCGAAGAGAGATGTGGATGCTACGACGGCTATGATCTCTAAAGGGCTCACGTTTGATACCTTCTTGGAATTGAAGATATGGTTGAAGGAGTTCTCCATTAAGCATCATCGCCCTTACATTGTTGTTCACTCCGACTTGAAGAAGCGGTACACGCTAAAATGTGTGGATAAAAGGTGCCCATGGGTTGTCCGTGCAAGACCTTTCAAAAAGGGCCCTCTTGGCACATAACAAGTTGTGTAGCCACTCACATGTGCCGGGGGCCGAAGCTTGATGGCAAGGATGCGCAGCCGGACCACCGTCAACTCACATCCGAGTTCATTGCATACAAGCTCTCGGCGGAGATATCATCACTTCCTATCATGAGAATTAAGTCCGTGCAAGATATGGTCAAATCCCGGTTTGCCTACGACGTCAAGTACGGGAAGGCATGGAAGGCCAAACAAGCCGCATTTAAGATGTTGTACGGTGATTGGGAGGAAGCGTACAACCGAGTCCCTAGGTTGTTGTTAGCGATGGCCGCAACTAACCGAGTCCCTAGGTCCCACGGCAACAAGCTCCAAGCACACAAGCCCCACGGCAACAAGATCCAAGCACACAAGCTCCAAGCACACAAGCCCCACGGCAACAAGCTCCAAGCCAACAAGCTCCAAGTCAACAAGCTCCAAGGCAACAAGCCCCACGGCAACAAGCTCCAAGCACACAAGCCCCACGGCAACAAGCTCCAAGCACACAAGCCCCACGGCAACAAGCTCCAAGCACACAAGCTCCAAGGCAACAAGCCCCACGGCAACAAGCCCCACGGCAACAAGCTCGTACGCAACAAGCTCCAAGGCAACAAGCCGCAAGGCATCCAACACAATGGCGACAAGGTCCAAGGATTCAAGTTGGGCTTAGTAGAAGTCGGCATGGTGGCCGTCGGGGTACTAGCATGATAGGATACCTAGCGGGGCCTTATCCGTATGTGTCTCCAAGTTAATAATTGCATTGTACTTTCTATTTTCCTATTCCATGACTAACTTTGATTTTTCAATTTGGTTTTCAGGTATGGCAACTCAACCCACCAAGGGGAAGGGGGCATGGGAGGGCAATGACAAGGAGGAGTCCGTTTGGGAGGAGGCGGTAAGGACGGTGCGGAAGAGGGAGAAGGAAGCACTAGAGAGGAAGAGGCGGGAGGAGATAGCTAAGAAGAAGGAGGAAGATGATCGTATGCAAAGGGGGTATGAGGAATACCTATTGCGCAACAAGAGGAGGAACGACAAGTTGAAGGCCGAACGGGACCGCGAGGCACGGGCAAAATTCCTGAGGAGCTGCCAACTTGAGCAAATAGCGAGGGAGAGGGCAAATAGGATGCACCTAGAGGAGGTGGCTAAGGAGGCGGAGCGCATCAAGGAGGAAAGAGCTCAAGCGGAAGCTTCAAAGACGGAGGAGCGTCACCATTTCTTCGACTCCGTGGTTCAGTTGGCTCGGGACATAAGGGAGAAGGAAGAATTGGCTGAAGAATCTAAGAAGAAGAAGGCGAGGGGGGAGGGAGCCTTTGCCACGCAGTGATGTCCCTTTGGCTATGTTCTTGTTGTCGAACCTTTTATGTTGTCGAACCATGATGTTGTCGAACCTTGATCTTCTCGAACCTTCATGTCGTTGAACCTTATTGTAATTGGAACCTTGATGTCGTCGAACCTTATTTGTCGTTTGAACCATTATGCTGTGTCGTACATATGTGCAATGCTGTACTCAAACCTGTTTGAATATGCTAGGATTTGTCATGGTTCTAACACAAGTCAATGTGTGGCGCCCTCCGCACCGGCGCCACACGCAGCCGTGTGGCGCCCGTGTCATAGGCGCCACACATGCCAACATATATCAACTTCTGGGTCGAAAACATCCAGGGGCTCCGGACGATTAGTCCTTAGCCGTTTTGGCGAGGCTCTTTGTGTGGCGCCCGCGGCATCGGCGCCACACAGGCAAGTGTGGCGCCCGTGGCATCGGCGCCACACAAAGAGCCTCGCCAAAACGGCTAAGTCCCAGACGATTTGTCTTACAGTATGTGTTGGGCAAACTTAAGTGGATGTGTGGCGCCCTTCCGAGCGGCGCCACACTTTCAATGTGTGGCGCCGGCGTGAGCGGCGCCACACGGGTTGCCACGTCGGATCGGCTCACCCAGCTCAGCGTCGACGGGCCACGTCGGATGGGTGTGTGGCGCCGGCCGGACGGGCGCCACATGGGCATGTGTGGCGCCCATGAGAGGGGCGCCACACAAAAGGGTTAGATGGGTGAAATAGTTTCGCCGGAGGGTCAGTCTGTGTTTTTCTTTCACTTTTGGGTTATTTTTGTGCAAATCGCCGTAACGAGTATTACTATGTAGGTGTATAGGAGTACGTTGACAAGGTTGTGTTGCCAGAAAAGCTTGACAACTAGTACAAGAGATATACTAGATAATAACTTGATAATCTGACCGCAAGTACGGTGACATGGTTGTTGCCAGAAAAGCTTGACGACCAGTACAAGAGATGTACTAGATAACAACTTGATAATCTGACCGCAAGTCGACAAAAAATTCCGAAAAGGAGTAAGTAACATGATCGAGGTCATTAGCTAGGAAATCCAGTTGAGGTTTATGAATTCAATTGAGGTGTTCTATACTTCTTCTCTTGACCTGTGTAATCTTTACTGAACAAGATTCTATCGACGCCGGTGTTCTGTAAGCTATGCTTTTATCCATTGAGCAAGATTTCCAGTAGCTAGCTAAGGGTGGGGCACATCAAGCCAGCGAAAGCGACTCCGACCAAGAGGAACCGGAGAAGCGGCGGTGGGAGGAGGGGAAACTGACCTGCAATCCTGCACGGTGCAGCGGCGGGCGGCGGACGTCGGATCGGCGGCGTATCGTGAGGTGCCCAGCAGGTCAGGAGGTCGGGAGGTTAAAAGACAAACAAAAGGGCGGCGTATCGTGAGCGTATCCCACTGGAACACGGATCAGTTTACGTGCGTTTCCTTTTCCGCATCAATTACGGAATGATAAGGAAGGAAGGAATTGATGGAAACGTATTCAATTTCGGATCCAGTATTGCATATACGCAAGGATGAATTGATTAGGCATTTAGGCAATGCATCGATTAGCAAGCGGAGCCAGCGAGCTAATTAAAATTCATCAACGATCAGGATAGATTCAATCATTCAATCTACTTCACACACACACGTGATGAACCCAAAAAAAGGTCATGTCGCACTACCACGGTAGCACCGTCGGCTAATGGAAGAACTATGGAACAAGGCATCGATTACCTCAAGAGGCTAATGCATGAATCTGAAATTGGTATCTAATATCCATGGGCTTTGGACACATAATAAACTAGATCTAAGGCTTCGTTCATGGGCCGCTAGAGGAGGGGCTACACAACGCGCCAACGCCTAGGGATGTAAACGGATTGGATCGGATCGAATCGGATATTGTTGTTTTCATATCATTTACCATATTTTTTATGGATTCGGATTGGAGCGAACAATGCTCGGATGAGGATTCAAATGCAGATTGTATCGGATTGCAGATATGGAGCGGATTCAGAGCGAACTCGAATCGGAAGAGGATATTCGATAAAAACAACACAAAAATGAGAAATATGATTCTTATATCTAAAAATATAAGCAAAAAAGTGCAACAATGAACTATATCAAAAAATGTACACTTGTTTGTACAACAAACTGACTTATGTGTCGACACAACATGCATAGTTGGACGCACAGGCTAAATGCGTTGTCTAGGTATTTGGGGTTGGACAAATTTTATCGGATTATCCTCTGTGAGAATATCGGATTATCCCAAAAAAGTGTCAGATAATCCGTATCCATCAGATCTTATCAATACCATTTCCGCTATCGTATTCATCGGATATCCGCTTGACGAATATCCACATCTGCATCCATATCTGACGGATCTCTTAATATGCATACACTGGTAGAAAAAAGGCCTTCCGTCCAGCCCCATTAGTCGCGAAAATGCAAGAACCGCGACCAATGGGGCCTTTAGTCGCGGCTCGGGTGACGAACCGCGACCAAAGGCCAGGGCCCAGCGCGCTCGGTGGCCAGCTGGTGGACGGGAGGGGCTTTAGTCGCGGTTGGCCAGGCCAACCGCGACTAAATGTCCTCAGGCCTGGCCCAAAGGCCTTTAGTCGCGGTTGGCCAGGCCAACCGCGACTAAAGCCCCTCCCCTATATATACCATCCAGCCTACAGCACTTAGCCATTTGGTGTCACTTCTCTTCACAAACTTCACAAGGGGGTGTAGGGTTTGGTTTTGGCTCCTCTTATGCACACAAGGTGTTTGATGAAATGTCCCAAGAGCATGAAACAAACATGATATGAAGTGTCGGAGCCACACTTGATCGAGCTTCCTCATTTATTTTTTCCTCCTCGATCGCGGTTAGCAACAACTTGAACCTTTCATATATATGTGTCATTGATAAAATATGCATATGGGTGTAGTTCATTGTTTAATTTCTATTTAGTTTAACAAATGCATGATGGTTAATTATATATTTTGTATTATAATAATGCAGATGAATCGGCAATGGATGTACGCTAGCCGACTCTCCGGCGAATTCACTACGGGTTTGAAAGATTTCCTCGTAGTGGCTAATGCGAACAAGCAGGGGGGGTTTTGTTATCTGTCCATGTGTTGACTGTAAGAATCAGAAGGGTTACTCTTCCTCAAGGGAAGTTCACCTGCACCTGATTCGGCACGGTTTCATGCCAAGCTATAATTGTTGGACCAAGCATGGAGAAAGAGGGGTTATAATGGAAGAAGATGAAGAAGGGGATGACATCGATGAGAGCTATCTTGATCATTTCGGTGATACTTTCATGGATGATGCTGAAGGTGGGGAAGGTGAAGGGGAAGGTGATCAAGAAGAGGCACGTGATGAGCCCGCTGATGATCTTGGTCGGACCATTGCTGATGCACGGAGTCGCTGCGAAACTGAAAAGGAGAGGGAGAATTTGGATCGCATGTTAGAGGATCACAAAAAGTCGTTGTACCCAGGATGCGATAATGGTCTGAAAAAGCTGGGCTGCACACTGGATTTGCTGAGATGGAAGGCACAGGAAGGTGTAGCTGACTCGGGATTTGAAAACTTGCTGAAAATGTTGAAGAATATGTTTCCAAAGAATAACGAGTTGCCCTCCAGTACGTACGAAGCAAAGAAGGTTGTCTGCCCTCTAGGTTTAGAGGTTCTGAAGATACATGCATGCATCAACGACTGCATCCTCTACCGCGGTGAATACGAGAATTTGAATGAATGCCCGGTATGCACTGCATTGCGTTATAAGATCAAGGCGATGACCCCGGTGACGATGTCGAGGGCCGGAAACCCGGGAAGAAGGTTCCCGCCAAGGTGATGTGGTATGCTCCTATAATACCACGGTTGAAACGTCCGTTCAGGAACAAAGAGCATGCCAAGTTGTTGCGATGGCACAAAGAGGACCGTAAGTCGGACGGGGAGTTGAGACACCCCGCAGATGGAACGCAATGGAGAAAGATCGACAGAGAGTTTAAAGATTTTGCAGATGACGCAAGGAACATAAGATTTGGTCTAAGTACAGATGGCATGAATCCTTTTGGCGAGCAGAGCTCCAGCCATAGCACTCGGCCCGTGACTCTATGCATCTACAACCTTCCTCCTTGGTTGTGCATGAAGCGGAAGTTCATTATGATGCCGAGTGCTCATCCAAGGTCCAAAGCAACCCGGCAACGACATCGATGTGTACCTAAGGCCATTAGTTGATGAACTTTTACGGTTGTGGGGCAGACCTGGTGTCCGTGTGTGGGATGAGCACAAAGAAGAGGAATTTGACCTACGAGCGTTGCTTTTCGTAACCATCAACGATTGGCCTGCTCTTAGTAACCTTTCGGGACTATCAAATAAGGGATACAATGCATGCACGCACTGCTTACATGAGACTAAAAGTGTACATTTGCCAAATTGTAAGAAGAACGTGTACACGGGGCATCGTCGATTTCTTCCGAAAATTCATCCGATAAGAAAGCGCGGCAAGCATTACAACGGCAAGGCGGATCACCGGCCGAAGCCTCGCGGAACGCTGCTTGGTGCTGAGGTATTTGATATGGTCAAGGATTTGAAAGTCATCTTTGGAAAGGGTCCGCGGACAATCAATTCCGAAGGGAGCTGACGGGCACGCACCCATGTGGAAGAAGAAATCTATATTCTGGGAGCTAGAACATTGGAAAGTCCTAGATGTCCGCTCTTCAATCGACGTGATGCATGTTACGAAGAATATTTGCGTGAACCTGCTAAGCTTTTTGGGCGTGTATGGGAAGACAAATGATACAAAGGAAGCACGGCAGGACCAGCAACGCTTGAAAGACCCTGATGACCAGCATCCGGAATGGTTTCAAGGTCGTGCCAGCTACGCTCCGACCAGAGAAGAGAAGGTCATCTTTTTTGAATGCACGAGCGTATTAAGGTCCCGTCTGGATTCTCGTCCAATATAAAGGGAATAATAAACATGGCGGAGAAAAAGTTCCAAAACCTGAAGTCTCACGACCGCCACGTGATTATGACGCAATTGCTTCCGATTGCTTTGAGGGGGCTCTCGCCGGAAAATGTTCGAGTAGCCATTGTGAAGCTATGTGCATTCCTCAATGCAATCTCTCGGAAGGTAATCAATCCGGAAGTTCTACCACGGTTACGGAACGATGTGGTCCAATGTCTTGTCGGTTTCGAGTTGGTGTTCCCGCCATCCTTCTTCAATATTATGACGCACCTCCTGGTTCACCTAGTCGAAGAGATTTCCATTCTCGGTCCTGTATTTCTACACAATATGTTCCCCTTCGAGAGGTTCATGGGAGTATTAAAGAAATATGTTCGTAACCGTGCTAGGCCGGAAGGAAGCATCGCCAAGGGCTATGGAAATGAGGAGGTAATTGAGTTTTGTGTTGACTTTGTTCCCGACCTTAAGCCGATTGGTCTTCCTCGATCGCGGCACGAGGGGAGACTAAGTGGAAAAGGCACGATCGGAAGGAAATCAACGATATGTATGGACGGCCATTCTCCGATCGAAGCACACCACACGGTTCCGACCAATTCCAGCTTGGTGGCTCCGTACTTTGAGAAACACAAGAATATTTTACGCTCGGACAACCCGGGGAAGCCTGAATCCTGGATTAGGAAGGCCCACATGGAGACTTTCGGCAGTTGGTTGAGAAAACATTTAATGAGTGACAATGAGGTTGTAGATCAGCTGTACATGTTGGCCAAGACACCATCTTCGACTATAACGACTTTCCAAGGGTACGAGATAAATGGGAATACATTTTACACGATCGCCCAAGATAAAAAGAGCACCAACCAAAACAGTGGTGTCCAGCTTTGATGCGAGCAACCGAGAATGGGCAAAAGTTCACATATTATGGTTACATAGAGGAGATATGGGAACTTGACTATGGACCCTCCTTCAAGGTCCCTTTGTTCCGGTGCAAATGGTTCAAGCTAACAGGAGGTGGGGTAAAGGCGGACCAGCAATACGGAATGACAATGGTGGATTTCAACAATCTTGGTTACCTTGAAGAACCATTCGTCCTAGCGAAAGATGTCGCTCAGGTTTTCTATGTCAAGGACATGAGTAGCAAACCGAGGAAACGGAAAGATAAGAAAACGATCAGTACATCATGCGATGATCCAAAGCGCCACATTGTTCTTTGAGGGAAAAGAAACATCGTGGGAGTGGAGGACAAGACAGACATGTCAGAAGATTATAATATGTTTGGTGAAATTCCGCCCTTCAAAGTGAACACCGATCCAAGCATTAAGTTAAATGATGAGGATGCTCCATGGATACGGCCCAATCGTAAGCAAGCGGGGACACAAGGGAAGAAATGATGTGTAATAATTTATTGTACCAAACTTTGTTGAATGGATCATGCGAATTATATTGCCCGTGATGTGTTTGGTGTCCATTTTCGAATGATTCGATTGATTCGAGATAGCACTGATGATACATGAAATTTGGAGTGATTTAGTCATACTCCTGCCTAGGCGTATAATATGCATACTCGTAGTCTTCATAGTCGCCGCCGTTGTACTGGTAGTCGTCGCCTTCTAAGTTGCCGCCGTCGTCGTCGCTGCTGCTGTCGTCGCTGTCGTCGGGCGGCGCTCGTGGCTCGAACTGAGGGTAGCGCAGGCGGGGGATATCGCCGGCCGTGATGTAGTCCATGACGCTCTGCGAGAGTCCGGCCGTACCACCATAGCCGACGGCCGGCCTCGTGGAAGTTCCCGGGAGGCAGACCGTCCTCCTCATACCTGGCGAGCGCCCTCTCACGCCGATTGATGAAGAAGGCGTCCCAAGTATGCTGGTTATCGGGATGCCAGCGGGGATTCATCCGCTGCTCCGGCGTGAGGTCGAGGTAGTAGTGGTTCGTGATGGCCGCCCGGCGCGCAGTACCCTAAGGGAGTGGAGGGACCGGCACGCCGCCGGCGCTTAGGCTCCAGCCGGCGTGGACGCGGTAGCCCGGTGGGCAAGGGTAGTTCGAGGCGCAAAGCTCCTCCACCTGCTGGTAGGTTAGAGTGGGTGCGGTGGAAACCATGAGTGAGTGATGAGAGATTGTAGAGATGTGATAATGCTGGCCAAGCCGGGCAACATATATGTAGTGAGAAATGGCGGGAAAAATGGGAGCGGGAAGACAGGAGGCGGGAAGAAAGTGGCGGGAAGAAAGAGGCGGGAAGAAAGAGGCGGGAAGAAATTGGCGGGAAGAAAGAGGCGGGAAGACAGGGAAGAAATGGCGGGAAGAAGAGGAATCCAGAGCTGGTCATCTAATCTTTAGTCCCGGCTGGTTGGTGCAACCGGGACTAAAGGTGGTTTTGTATCATCTAATAAAACTGTCGGCCGGGAAGAACTGGCGGGAAGAGGGGGGCGGAAAGACAGAGGCGGGAAGAGGGGGCCGGCGGAAAGACAGAGGCGGGAAGAGGGGGCCGGCGGAAAGACAGAGGCGGGAAGAGGGGGCAGGCGAAAAGACTGAGGCGGAAAGATTTTTAAATGAATTAGTTTTATTTTCTGAATTTTTTGATATATTATTTGTATTTTTAAGATTTTTAAATGAATTAGTTTTATTTTTCTGAATTTTTTGATATATTATTTGTATTTTTAAGATTTTTAAATGAACTAGTTTTATTTTTCTGAATTTTTTGATATATTATTTGTATTTTTAAGATTTTTAAATGAATTAGTTTTATTTTTCTGAATTTTTTGATATATTATTTGTATTTTTCAGATTTTTAAATGAACTAGTTTTATTTTTCTGAATTTTTTGATATATTATTTGTATTTTTCAGATTTTGAAAAAGAAAAGTAATTGGAAAAAGACCCTTTGGTCGCGGTTGGGGTCACCAACGCGACTAAAGGGTATTTTTCCGCGGGAAACGAAAACCCGGCGAAAATACCTTTTGGTCGCGGTTGGGGTCACCAACCGCGACCAAAGGTACCCCTTTGGTCGCGGTTCGTGAGCCCAACCGCGACCAAAGGCTCTTCCCTATAAATTTGCGCGCGCGCGGACGGCCGCGCACTTCTTCTTCTCCGCCGAACCGTCGCCTCGTCTCTGCAGCGTCGCGCCGTCGCCGCCCTCGTCTTCTATGCCGTCAGGCTGCCCGCCGAGAGCGCCGCGCGTCGCCGTCGTAGTCCGCCCTCGTCGTCGCCGGGCTTCTTACTGGTGCCGCGCCGCCGTAGTCGTCGATCCTCCCGTAAGAACCGCCGGCCGCTCGCCGCCCTCGATCGTCGGAAATTAACACACCGCCGCCACACGCGCGCCGCGCAGCCACACGCGAGCCGCGCCGCCACTTTCGCCGCCTCCGCCGCCCCTTGCACCCGCCGCCGCCGCCGCATGCATCCGGCCGCGCGCGCCGCAGTGCCGCGCGCCGCTCGGCAGAGAGAGATAGATCGAGGGGAGAGAGAGAGAGGCCAGCGCGCGCCTGGCCGTTTTTTTTGTTTTTTTATTATTTGTAACTAACTTTTGTTAATTAAAAATGTAACTTAATTAAATTATGTGAAGAACACTAATTTGTAACTAAGTTTTTTTGTTTTTTTATTATTTGTAACTAACTTTTGTTAATTAAAAATGTAACTTAATTAAAATTTTGACTTAATAAAATTAAAACTTAACATATTATTATGACTTAATAAAATTCTGACTTAATATGACTTAAATTTTGACTTAATATGACTTAAAATTTTGACTTAATAAAATTAAAACTTAACATATTATTATGACTTAATAAAATTTTGACTTAATATGACTTAAATTTTGACTTAATATGACTTAAAATTTTGACTTAATAAAATTAAAACTTAACATATTATTATGACTTAATAAAATTTTGACTTAATATGACTTAAATTTTGACTTAATATGACTTAAAATTTTGACTTAATAAAATTAAAACTTAACATATTATTATGACTTAATAAAATTAACTTAACTAAAATTTTGACTTAATATGACTTAAATTTTGACTTAATATGACTTAAAATTTTGACTTAATAAAATTAAAACTTAACATATTATTATGACTTAATAAAATTTTGACTTAATATGACTTAAATTTTGACTTAATATGACTTAAAATTTTGACTTAATAAAATTAAAACTTAACATATTATTATGACTTAATAAAATTTTGACTTAATATGACTTAAATTTTGACTTAATATGACTTAAAATTTTGACTTAATAAAATTAAAACTTAACATATTATTATGACTTAATAAAATTAACTTAACTAAAATTTTGACTTAATATGACTTAAATTTTACAAGAACTCAAAATAACTTAACATATTATTTGTATTTTTTCACTTTTAAAAGAACTCTAGACTTGACTTAGAAATTTTGTCTTAAATTTTTTGACTTAACGAAAATTTGACTTAACCACCGCGCGTATACAGAGGGGGCCGGCAGCGCTCGTCGCCCCCTCCGTATACGCGCGGTGTTTTTTTGGGATCGAGAGGGGGCGGCGAGGGTTATGTGTCGTCGGAATCGCTACCGCCCTTTCGCCACCGCTTCGCCACCGCCACCGGTCTCTCGGTCACGCGGTCACTGCGAGGTCGATCGTCCGCATATATATACACATCTAATACACGCGTCCCCCCTCTCGCCTCCCTCGTCGCCCTCTCTCTTTATATGTAGATGTGATAATTAATGCTGCCATATACACAATTACTTAGTTTTTACTACATGTTTTCAGGACTGACATATGGCGGACGATAGAGCTGACCCGATTATGGACAACTATGATCAAGAAGTTGAAGAACAGATATTTGGTATCATAAAAGGCGATATTCCTTATGTGCCGACCGAACAAGATGAAGAGGATATTTCTTCTTATCTGAATCTTGACGGTCAAGATGAAGGCCGTCAGCAAGATGATGGGGAAGAAACGTCGGTAAACGACGATCTTCAATTGCAAGTAGCAACCAGCTCCGGTGCCGATGTATATATATACATTTTGCCTCTGGTGATACAAACTTACTGATTTGAATAAATATGTGTGTACTAACACGCGCGACTCTCTTTCTTATTTTAGCCCTCGGCCGGATCGTCGAAAAAATCGAGTACGTCGTCGTCAAAGCGTGGCGCAACCAAGACGCTCAAACCAGGAGAAACATATACCATCGAGGTTGTCGACATTGCAACCGGCAGGCCGCTGGAGCCCCCGAATCAC
This sequence comes from Lolium rigidum, assembly GCF_022539505.1. NCBI lineage: Eukaryota > Viridiplantae > Streptophyta > Magnoliopsida > Poales > Poaceae > Lolium > Lolium rigidum. Next base: position 14,392,231 of record NC_061510.1, read on the forward strand.
GCCACCAAGTTTATCAACCAATGCGGAGCCGTTGTTAGAGACAACATCCCGATCACCCTCCAGGAGTGGAATGAGCCAAAGAAGGCACGTCTTGGTTTCACTTTTGTCGACAAGAGAACTAAAAAGGATTGCTTTAAAAAGCTTATGGAGCATTTCATCCTACCTCCGGAATACCACAAATTCTATGAGGAGGGTAACAAGATTCAGGAAAACAAGGAGAGGAGGAGGCTAGTCAAACACTTCGCTCTTGGTAAGATGGCCGATACATTCCGGAAATTCAAGCAAAATCTAGCCCGTGACTATGTCAACCAGAACAAGACTCCGGAATTCAAAGGACAGTATGAGAGACTTGAACATGATTGGCCAGAATTTGTGAAGCGAAGAAATCGGAGCATTTCATTGAAATATCGAAAAAAATAAGGAAAATGCGGCTAAGAAGGAGTACAATCATGTTATGGGGCCAGGAGGGTATCGCTTTTGGGAGCCTAAGTGGGAGAAGATGGAGAACGAGCTGGGGAGGCGAGGAATCCGTCCGAGTACGGAGGGATGGGACCGAAGGGCCAAAAGCTGGTGAGTACGGGCATGGGGGAACGCTAGACCCGGAGACGAGGGCGTGTGTTTACGGGAACAAAATGTTTAAACCCACCCAAGCCCTTATTGACGCAATGAGGGATGCTCAAGAGGGGAAGATCAAGTTCAACGGAGAGAACGATGCGCACGACAAGAGCCCTCGGGAATCCCGAACACGGAGGACGTGTACGAGGCATGCCCGCGAACATTACATGGAAAGAAGGGTTCTCCCGGGACGATGACCCATACGGTTACGAAGCCGTAAGAGAAAGTCGGATCGGGATGCAGATGTTGTGGCGCGGTTGGAATCGGAAGTCGATGAGATGAAGAAAACCCTGTCTATACTAGTACAGGAGAGATCGGCAGCTGGGACGCATGAAGATCATCCAGCGGATCTCGGAAGCCAGCAGCGGAGAAGCAGCGTGGCTTCCACGGAGGTCTAGCCGGCTGCTGATACGTCTCCAACGTATCGATAATTTCTTATGTTCCATGCTACTTTATTGATGATACCTACATGTTTTATGCACATTATATGTCATATTTATGCATTTTCTGGAACTAACCTATTAACAAGATGCCGAAGAGCCGATTCTTTGTTTTCTGCTGTTTTTGGTTTCAGAAATCCTAGTAAGGAAATATTCTCGGAATTGGACGAAACTTTCGCCCAGGGTCCTATTTTTGCACGAAGCTTCCAGAAGACCGAAGAGTCAACGAAGTGGGGCCACGAGGCGGCCAGGAGATAGGGTGGCGCGGCCCAGGCCCTGGCCGCGCCGGCCTACCCCCTGGGCCCCTCGTGTGGCCCCCTTACCTACCCTTCCGCCTACTTAAAGTCTCCGTCGCGAAACCCCCGATGCAGAGAGCCACGATACGGAAAACCTTCCGGAGACGCCGCCGCCGCGAGTCCCATCTCGGGGGATTCGGGAGATCGCCTCCGGCACCCTGCCGGAGAGGGGATTCATCTCCCGGAGGACTCTACGCCGCCATGGTCGCCTCCGGAGTGATGAGTGAGTAGTTCACCCACTGGACCATGGGTCCATAGCGATAGCTAGATGGTCGTCTTCTCCTTGTTGTGCTTCATTGTTGGATCTTGTGAGCTGCCTAACATGATCAAGATCATCTATACGTAATTCTATATGTTGTGTTTGTCGGGATCCGATGGATAGAGAGTACTATGATTATGGTGATTATCAATCTATTGTTTATGTGTTGTTTATGATCTTGCATGCTCTCCGTTACTAGTAGAGGCTGCGGCCAAGTTTTTACTCTTAACTCCAAGAGGGAGTATTTATGCTCGATAGTGGGTTCATGCCTCCATTGAATGCAGGACGAGTGACGGAAAGTTCTAAGGTTGTGGATGTCTTGTTGCCACTAGGGATAAAACATTGATTCTATGTCTAAGGATGTAGTTGTCGATTACATTACGCACCATACTTAATGCAATTGTACTGTTGCTTTGCAACTTAATGCTTGGAGGGGTTCGGATGATAACACTGAAGGTGGACTTTTTAGGCATAGATGCGGTTGGATGGCGGTCTATGTACTTTGTCGTAATGCCCAATTAAATCTCACTATATTTATCATATCATGTATATGCATTGTTATGCCTTTCTCTATTTGTCAATTGCCCGATTGTAATTTGTTTACCCAACATGCTTTATCTTATAGGAGAGACACCTCTAGTGAGCTGTGGACCCCGGTCCTATTCTTTACATAGCATACAATCTACTGCAATTGTGTTTTACTATTTTCTTTGCAAACATCTTCCACTCGATACGTTTAATCCTTTGTTACAGCAAGCCGGTGAGATTGACAACCTCACCTTGTTTCGTTGGGGCAAAGTACTTTGAGTTTTGTTGTGCGGATTCCACGTTGGCGCGAGAATCCACGGTGTTGCGCCACATCACATTTCGCGACCATCAACCTTCAACGTGCTTCTTGGCTCCTCCTGGTTCGATCAACCTTGGTTTCTTTCGAGGGAAAACTTGCCATTGTGCGCATCATACCTTCCTCTTGGGGTTCCCAACGGACGTGTACATTTACGCGCATCAAGCAACGTTTTTACGGCGCCGTTGCCGGGGAGATCAAGACACGCTGCAAGGGAGTCTCCACTTCTCAATCTCTTTACTTTGTTTTTGTCTTGCTTTATTTTATTTACTACTTTGTTTGCTGCACCTAAACAAAACACAAAAAAATTAGTTGCTAGCTTTACTTTATTTCTTGTCTTGCTCTCTATATCAAAAACACAAAAAAAATTAGTTACTTGCATTTACTTTATCTAGTTTGTTTTATTTACCGTTGCTAAAATGAATACCCCTGAAAATACTAAGTTGTGTGACTTCACAAATGCAAATAATAATGATTTCCTATGCACACCTATTGCTCCACCTGCTACTACAGCAGAATTTTTTGAAATTAAACCTGCTTTACTAAATCTTGTTATGAGAGATCAATTTTCTGGTGCTAGTTCTGATGATGCTGCTGCCCATCTCAATAATTTTGTTGAACTTTGTGAAATGCAAAAGTATAAGGATGTAGATGGTGATATTATTAAATTGAAAGTGTTTCCTTTCTCATTAAGAGGAAGAGCTAAAGATTGGTTGCTATCTTTGCCTAAGAATAGTATTGATTCATGGACTAAATGCAAGGATGCTTTTATTGGTAGATATTATCCTCCCGCTAAAATTATATCTTTGAGAAGTAGCATAATGAATTTTAAGCAATTGGATACTGAACATGTTGCTCAAGCATGGGAGAGAATGAAAACTTTGGTAAAGAATTGCCCAACCCATGGAGTGACTACTTGGATGATCATCCAAACCTTCTATGCGGGACTAAATTTTTCTTCGCGGAATTTATTGGATTCAGCTGCTTGGAGGTACCTTTATGTCCATCACATTGGGGGCAGCTACAAAACTTCTTGATGATATGATGATAAATTACTCTGAATGGCACACGGAAAGAGCTCCACAAGGTAAGAAGGTAAATTCTGTTGAAGAAACCTCTTCCTTGAGTGATAAGATTGATGTGATTATGTCTATGCTTGTGAATGGTAGATCTAATGTAGATCTAAATAATGTTCCTTTAGCCTCATTGGTTGCTCAAGAAGAAAATGTTGATGTGAATTTCATTAAAAATAATAATTTCAACAACAATGCTTATAGGAACAACTACGGTAATAACTATAGGCCATATCCTTCTGCTAATGGTAATGGTTATGGTAATTCTTATGGGAATTCTTACAACAATAATAGGAGTGTACCCTCTGGTCTTGAAGCTATGATTAAAGAATTTATTAGTACACAAACTGCTTTTAACAAATCTGTTGAGGACAAGCTTGATAAAATTGATACTATTGCTTCTAGAGTTGATAGACTTGCCTCTGATGTTAATCTTTTAAAATTGAAAGTTATGCCTAATAATGATATTGATAATAAGATTACTACTACAGCAAATGCCATCCAAGTTAGAATTAATGAGAATATAAGATTAATGGCTGAATTGCGTGCTAGGTGGGATAGAGAAGAAAATGAAAAACTAGCTAAAGAGAATAATGTAGCTAAAGTTTGGACTATTACCACCACTAGTAATGCTAATTCTTCACATGTTTCTGCACCTCCTTCTATCAATGGTAAAATAATTGGTGTTGGCAATGTTTCTACTCCTAGTGCAAAGCGTACAAAACTGCCTGAAATTGCTAAAACTGCTGAAATTGCTTGTGATAAAACTGCTGAAATTTTTTCCAACCTTGGAAACAATGATCTCATTGCTGTAGCTCATAATGATTTAGATTTTGATGATTGCCACATCTCTGAAGTAATAAAGTTCTTACAAAAACTTGCTAAAAGTCCTAATGCTAGTGCTATAAATTTAGCCTTTACCAAACATATTACAAATGCTCTCATAAAAGCTAGAGAAGAGAAACTAAAACTTGAAACTTCTATTCCTAGAAAGTTAGAAGATGGTTGGGAGCCCATCATTAAAATGAAATTCAATGACTTTGAATGTAATGCTTTATGTGATCTTGGTGCAAGTATTACTGTTATGCCTAAAAAGATTTATGATATGCTTGACTTGCCACCATTGAAGAATTGTTATTTGGATGTTAATCTTGCCGATAATGTTAAAAAGAAACCTTTGGGGAGGATTGATAATGTGCACATTACGGTTAACAATAACCTTGTCCCCGTTGATTTTGTTGTCTTGGATATCGAATGCAATGCATCTTGTCCAATTGTGTTGGGAAGACCTTTTCTTCGAACCGTTGGTGCTTGTTATTGATATGAGGGAAGGTAATATTAAATATCAATTTCCTCTCAAGAAAGGTATGGAACACTTCCCTAGAAAGAGAATGAAGTTGCCTTTTGATTCTATTATTAGAACAAGTTATGATGTTGATGCTTCTACTCTCGATGTTACTTGATTTGCACTTTCGCGCCTAGCTGAAAGGCGTTAAGAAAAGCGCTTATGGGAGACAACCCATGTTTTTACCTACAGAAATTTTTTGTTTTGTTGAGTCTTGGAAGTTGTTTACTACTGTAGCAACCTCTCCTTATCATGTTTTTGTGCCAAGTAAAGTTTCTATGTCAAAGTTGATGTTATATTTAGGATCGCTGCGCAGAAACAGCATTGCTGTCTGTCACGAATCTGGGCACAGTTCTCTGTAGAAAATTCGAAAAAATCTGCCAATTTACGAGCGTGATCCTCAGATATGTACGCAACTTTCATTAGTTTTGAGTTTTTCCATTTGAGCAAGTCTAGTGCCAGCTTTAAATTCGTCTTTACGGACTGTTCTGTTTTTGACAGATTCTGCCTTTTATTTCGCATTGCCTCTTTTGCTATGTTGGATTTATTTGTTTGATCCATTAATGTCCAGTAGCATTATGCAATGTTCAGAAGTGAAAATAATGATTGTGTCACCTCTGAATGTGTGAATTATTAATTGTGCACTAACCCTCTAATGAGTTTGCTTGAAGTTCGGTGTGAAGGAAGTTTTCAAGGGTCAAGAGAGGAGAATGATATACTATGATCAAGAGGAGTGAAAGCTCTAAGCTTGGGGATGCCCCCGTGGTTCACCCCTGCATATTTTAAGAAGACTCAAGCGTCTAAGCTTGGGGATGCCCAAGGCATCCCCTTCTTCATCGACAACATCATCAGGTTCCTCCCCTGAAACTATATTTTTATTCGGTCACATCTTGTGTTCTTTACTTGGAGCGTCGGTTTGTTTTTGTTTTTGTTTTTGTTTGAATAAAATGGATCCTAGCATTCACTTTGTGGGAGAGAGACACGCTCCGCTGTTGCATATGGACACATGTGTCCTTAGGCTTTACTCATAATGTTCATGGCGAAGTTTCTTCTTCGTTAAATTGTTATATGGTTGGAATTGGAAAATGCTACATGTAGTAATTCTAAAATGTCTTGGATAATGTGATACTTGGCAATTGTTGTGCTCATGTTTAAGCTCTTGCATCATATGCTTTGCACCCATTAATGAAGAAATACATAGAGCTTGCTAAAATTTGATTTGCATATTTGGTTTCTCTAAGGTCTAGATAATATCTAGTATTGAGTTTTGAACAACAAGGAAGAAGGTGTAGAGTCTTATAATGTTTACAATATGTCTTTTATGTGAGTTTTGCTGCACCTGTTCATCCTTGAGTTTTCTTCAAATAACCTTGCTAGCCTAAACCTTGTATCGAGAGGGAATACTTCTCATGCATCCAAAATCCTTGAGCCAACTACTATGCCATTTGTGTCCACCATACCTACCTACTACATGGTATTTCTCCGCCATTCCAAAGTAAATTGCTTGAGTGCTACCTTTAAAATTCCATCATTCACCTTTGCAATATATAGCTCATGGGACAAAATAGCCTTAAAAACTATCGTAGTATTGAATATGTACTTATGCACTTTATATTTTATTAAGTTGCTTGTTGTGCGATAACCATGCTTACGGGGAACGCCATCAACTATTGTTGAATATCATGTGAGTTGCTATGCATGTCCGTCTTGTCTGAAGGATCTATCATTTTAGTGGTCGGAGCATGCAAAATTGTTAGAGAAGAACATTGGGCCGCTAACTAAAGCCATGAACCATGGTTGAAGTTTCAGTTTTGGACATATATCCTCAATCTCATATGAGAATAATAATCATTGCTACATGCTTGTGCATTTAAGAGGAGTCCATTATCCGTTGTCCATGTTGTCCCGGTATGGATGTCTAAGTTGAGAATAATCAAAAGCGAGAAATCCGAAATGCGAGCTTTCTCCTTAGACCTTTGTACGAGGCGGCATGGAGGTACCCCTTTGTGACACTTGGTTGAAACATGGCATGCAAAGATCCGGTAGTCCAAGCTAAGTAGGACGAGGTGCGGGCACTATTAGTATACTATGCATGAGGCTTGCAACTTGTAAGATATAATTTACATAACTCATATGCTTTATTACTACCGTTGACAAAATTGTTTCATGTTTTCAAAATAAAAGCTCTAGCACAAATACAGACAATCGATGCTTTCCTCTTTGAAGGACCATTCTTTTACTTTTATTGTTGAGTCGGTTTACCTATCTCCTTCCACCTTAAGAAGCAAACACTTGTGTGAACTGTGCATTGATTCCTACATATTTGCATATTGCACTTGTTATATTACTTTATGTTGACAATATCCATGAGATATACATGTTATAAGTTGAAAGCAACCGCTGAAACTTAATCTTCCTATGTGTTGCTTCAACACCTTTACTTTGATTTATTGCTTTATGAGTTAACTCTTATGCAAGACTTATTGATGCTTGTCTTGAAGTACTATTCATGAAAAGTCTTTGTCATATGATTCACTTGTTTACTCATGTCATTACCTTTGTTTTGATCGCTGCATTCATTACATATGTTTACAAATAGTATGATCAAGATTATGATGGCATGTCACTTCGGAAATTATCTTTGTTATCGTTTTACCTGCTCGGGACGAGCGAGAACTAAGCTTGGGGATGCTGATACGTCTCCAACGTATCGATAATTTCTTATGTTCCATGCTACTTTATTGATGATACCTACATGTTTTATGCACATTATATGTCATATTTATGCATTTTACGGAACTAACCTATTAACAAGATGCCGAAGAGCCGATTCTTTGTTTTCTGCTGTTTTTGGTTTCAGAAATCCTAGTAAGGAAATATTCTTGGAATTGGACGAAACTTTCGCCCGGGGTCCTATTTTTGCACGAAGCTTCCGGAAGACCGAAGAGTCAACGAAGTGGGGCCACGAGGCGGCCGGGAGATAGGGCGGCGCGGCCCGGGCCCCGGCCGCGCCGGCCTACCCCCCGGGCCCCTCGTGTGGCCCCCCGACCTACCCTTCCGCCTACTTAAAGTCTCCGTCGCGAAACCCCCGGTGCCGAGAGCCACGATACGGAAAACCTTCCGGAGACGCCGCCGCCGCGAATCCCATCTCGGGGGATTCGGGAGATCGCCTCCGGCACCCTCGCCGGAGAGGGGATTCATCTCCCGGAGGACTCTACGCCGCCATGGTCGCCTCCGGAGTGATGAGTGAGTAGTTCACCCCTGGACCATGGGTCCATAGCAGTAGCTAGATGGTCGTCTTCTCCTTGTTGTGCTTCATTGTTGGATCTTGTGAGCTGCCTAACATGATCAAGATCATCTATACTGTAATTCTATATGTTGTGTTTGTCGGGATCCGATGGATAGAGAGTACTATGATTATGGTGATTATCAATCTATTGTTTATGTGTTGTTTATGATCTTGCATGCTCTCCGTTACTAGTAGAGGCTCCGGCCAAGTTTTTACTCTTAACTCCAAGAGGGAGTATTTATGCTCGATAGTGGGTTCATGCCTCCATTGAATGCAGGACGGTGACGAGAAAGTTCTAAGGTTGTGGATGTGCTTGTTGCCACTAGGGATAAAACATTGATTCTATGTCTAAGGATGTAGTTGTCGATTACATTACGCACCATACTTAATGCAATTGTCCGTTGCTTTGCAACTTAATACTGGAGGGGTTCGGATGATAACTCGAAGGTGGACTTTTTAGGCATAGATGCGGTTGGATGGCGGTCTATGTACTTTGTCGTAATGCCCAATTAAATCTCACTATATTTATCATATCATGTATATGCATTGTTATGCCTTTCTCTATTTGTCAATTGCCCGACTGTAATTTGTTTACCCAACATGCTTTATCTTATGGGAGAGACACCTCTAGTGAGCTGTGGACCCCGGTCCTATTCTTTACATAGCATACAATCTACTGCAATTGTGTTTTACTATTTTCTTTGCAAACATCTTCCACTCGATACGTTTAATCCTTTGTTACAGCAAGCCGGTGAGATTGACAACCTCACTATTTCGTTGGGGCAAAGTACTTTGGTTTTTTTGTGCAGATTCCACGTTGGCGCAGGAATCCCTGGTGTTGCGCCGCATCACATTTCGCGACCATCAACCTTCAACGTGCTTCTTGGCTCCTCCTGGTTCGATCAACCTTGGTTTCTTTCTGAGGGAAAACTTGCCACTGTGCGCATCATACCTTCCTCTTGGGGTTCCCAACGGACGTGTACATTTACGCGCATCAGCTACTGATGCACCGGAGATCCAAATTACTGCACCGGAGCCTCCTCGCTACCCCGTGGACGATGTAAAGGAGATGAAAGAATGTCATCTGCATTATCCTACTGGGAACATGTCCACGAAGGTAGCCATCGGCAGTGCTTTACCATGTGAGCCTGGAGCACTCCACCACAACAACCCCATTGCAGATGGCTATGCTCGTGTCACGGTGGAGGAAATAGTCCCAGGGTTTGAGGACCTGGAGATTGACATTGCTACACCCGAAGGGAGAGAAGACTTGGAGGTGTCAAGCGCCAGTTTATTCTCTGGAAAAAGAAGTTTATCAAGTTTCCAGGCGAGGCGCCAAGGCGAACAAGTCCACCCCCCTCCGGTGGTGGTGGCGGCGGCGGTGGTGGTTCACCTACACCTCCTTCACGTCAGCCGACGCCGCCCCCCAATTCACCTCCGGCGGGTAAGCAGACGCCGCCCCCCAGTTCTCGTCCGGCGGGTGATCAGACGCCACCCCCCAATCCACCTCCGGCGAAGAAGCAGAAGCAGTCTTGGGTTATTAACCCGGAGCCTTATGTACCTGCAACCACAAAGATACCAGAGCCATCACTAAAGCCTCTCACCCCGAGGCCTTGGGAACTTAGTGTGGAGGAAAATGCAGCGGCCGTGGCTGCTCGGCATGAGAAATGGAAGGCGGACTGCAAGAAGAAAAGAGAGCCCGAGCCCAAGCAAGTATTTTCCGAGAAGGAAAAGAGCTGGGCTAAGTCATTTTTGAACACACCGTCCCAAGCCGCGAAGAATCTGCACGACGACTATGAACGTGAACTTCGTAGTCAAGCACTCGCGGTCAGGGGGAAACAAGTTGCCCAGCTCGGGGAACAAAGTAAACAGTCGATCACCCCGCTCATAGTGAAAGCCGCCGGTCCGGACGATGCCCCCAATGTCATAGCAGCTGCGGCAGCACAGGGATTGACTGTAGCGAGTGCCACAGAACAGGCGGCCAACTTAGGTCTGACTCTTCGTGCAGCGTTAGGCCTTGATGAGGCGCCAGTGAAGGACGTAGTATTTACATATGTGCGGAATGGGCCTCTCGTCGAGCCTGCGCAGGAAGAGGATCTACCTCGACAAATGACAGGTCTGCTAAATTGGTACAAGGCTTACATACAACTTAAAAACGCCAAAGACTATATTTATGCGGAAGTTAGACCTGAGCATCACTTCAAACATTACTATATAACAATTCATCGGAGTGAATTGTTCCAGCCTGTTCAATCTGCGCGAGCTCGACAAATCTATCATCAGTTGCTATGTTCTGTAAGTGATTTATTAATCTCTACCCCATCTCGTTCATTGCCTGCACTATAAATATATATATTGTCCTAACTATCTTATTGTGTACGCTATTATGCAGAATGAAGAAGCGGGAAATGCGAATAAGGCGCATCCATGATGTTGGGTTCATTGACCCACAAATCGTTAATTCATATGTGTTAGAACACCACCCCAAGGACGTGGAGGATGACCTGTGGCGGTTTCTTATAAAACAGGAACTCAAAAGTGATATTCTATTTCCTTACCATTTTGGGTGAGTGTTTCGTCTTGAGCACATTCTCTTTTGTTTACTCCATGCATGATATGTGGCTAATCGATGAGTTATGCATGACTGTGCATGTATCGTGTCCGCGAGTTCCACTGGATTCCGCTAGTAATTCAAATTCAGAACTCCACAGTTCTCGTCCACGACTCTCTGAATATGGATCCGAAGCATTGGGCCGACATGAGAAAAATGATGCAAAAGTAATTATTTTCATTCGTTTGCGCTCTATATCGATCGGCCTATTTCGTTCATCATTTCCTAATATCAAGTAACTAATTAATAACTCTCTTGTTCATTTAATTTTCCTTGCCTCGTAGGGTTTGGAGACGGTTCATAGATCAAAAGGTCGGTGAATTCAAAAAAGAGCTACATTTTAAAAGGGCAAAGAATGCGACTGGAGATATTCAGCCACCGGGGACCAATCTATGTGGATACTATGTTTGTGAGAGGATCCGGAGATACACCACTGAGCGGCAGCCGTCTGAGAACAACATCAGGAGGAATAACCTCCGGACGACGCTTAGTCCAGAAGCTCGCTTCCGACCACTTCAAGAAGAACTAGCTGGATGGTTCGCGAGGGAAGTCATCGATCCTAGAGGAGAACACTATGTAGAGGACGTAGAACTTTATATGCACTAAATATGTATGGAAACTTGTTCAAAATTGTATATGGTCATCCGATATTGAATATATATTGTATATTCCTCTTGAATTCTTTTTGGTTCTAATTTCAAATTTGTTTGAAATTGTACATTCATATGCATGTATGTAGTACGGTAGAATATGTGAAACTCCTTCAAAATTAAAACCCAAAAGAAATAAAACAATACAAACTAAAAAGAAACCAGATTTAGGGGGAGGGGGGCTAAACCCTAAACCTGCGGTGGCCTTTAGTCGCGGTTGGCCAGGAGAACCGCGACTAAAGGTCCTCCGCCCCGAAGGACTGCTGGCGGCCACGTGGAGGCGCCTTTAGTCACGGTTCGTAAGGAACCGCGACTAAAGGGTGGGGCCTTTAGTCGCGCTTGCTTGGTCGCGGTTGCGCAACCGCGACCAATGGCAGTTGCGAACCGCGACCGAAGCCGTTTTTTCCACCAGTGATACCATATCCTCAAAAAATGGTATATGGGCGGCCCGCCTGGCATCTGCATCATCTTCAATCTCCATCTCATTCGCATGCGACCCTGTATACCTCATCTTGTTACCTACCCCTGTTGTGCGCCGTCGAAGCCCCTGCCGCCACCTTCGTCCATAACCACCTCCTGCATGCCCGTCGCCCCATGCTTCCCTCTAACCCACACCCCCTACCCACCGTCTTCTCTGGCGCCGGCCATCCCACCCACCCGGCACCCGAAACCCTAAGATTTCTGCCTCATCTCCACCTACGTCACCACCGTCAGGATTTATTGAGATATTTGAAACTAAACACTACAGAACACCCTAAACCCTATGATTTGTTATCTCGATATGTTTGATACCAGACACAACAAATGCCACTAGTCTTTCGACGTTTAATTTTCATGTCATGGGTATCACCTTCAAGATTCATCATAAGCAAACCATTCTGAATAGGAGCATGGCCATAAAAGACATTATTCATATCAACAGAACAACTATTATTCTTGAATTTAAATGAATAACTTGTAAGATACAATATCCTGATTTAATATTCTTACATAAGAGTACTACGTAGTAACAATTACTAAGTTCTAATATTAAGCTTGGTCTAGATGTAGAAGCATCGTGCCGACGGAGTTCGCCGCGACAATTGGTCTGTTCCCGACGGGCATTGTCACCCCGTTCTTCTTTAGCATCCTAGGCTTCTGTAGTTCATGCATCGTGTTGCAAATATTAGCAACCGATCTGGTATCGGATATTCAAGAATTACTCTTAGGACCATCCAAGAACACATCAATAACATGTATATCACATATATTTGAGCTGGAGGATCAAGTCTTCTCCTTTTCCATATGTACCTTGAAAATTTTCTCTTCGAGTGGCCCTTCCCTTACAAAAGAAACACTCAACATCAGGGGACGGACTAGGCTTGGGAGCCTTGCCCTTCTTAGGTGCTTGGTTCCCACTCCCTTTGATTTGCCTTCATCTTTGGACTTTGACTTCTTGAAGTGGGATATTTTCTTAACCATCAACACATGATTGACGTTATTTTGCATGTCCATTTCACCCATCTCCAACATCGCGAACAATTCTAACATTGTCTTATTCATCTCATACACATGTTGAAGTTCGTGACAAACCCAATATAGCTAGGTGGGAGTGATTTGAGGATTATGTCCAAGTTGAGTAGGGAAGAGAACGCCCAACGCCTCCAACCTTTGAACGTACCCGTGCAACTTGATTACATGGGCACTAACTGAGCCTCGTAGTGCTTGCAAGATCTCTTAGCTCTTAGCTCCAGATTGTTGCTGAAACATGTCTTTTAGCTCAACAATAGTTTCATATGGTCCCCAATTTCAAACCTCCTTCGAAGACCGGGTTCCACAACGGAAAGTAAGGTGCACTGTACGGCAAGATAGTCATCATGACGTGACTCAAAAACATTGTGTGACATCTCTGTGGCACCATCAGGAGGTGGGTTATAAAGAGTTGCATCAAAGATATAGTCTTTCTTAGCACCTTTTAGAACAATTCTCACATTGTGGTACCAATCCACAAAGTTGGTTCCACATTCATGCAGTTTCTCTTTCTCTAAAATATCATGCAACGTAATGGTCTGGATGTGGGCCATAGGTCAACATACATATGAAATTTCATTTATACAAGTTTCATAATTGATTTGGATGACTCAAAATTAACAATATTAATTTATTTTCTTAACTTCCACTAAAATCAACATCCCTCATGATTCAAGATTCCTACTTCACTCACTTGACATATATGTTATGAACACGTGTCACGGAGTTTAATTTGTAGGTATTCATACCAATCATATCACTATGTGTCTGTTGTTTATCTTTTTATTCTTGTGTTCCATAAGCAAGACGTTTTTGGTAGCACATCAAGTTAACCATAGTTTTTCCAGCAGGGTGAACTTTTCAACATACACATTATGCACGTCGTCAGGGAACTCATGTGGACATGAAGAACACACCGTTCGAGAACACGAGCATGATATTTTATGTGAGGGATCACCCTATTTGTTCCTACTCCCACACACCAAATAAAGTGCATACAAGGGATAACCATCACATGCAATTTACATATAGTGATCCATTTCCTGCAACTTCTTCCGGCACTAGACTCATCCATTTCCTGCAACATTACATCTAGGTCCACCATTGCATGATTGTCACCGCCACGCCTTGCATCCACTACTATTGATACTACTAGCTAATAGAGTAAATACAACATTGGCTTTAAAATAATATAATGAGCTCCGACCGGTCGTGAAATTCGACAAAAGGCGTGCTCCACTCGATCTCATCGACGTGAGGACGAGCTCCCGCGAGGCCATCGATGAGTGATCCTCCATCATCTGATTTGAGATGCCTGTCGAGGGAGCTCCTTGGCAATGCTCACCATGAGGAGCTTAGGGTTGATGGAATCCTGCAGGCTAGCACGAGACACCGGATACCAAACAATCGGCCATCATCGGTTTCCTTATTCCAACGATCAGTCTTTTGGTTCACGGGGCAAGAAGGCGAAGAGTGCAGGGCGTGGGAGACACGGCCTGAAGCGCGGCAACAGGGGCCGGCATGATGCTGGGCAGGCCGGCACGGTCTTTGCATCAAGGACTCGTTCACTGGACGGCGAGGGAAGAAAAGTGGCATCTGCTGCAAAGTACTCTGCACCTGTGGAGTCTGACGATAGTGGTGATGGCGATTATCATTATTCCCCCGGAGAGTCCAATCGTGGTCTGGCCATGGGGAAGAGCGCAGGAGACGCGGCCACAAGGGAGGCGGCTGGGACTGCCGTGGTTCTGCGCCGGAGAGGCAGGTCGGCGTTGTTGTCTCGTCAAGGACCCGTTCACGGAACGGCGGCCGGGGAAAGGGGGCCCTTCTGCAAAGTATACTGCGGCGTATACTGCAATTATGGTTTCTGACCACAGTATTTGTGTTGACCAACAATGTATGAGGCATTTATTCCATTTTGTCTTGTGCATCAGACTTGTTGGTCTCACTTGGTCTCACTTTCTTCCATTTTAATCATAGTAGGAACCGGAGGAAGACCCCGATGCAAGCGAGCTTGGTGGGTAGAGAGGAGGGAGCAAAGGAGGAACCGGATGAAGACCACTTTGTATCTCGAAATTGTGAAATTTGTATGAATTAAGAGTTGTATGTAAAACATTTGACACTTGCCACTATATATGTATCTCGACCTGGCTGTAAATAATGTGATGATGATGTCTACATTATATCTGTGCAATGTACATGCTATTTATATTATATCTGCATATTTCTGTAAGTTGCTGTATATAACCTGTATATTGCTGTCTATAAACTGCATGTGTATATCAGGCAGCACAAAATCGTGTATAATACAAGTAAATTTTGTGGCGCACTGAAAATTTATTTTGTGGCGCACTCTTTTCTGTGGCGCGCCTAAGCACATGTGCGCCACAGAAACCTTAATTCTATGGCGCATGGGCCGGTGCGTCACAGAAACCTTATTTTTGTGGTGAAGTTTTAGTGGCGCACCTCCCATGCGCCGCAGAATCCATTTTCGGTGCACCACTGATGATGCTTTTCCTACTAGTGAAATGGGGGCGAGATTTACCCAGATTCGTGGCCCTCGACGTGGTAAAACCCTTACTTCCTGTTTGTCTGATCTTGGCTTATCGAATATATCAGGTTACAATGGGGTAGCCGATAGGCTATTGTGGTCGACTCGCCGAGAGGCAACGGTTCTAGGGTTTGTGCTCTAAGTTGCGGTGATTCTTTGTAATGTTGTTCTGATATACGGCAGGCCCTCTCCTGTCCGTTATATAGCAGGCCAGGTCCCGAGAGTCCTATCCGAACTCTACTAGCTTACAATAAAATCTAATCTAGTCTTTCCATTATTGACGCATTCTTGCCTTGTCCACCAAGAATCCGTCTTCTGGTAGGTTTTCTTCGTTGGAACCGACGTACGGACCCACCTTGGTCATTGGAAAATCTTCGTCGGCCCCTAGATGGGCCAAGGGAGGTAGAATAATGTCGGGTACTCGAAGGGTAATGCCCACATCAATGCCCATCCCCATCGGCGTGGATTTCAAGTGGCGCCTCAATGAACTGGACGTTGGTCCCAGTGGTGCTGGATTGGCGGTGGATTCCACACCACTCGTGTTGCCCGCGTGCGTCTTCCACCACTGCGTGTGAGGTGTGTAAGAGTACATTGCCCCTAAGTGTCTTTTTGGTAATTAATGAAATCCTCTATGGACTAATATTTTCATTGTGTTTATATGAATGAATGTTCCATAGGTATTGCTTGTAGTCCATGCGTTGGATTAAAGTATGGATGCCATGAATATAGTGTTATATCTTTGGTATTGGCATCAAGATCATCATTTCGAAGAGAAGGATATGATATGATCAAGAAGAAAAAATGAAGACAGAGTTCTTGTGTGGAACTCAACTTGAGCAATACTAAGAGCGAAGATTAAATTCAAGATTGGTTAACACATGAAGCATAAGGAATGTACCATATTGGATTATGTGATCTTGTGCTATGGTAAGCCTTGTCAATTATGCTTCATGAGCTAACCCACTATTTATATGCTTTTGTGTTGTCTATGTGGGTTAGGTATCTTGCCATGGGCATGCACCAAGAGTATGATCTCATATAGCCCATGTGAGAATGGCATCAAGTATGGATGTTATCAAGGTTGCTAAGGGCAGGTTCAAGATGTGCATATCTTAATTCCCGATCAAACTAGAATTAGCAAAAGGAAACGAGAAAGGTGGTGGGAGAAAAAAAATCTATTAAGTGTTTGCCAAGTGCCTTGTATCAGGCACTCCAAAATAGGCATGCCGAAAATAGAAGTGCCCATTAAGTGACACTAAGCATACAATATGTGTCGGGGACTGGTGTCCCATGCGTTCACTGAGAGCATGCTTGTTTGCCAAGTGGTTTCTGTCAGCGCTTGGCAAACTGAAGGTGTCTTTCATCAAGCATGAGGCATATGGCAAACAACTGGATTCCAGTAGTGCGTTCGGTAAGACGAGTGATATCCACAAGACATCAGACATATGAGATTTCATGACTGTGTCATATGGTTGCGTTGGATAACACATTACATAACTTTGGAAAAGCCATGTGGCGTTGCATGATTGGTCTCCGGATGCATAGAAAGAAGCAAACCAAAAACTGGAAACAATGGCACGACGCATGCAGAAAGATAATAAACATTATAAGAGGTAGAGTACTACCAAACAGTGATTCCAGCAAGTTGCTTCAAATGCACATTCCGTGAGAAAAAATATTTGCACACTCTAATGATGGTGACCCGGACACTGAACACATGAGAGGAGGCGGAGGATAAGGTCAATGTTGGATTTATCCTGGATGTTGTAGTCCCCAAGCGTGCGGCCATCCTCCATTTGTCTTCCCCTAAAAATGAGGCGTTGGCTTCTCACAGGAATGCCCTCCACCTGGTGGATCTTCTCCTTCACACAGCTGACTGTATCGGAGATCTCAACCGTAAGCATTATTTTCTTTCCTGAAAGTAGCCTGATGAAGATATGCATTAGTCCAGACCGGAGACAGAGGAGGAGGTCGAGATCGGATCCATTCCGAATGTCATAATATGCCAAAGTGCGGCCGCCCTCGAGCTCCTTCTTGTTAAAGAAGAGGCTCTGCTGGGCCGGGTCAATGTTATACTCATCTTTAATCTTCGACTTGAGGCTGTTGATGGTATCTGAGCTCTTAACATAGAAAGGCCTTTCAAGCGTCTTGATGGAGATCTGCATCGTTTCTGGGTAGTGCGAATCAAGGTTAAGAGTGGAACCATATTGGATGCCACAATCGGCCAAAGTAGAGTCGTCCTCTAGTTGCTTCCCATCAAAGATAAGGCGTTGTTGATCATGGATTTTAGCCTTGACGTCATGGATGGTATCAGATGGATCCACCTTGAGGTTGATCATGTTTCCATTGAGGGTCTCCACGGAAATCTCGATCCCTCCATCGAGATAGGGGGCAAGGTGAAGGGTGGACTCCTTTTGGATTTCGTAGTCGGCCAAGGTGCGTCCATCCTCCAGATGTGTTCCATCAAACATGAGGCGTTGCTTTTCTAGAGCGATTTCCTCTTTTTCATGAATCTTAGCCTTTAGATTATTGATGGTATCTGAACTCCTAACATCAAGAGTGATGGTTTTGCCATAGAGCGTCTTAACAAAGATCTGCATCTGAAACGAGCACGAAACATCAAAGTTCTGTTAGAAAAAAAGAGACTGCACGGGCGAATCAAAAGGCTATATCAAGCAAGTGCGACGATATACTAGAATAAATCCCAGGTCTTGGAGAGCCGGCACCAGTGACCTTTAGAGCGTTACTTAGTGGAGTGCCGCTTTTATGAATATCTTTTTTCTTCGTGTGTATGTAATTAAAATTTATGCATCTGTGACCCATATTACCCCATTTAGTGGAACTTCATCCAAAATATCTCATTTAGAAAACCTTAAACATGGTTTTACTCCACTTTAGCAGTTTGCTTGCTTTGGTTAGATAGGGCCGGCATCTTACATCCATGTGGCGCGACCAAATGTGTAAAGATCGAAGGCCAACATCAACGATTATGTGCAGACGTATTATCTACATTTGATCTATTCCTTGTCATCATTGTGATAATTTCGAGCCCCGTTCATCAGTTCACACCCTTCACAGGGCACACACACATCAAAAGATGAGGGTCCGAAGCTTCTGAGAGGGTATTCTAGATGATTTTTTACTAAATGGGGTAATATGTGTCACAAATGCATTACTGGATAAAAACTGGAATTCACTCTAAAATTTAACAAGCATCTTCCTTGCATGTTTCCAAAAACAAATCAAGTATCTATGCACAAGCTCTGGGCAACGTGGCTACATCAACTTAAGAATCCACCACGTATAGGAACACACTATGCACACTTTTGATGTTTTCCAGCAAGCCAATCCTCAGATCGAGAACAAATCCTATGAGACCAAGAGCAGATGCGTATTCAAATTATGAAAAAAAAAACAATCTGTTCAAGTACGTTCAGTGAAAAGTGAAAGACGTGTGGTTCATAGTATAATCTTGGAAGGACAAGTGGATTTGAATTCTGATTTCCCCCCTATGGACAATCTGGAGATTCATGAAAGAGAGAGGAGCACGTAGAAAATATCTGGAGTAACGACGACTCACTGCGCTAGTCCTTGCGATTCGGTCCTCGCAGACTTTCTTCCAGCCGGCGAGGCTCGGCGACAGCTCGGTTGGGAGGCGATCCATGGATGCGCGCTCAAAGCTAGGGTCTGGAGTTGGCGGCGCACTTCTGTGCCTGGTCGATCGAATTCGAATCGATCTTATAAGCAGAGGCGTGGTCACGTAGAGTTTTACTTCCGTCCGGTTCTTTGCGTTTTTTCTTGACCTTTCCGGTTTATATATCGCTTAAACAAACCGATGCCGACGGGGAATTTTTTTGCTTAGCTATCTCTCTGTCGATGGAATCCCTTTTCTCTACGTATATACGTATACTATGCGGTTGTTTGTTGATCTGCCTTCTGCTGGAAAAACGCGAACAAAGGACTAGAGTAGCCTGTTGGACTGTCGGAGACCTGGAGTTTCTCAAATCTTGCTGTTGCTTTTGATCCTGTAGTCTCCTGTTGTCATCTGGGACATGTTTAAAACTCCCTTAGGCCTATGTAATCCCCCGTGAACTTGTGACTGTGTTTTGGTTTGTGATATCAGGTTTTCGCCCCGTAGTGGATACTATCCGCAGTGGGTTTCCTGATATTGCACCAACTCGCTTCCTTTCTCCTATCCCCCTTTTCTTCGTTGTATTGTAACTCGAACTTGGTATTTTCGTTGAATGCAATGGAAAGGGGTGGAAGTACGGTTGGAAAAAAGGACTAGAGTAGCAGTGGCCGACGGGGGGCGCGAAGGAACCAACAATCTCTATCATTCTTCAGCGACGGGGCACACGGTGCGTCTACTTTTTTTCCCTGCAGTGCTCTGTTCTCTCTTGTCTGTGTACATTTAGTTCACCAGCCGGACAAAGAACAAGTAATGTACTTTTTTTTAATGTACTTTAGTACTACTACCTCCGTCTATAAATAGACGTCTAAGATGTGTCTAAATCTTGATGTATCTAGACAGTCTAGATACATCAAGATTTAGACAAATCTTAGACGTCTATTTATAGACGGAGTGTACTACAAGTGGCAGTTCAGTGGATCTCAGATATCGGTGGACCATGAGGATGAAGAGGGCACCGGGACACCGGGTCGATCCATCTTATGTAAGCTATTGGTGTATCTTTTTTTTTCTTTTCGAAATGGGGCAGCTCGTCCTCTGCATCGAAGTGATGTATACAATCATTTATTAATTATTGCAAAGTATGAATCGTTGTTATTACATCTCAATCATCGCAAAGGGTCGATACTTGTATTAACCATTGTTCAAAACCTAGGCCGATTCGGCGATTACTAGGCCGATTAATCGCTACTAGGGGCCTGACCGTGTCGATTACCATTAATCTCTTATGTTAATCCTTTAGCCCGATTAATCGTACCGAAAGTCCGATTACTATGTATGTTCCCGATTAACTATTGCACTTGGTCAAAAAAGTTATAAACTTTTCAATGCATATAGCTAGTACAGGCGCTACCCCTCCCCAATAAAGTAGGTTTTGCAAAGCCCCCGCTTGATTGCAGCCTCCAACAGCTCGAATTCCTCTGTCACCAACTAGTTCCTTGCCCTCCCAGACCAGTTACTCTCAGTTGCCTAGATACAGGAGCTCGACCACCTTGAGTAGCTCGTGCAGGAGCTCAAGGGTGCCTTCGATAGGTTAGGTGGTTGAGGTGTAAGAGGGGTCGTACCCTAGGTAGGTTGTGGGAGAAGATAAACTTCAGAGGTGAGAGGATAAGAAGTGGAAGGAAGAAACGCGGCTTCGACTAGTGGATCCTGATTCGCTCGTGACCTTGAAGATTAGGTTACGGAGAAGAAGCATACATGTTTTTCTGAGATTTTAGGCTATATAGAAGTAAGGCTAGACATACAGAGGCTTATAGACTATTTTTTTATATAAACTGTTTTTTACGTGCTAATTTGTTTAGGTTACACCGATTAATAGCCGACCGATTAAATCAGTTAATCGTTCGAATTCCGATTAATCGCTACTCCCAAGCCGACCGACCAGCTAACGATTACCGATTTTCTTACCATTGGTATTAACCAGCGGAAAACATGAAAGAACGACGTCGGCTAGACATTAAGAACTAATTCTATTATGCAGCCGCCAACTATGCTGGTTGAATAAATCCGCCAACCAATAGAACTGGTAGGAAGTCAAATGTTATGTCAACTAGTATTTCATTTTGGTCAATGACTCATGTAACCAAAAATTGTGTGAAAATGCGTACAAAATAGAATGCCCTCAAGCTTAAACATGGGTAATTCAGTAAGTCTACATCACAAGAATGCAAAACATGTTGTCAAACCTAGTCAAACAGAGGGATTTCTATTTTCGTGCCCTCAGTTCCTTAGTTGTACTCAGTTTTCCCCAGCTCCTTAGTTTTTCCTCAGTTTTACCCCCAAACGTTTGTCTGAAACCCGCAGAAGCAACTCAGACGGCAGGATTCCCGTTTAGTTGACCGTTCTGTCACGTGTGGGGCCGCGTCGTGTGGGGCCGCGTCGTGTGGGCCCGCGTCGCGTGGGGCTGGTAGAAAGGGACCGCGTGGGACAGGACGAGAAGCGTTTGGTTGCACGTGAGCAGGAGCTGGGTTCCGTCTCTCTCGGCCCAAAATTGGCATTATTAAGTGCACCTTTTTCCCCTCTTTCTCTCTGTCCTTTTCACCAAATTAGTATAAAATCTAGAGAAGCTTGCATTTCTGACTTTCTTCAATTATTTGTGCCTTTTGGCCCTCGTTGTTTGCCCAATATGGCAGCAAATCTAGTACTTCCTCTGGTCCATATGTATGTAGTTAAATCTAGAAGCAAATCTCCGGGATAATGTACGATAAATTCACAGTCATAGTAAATCAAGAAAACTAAGTACGGCCAACAAAATATAGTAGACTAGGGATAGATAATCCCTAGATAATATGGATAGATAATAGGCTGCATACACAGCAGCCAACATAGTAACAGGTTCTTCACAGCACCATCATACTAACATAACAACAAGGGATCCCTAGCTAACAACAAAGGGATCCCAACAACAAACTAGGAGGCAGCAGCAGCAGCAGCACACGTCCAGGGACTCCGCCTACCCCATCTGGCTCTGCCTCCACTTGTTGCTCTTGCTCCCCTTGGGAGCCTTGGGCTTGAGCGGAGGCATGCGGCCGGCGGAGATCTCCACCCGCTGCAAGCTGCGGAGGTGCATGCCGAGCGCCATGTGCTTGGCGCGGAAGGAGTGGACGTTCACCGTCGTGCCGACGTTGGGGAAGGTGTTGCTGATGTTCTCAGCATGCGTGACGAGGCAGTTGAAGTCCGTGGCGCCGAGTCTCTTGGTGCGGAAGGGGCACCTGTACACCTCCTTGGCGAAGTAGGAGATGTACTGGCCGACCTGCAGCCTCCGCAGGATCCTGGCGAGTCTTGACGTCCTCCTCCTCTTCGTCGCTGCCGACGTCGCTGCCGTACATCTGATCCATATCAAACAGAAACTAGTGAATGAGTTGCAACGATGACTAACGTACATGATAACAAAGTTAAGAAAAACAGAGTCAGCCTCGGTTAGAGTGGACATGATTATATATCTACGGGGAAGGTGTTAGCGAACTAAAGCTCATGCACAACAGATTTGTACACAGCAATGGTTCGCTGAACCCTCCCTGTAAAAATTTGTGCCCAACCATTCATCATAGGCAAAGAAACAGATTCTAGATCTGAACTAGATCTAAACTTGAACACATTCGAGATTATTTGCAAAATTAAACGGTTGATATCTTTTGATTAGTGCATAAAATAACTGATTGAGATCCCATGATTACTTGCATAAATTAACCGATTGAGATCCAATATTACTTGCATAAATTAACCGAACAGCCGAACCCCAAATCTTAAACGAAATCAAGAAGTGATCAAAACAAAATGGAATAAAATCGGCGCAAATATTAGCCCAATACTCATCCATCTACAGATCCATCTACACCAGCAAAAATAGGGTTCAAAAAGGAATGGGGAACAAAAAGGAAGCAAACCGTAGTTACCTCGTTCCATGGGTCCTCCAGGGAGGTGTCGTAGGGGTTCGGGGCGGGACGTACGGCACGGGGTCGTAGGGGTCGACCCATCCCGCCGGGATCTGACCGCCACCGGCGGCAGCGAGCGTCCGATGCACCGGCGACGGCGGCGGCGGCGGAGGCGTCGTCGTCCGTAGAGGGACGGCGCCGAAGATGGAGGCGTCGCGCTTTGAGCCCACCTCGACGATGGGATTGGCATTCTCCTTGTCCATCTCTACGGCGGAGGAAGAGGAAGAGGGAGAGGGAGAGGGTTTTTTGCTTTGGAGAAGATGATGGGACGTGAGAGAGTTGGCGATGCGTGAGCGAGTGAGAGTGACAGAGAGAGTGCGAGGAGGCGTCTATAAAGGCGAGGGGTGGTTAATGCGACCCGCGTCCTACGCGTGCACCGGTGCACGTCTGCACGTCTTGGACTTCGCAACGCGACACGCGTCCACGATTGCACGTCTCGACTTCTCCACCGCGACCCGCGTCTACGCGTCAACAATTGCACGTGTCCTCGAGTCTAACCCTGGAAATTTAGATATACTCAGGTATACCCTCGAGTCTTATACTAGCATTTTTTGTGTGCTCAATTTTCCCCTCGAGTGCTAATACCGGCTAGTGCAATATACTCAGTTTTACCCTCAAGTGGCTGGTCAACAGAGAGTCAACAAATGGGATTAACTAGTTAAATGAGTCATTTAATGTGCAAAAAAATCCTAAAAGAGTGGCACTTACTCATGGAGTCTTTACCACAAATTGCCACTTCTCAAATCATAGATAAATCATAGATAAATCAAGTTTTACCACAAATTGCCACTTCTCAAATCACCTAGTAGCTATGAAGGTGCATGGTTTTCCACAACAAGCCCTTCCCAAAACAGACTTCCCCCAAATCATACTTTGTCTAAATGAGGCCACAATTTTCACACTGATGTATATTGGTATTGCAAATAGTTTGAGGTAGGCCAAGATGGGTTTCATTGTACAAAACACACATTTTCCATTTTTCAAATCTCAAATTTGAATCCCTTAGTCTGTTTACTACTCGAGGTTCCCTTGGTTTCTTGATAGTACTCGGCTTTGCCCTCTCTCTTCACAAATTCTCGCGGACGTGCATCATCGCCCTGATTGGTCTAGCCCATGTCACGCGGATCGTGCCCGCCGACCGTTGATCGTATGATATAGGGAACGGGCGGGATAACCCTCTCTCTCTCGTTGGCGGTTAATTAGCTTCCACCCTCTAAGTATGCTGAAGGGCGGTTTTCTGTATTATTTTTCACGCGCTAAAAATTATAAACTATTTTAGGCGTTACTTTTCACGCAAAAAAATGATAAACCATCAACAATTTGTTGTAGCCATTACTTTTCACGCAAAAAAAATGATAAACCATCACCGATTTGTTGTTGCCATTACTTTTCACGCAAAAAAATGATAAACCATCAACAATTTGTTGTAGCCATTACTTTTCACGCAAAAAAATGATAAACCATCACCGATTTGTTGTTGCCATTACTTTTCACGCAAAAAAATGATAAACCATCAACAATTTGTTGTAGCCATTACTTTTCACGCAAAAAAAATGATAAACCATCACCGATTTGTTGTTGCCATTACTTTTCACGCAAAAAAATGATAAACCATCAACAATTTGTTGTACACTACAAGAAAAGTTGCCATGGCCGACGAAGTTGAAGTCGCGCCGTGGTTGCTGGTGTACCATGGCCGACGATTTTGGTCCCTCCGTGGTGCATGTCAAAACTTTTTTTTTTCTCGTTTTTGAGGCCACCTAGCCCGACGAAAGCGGCCAAAACGTGGCGTATGGTGGCCCGGGACGTGGTGCATCTCGAAATCTCGGGTTCGCCGGCCGAGTCAACGCAAATCCGCACCGCCGAGGGATGTAGGGCCTGAGATGGCAGCCTCTCCGGCATTGTTTTTTTTCTACATCGCGCCATCTCG
>NC_061510.1:14417362-14432520 GCF_022539505.1 Lolium rigidum
CATGTTTTTGTGCCAAGTAAAGTTTCTATGTCAAAGTTGATGTTATATTTGGGATCGCTGCGCAGAAACAGCATTGCTGTCTGTCACGAATCTGGGCACAGTTCTCTGTAGAAAATTCGAAAAAATCTGCCAATTTACGAGCGTGATCCTCAGATATGTACGCAACTTTCATTAGTTTTGAGTTTTTCCATTTGAGCAAGTCTAGTGCCAGCTTTAAATTCGTCTTTACGGACTGTTCTGTTTTTGACAGATTCTGCCTTTTATTTCGCATTGCCTCTTTTGCTATGTTGGATTTATTTCTTTGATCCATTAATGTCCAGTAGCATTATGCAATGTCCAGAAGTGAAAATAATGATTGTGTCACCTCTGAATATGTGAATTATTAATTGTGCACTAACCCTCTAATGAGTTTGCTTGAAGTTTGGTGTGAAGGAAGTTTTCAAGGGTCAAGAGAGGAGAATGATATACTATGATCAAGAGGAGTGAAAGCTCTAAGCTTGGGGATGCCCCGTGGTTCACCCCTGCATATTTTAAGAAGACTCAAGCAGTCTAAGCTTGGGGATGCCCAAGGCATCCCCTTCTTCATCGACAACATCATCGAGGTTCTTCCCCGAAACTATATTTTTATTCAATCACATCTTGTGTTCTTTACTTGGAGCGTCGGTTTGTTTTTTGTTTTTGTTTTTGTTTGAATAAAATGGATCCTAGCATTCACTTTGTGGGAGAGAGACACGCTCCGCTGTTGCATATGGACACATGTGTCCTTAGGCTTTACTCATAATGTTCAAGGCGAAGTTTCTTCTTCGTTAAATTGTTATATGGTTGGAATTGGAAAATGCTACATGTAGTAATTCTAAAATGTCTTGGATAATGTGATACTTGGCAATTGTTGTGCTCATGTTTAAGCTCTTGCATCATATGCTTTGCACCCATTAATGAAGAAATACATAGAGCTTGCTAAAATCTGATTTGCATATTTGGTCTCTCTAAGGTCTAGATAATATCTAGTATTGAGTTTTGAACAACAAGGAAGACGGTGTAGAGTCTTATAATGTTTACAATATGTCTTTTATGTGAGTCTTGCTGCACCTGTTCATCCTTGAGTTTGCTTCAAATAACCTTGCTAGCCTAAACCTTGTATCGAGAGGGAATACTTCTCATGCATCCAAAATCCTTGAGCCAACTACTATGCCATTTGTGTCCACCATACCTACCTACTACATGGTATTTCTCCGCCATTCCAAAGTAAATTGCTTGAGTGCTACCTTTAAAATTCCATCATTCACCTTTGCAATATATAGCTCATGGGACAAAATAGCCTTAAAAACTATCGTAGTATTGAATATGTACTTATGCACTTTATCTTTTATTAAGTTGCTTGTTGTGCGATAACCATGCTTCGGGGAACGCCATCAACTATTGTTGAATATCATGTGAGTTGCTATGCATGTCCGTCTTGTCCGAAGGATCTATCATTTTAGTGGTTGGAGCATGCAAAATTGTTAGAGAAGAACATTGGGCCGCTAACTAAAGCCATGAACCATGGTGGAAGTTTCAGTTTTGGACATATATCCTCAATCTCATATGAGAATAATAATCATTGCTACATGCTTATGCATTTAAGAGGAGTCCATTATCTCGTTGTCCATGTTGTCCCGGTATGGATGTCTAAGTTGAGAATAATCAAAAGCGAGAAATCCAAAATGCGAGCATTCTCCTTAGACCTTTGTACAGGCGGCATGGAGGTACCCCTTTGTGACACTTGGTTGAAACATGGCATGCGAAGATCCGGTAGTCCAAGCTAAGTAGGACGAGGTGCGGGCACTATTAGTATACTATGCATGAGGCTTGCAACTTATAAGATATAATTTACATAACTCATATGCTTTATTACTACCGTTGACAAAATTGTTTCATGTTTTCAAAATAAAAGCTCTAGCACAAATACAACGAATCGATGCTTTCCTCTTTGAAGGACCATTCTTTTACTTTTATTGTTGAGTCGGTTTACCTATCTCCTTCCACCTTAAGAAGCAAACACTTGTGTGAACTGTGCATTGATTCCTACATATTTGCATATTGCACTTGTTATATTACTTTATGTTGACAATATCCATGAGATATACATGTTATAAGTTGAAAGCAACCGCTGAAACTTAATCTTCCTATGTGTTGCTTCAACACCTTTACTTTGATTTATTGCTTTATGAGTTAACTCTTATGCAAGACTTATTGATGCTTGTCTTGAAATACTATTCATGAAAAGTCTTTGCTATATGATTCACTTGTTTACTCATGTCATTACCTTTGTTTTGATCGCTGCATTCATTACATATGTTTACAAATAGTATGATCAAGATTATGATGGCATGTCACTTCGAAATTATCTTTGTTATCGTTTTACCTGCTCGGGACGAGCGTAACTAAGCTTGGGGATGCTGATACGTCTCCAACGTATCGATAATTTCTTATGTTCCATGCTACTTTATTGATGATACCTACATGTTTTATGCACATTATATGTCATATTTATGCATTTTCCGGAACTAACCTATTAACAAGATGCCGAAGAGCCGCTTGTCTGTTTTCTCGCTGTTTTTGGTTTCGAAATCCTAGTAAGGAAATATTCTCGGAATTGGACGAAACTTTCGCCCGTGGTCCTATTTTTGCACGAAGCTTCCAGAAGACCGAAGAGATAACGAAGTGGGGCCACGAGGCAGCCAGGGGCTAGGGCGGCGCGGCCCAAGCCCTGGCCGCGCCGACCTACCCCCTAGGCCCCTCGTGTGGCCCCCGCGTTGACCTTCCGCCTACTTAAAGCCTCCGTCGCGAAACCCCCGGCACCGAGAGCCACGATACGGAAAACCTTCCGGAGACGCCGCCGCCGCGAATCCCATCTCGGGGATTCAGGAGATCGCCTCCGCACCCTGCCGAGAGGGATTCATCTCCCGGAGGACTCTACACCGCCATGGTCGCCTCCGGAGTGATGAGTGAGTAGTTCACCCTCGGACCATGGGTCCATAGCAGTAGCTAGATGGTCGTCTTCTCCTTGTTGTGCTTCATTGTTGGATCTTTGTGAGCTGCCTAACATGATCAAGATCATCTATCCGTAATTCTATATGTTGTGTTTGTCGGGATCCGATGGATAGAGAGTACTATGATTATGGTGATTATCAATCTATTGTTTATGTGTTGTTTATGATCTTGCATGCTCTCCGTTACTAGTAGAGGCTCTGGCCAAGTTTTTACTCTTAACTCCAAGAGGGAGTATTTATGCTCGATAGTGGGTTCATGCCTCCATTGAATCTGGGACAGTGACAGAAAGTTCTAAGGTTGTGGATGTGCTGTTGCCACTAGGGATAAAACATTGATTCTATGTCTAAGGATGTAGTTGTTGATTACATTATGCACCATACTTAATGCAATTGTCTGTTGCTTAGCAACTTAATACTGAATGGGGTTCGGATGATAACCTGAAGGTGGACTTTTTAGGCATAGATGCGCTTGGATGGCGGTCTATGTACTTTGTCGTAATGCCCAATTAAATCTCACTATATTTATCATATCATGTATATGCATTGTTATGCCTTTCTCTATTTGTCAATTGCCCGACCGTAATTTGTTTACCCAACATGCTTTATCTTATGGGAGAGACACCTCTAGTGAACTCGTGGACCCCGGTCCTATTCTTTACATAGCATACAATCTATCGCAATTGTGTTTTACTATTTTCTTTGCAAACATCTTCCACTCGATACGTTTAATCCTTTGTTACAGCAAGCCGGTGAGATTGACAACCTCACTCGTTTCGTTGGGGCAAAGTACTTTGGTTTTGTTGTGCAGATTCCACGTTGGCGCAGGAATCCCCGGTGTTGCGCCGCATCACATTTCGCGACCATCAACCTTCAACGTGCTTCTTGGCTCCTCCTGGTTCGATCAACCTTGGTTTCTTTCTGAGGGAAAACTTGCCACTGTGCGCATCATACCTTCCTCTTGGGGTTCCCAACGGACGTGTACATTTACGCGCATCATGGCTCTCGGTACAGGGGTTTTCGCGACGAAGGCTATAAGTAGGCGGAAGGGTAGGGTTGGACGGCTGACGTGGGGCCCGCACCATAGGGCGGCGCAGGCCCGCCTCTGGCCGCGCGGCCTGATACGTCTCCAACGTATCTATAATTTCTTATGTTCCATGCTACTTTTATGACAATACTCACATGTTTTATACATAATTTACATCATTATTATGCATTTTTCGGCACTAACCTATTAACAAGATGCCGAAGCACCAGTTGTTGTTTTCTGCTATTTTTGGTTTCAGAAATCCTACAAAGGAAATATTCTCGGAATTGGATTACTATTTTTGTGCTAGAGCTTTTGTTTTGAAAACATAGAATTTTTTTGTCAACGGTAGTAATAATTCATATATGTTATGCATAATACTTCCTACAAGTTGCAAGCCTCATGCATAGAATACCAATAGTGCCCGCACCTTGTCCTAATTAGCTTGGATTTACATGGATTATCATTGCATAACATATGTTTCAACCAAGTGTCACAAAGGGGTACCTCTATGCCGCTCGTACAAAGGTCCAAGGAGATCAATCGCGTTTGATTTCTCGTTTTTAATAGATCTCAACTTAGGACATCCATACCGGGACAACATAGACAACAGATAATGGACTCCTCTTTAATGCATAAGCATTCAACAACAGATAATATTCTCATAAGAGATTGAGGATGAATGTCCAAACCGAAAACTTCCACCATGATACATGGCTTTGGTTAGCGGCCCAATGTTCTTCTCTAACATATGCATACTCAAACCATTTGATCATGATAAATCACCCTTACTTCGACAAGACGAACATGCATAGCATCTCACATGATATCCAACAAAGGTAAAAAGTTGATGGCGTCCCCAGAAACATGGTTACCGCTCAACAAGCAACTTATAAGAACTAAGACACATAGCTACATATTCATCACCACAATAGTTTTTAAGCTATTTTCCCATGAGCTATATATTGCAAAGACAAAGGAATGAAATTTTAAAGGTACGTAGCACTCAAGTAATTTACTTTGGAATGGCAGAAAAATACCACATAGTAGTTAGATATGGTGGACACAAATGGCATGGGTTTTGGCTCAAGGTGTTTGGATGCACGAGAAGCATTTCCTCTCAGTACAAGGCTTTGGCTAGCAAGGTTGTTTGAAGCAAACACAAGTAAGAACAGGTACAGCAAAACTTACACAAGAACATATTGCAAGCATTATAAGACTCTACACTGTCTTCCTTGTTGTTCAAACACTTCACCAGAAAATATCTAGACCTTAGAGAGACCAATCATGCAAAACAAATTTCAACAAGCTCTACGGTAGTTCTCCACTAATAGATTAAAATAAATGATGCAAGAGCTTAAACATGATCTATGAGAGCTCAAAACAATTGCCAGGTATCAAGTTATTCAAAAACCATATGAAGCATTTTCTGATTCCAACCAAATAGCAATCAACGAAGCAATTTTCAGCCTTCGCCATGAACATTAAAGCATAACTAAGAACACAAGTGTTCAAATGAAAAAGCGGAGCGTAATATCTCCAATATAAGGATGGTGGGATCCAACTTTATTCAAACCAAAACAAAAATAAAAGCAAACATACGCTCTAAGTAAAGAACATAAGATGTGATGGAATAAAAATATAGTTTCACTAGAAGTGACCTGATAAGTTGTCGATGAAGAAGGGGATGCCTTGGGCATCCCAAGCTTAGATGCTTGAGTCTTCTTAAAATATGCAGGGATGAACCACCGGGGCATCCCCAAGCTTAAACTTTTCACTCTTCTTGGTCATATTGTATCATCCTCTTCTCTTGACCCTTGAAAACTTCCTCCACACCAAACTTAAAGCAAACTCATTAGAGGGTTAGTGCATAATCAAAATTTCATATATTCAGAGGTTACATAATCATTCTTAACACTTCTGGACATTGCACAAAGCTACTGAAAGTTAATAGAACGAAGAAATCCATTCAACATAGCAAAAGAGGCAACGCGAAATAAAAGGCAGAATCTGTCAAAACAGAACAGTCCGTAAAGAAGAATTTTCCAGAGGCACTTAACTTGCTCAAACGGAAAAACTCAAAACTAATGAAAGTTGCGTACATATCTGAGGATCACGCATGTAAATTGGCAGATTTTTTTGATTTTCTACGAGAGAGATCTACGCAAATTCGTGATGACAGTCAATTCGTTTCTGCGCAGTAATCCAAATATAGCATCAACTTTACCATAGAGACTTTACTTGGCACAAAAAAACATGATAAGGAGAGGTTGCTACAGTAGTGACAACTTCCAAGACTCAACAATACAGTAATAAAATGAAACATGGGTTATCTCCCAAGAAGTGCTTTTCTTTAACACCTTTCAGCTAGGCGCAGAAAGTGCAAATCAAGTAAAATCAAGAGAGGAAGCATCAACATTATAATTTTTCTTACAAACACAACTTGTTGCAGAGCGTACCTTAGATGCTCCATTATCTAAATCTCCCATGGTGGTATCTTAGGCCTATAATAATTCTCTGGTTTAGGCACCTTAGAGACATACATAAATTTTTGCTCTTTACCCACATAAGCTTTCTCCTTAAACTTAAGAGAAGAAAAAGTTGAACCCAAGGTTCCCATAGCTTTTTCAAGTTCACTAATCCTATTGGTTTGATTATCATGGACAACACAAGTTTCTAGGATAGCAATTCTTTCATTAATTCCTCCTAGGGATTTATCAAGTTTATCAGTATTATCAAGTAATATCCCCAATTTAGTCTCAACACTTGGAAAAATTTTCTCTATGGCCTCCAACATTTTCATGACATCCTCAAGAGAAATTTCAATTTTAACTTCATTAACAGGTGGTATTCCAACTAGACTCTCAATGATGCAACTAGCTTCTAAAGCATGAGTACCTAGGAAATTACCTCCCGAAAAAGTATCAAGAACATACCTATTCCAGCTAGATAGTCCAACATAAAAGTTCCTAAGAAGGATAATAGTTGAGTGTTTCTTAATGCACCTATGATGAGCATTACTAATTCTGTACCAAGCATCTTTAAAACTTTCTCCACCTTGTTGCTTAAAAGAACGAACTTCAACTTCAGGATTACTCATTTTAGCGGTAATAAAAGTAAACTAAGGAAACAGAATAAAATAAAATAAAGACAAGTAACTAATTTTTTTGTGTTTTGATATAGAGCAAGTAAACAAGACAAATGAAATAAAGTAAAGAACTAAATTTTTTGTGTTTTTAATAAAAGCAAACAAGACAGTAAATAAAATAAAGTAAAGCAAGACAAAAACAAAGTAAAAAAGATTGGATGTGGAAGACTCCCCTTGCAGCGTGTCTTGATCTCCCCGGCAACGGCGCCAGAAATTTAGCTTGACACGCGTGAAGCACACGTCCGTTGGGAACCCCAAGTGGAAGGTGTGATGCGTATAGACGCAAGTTTCCCTCAGTATGAAACCAAGGTTATCGAACTAGTAGGAGTCAAGGGACACATGAAGGTTGTTGGTGGAGGAGTGTAGTGCGGCGCAACACCAGTGAAACCGGCGCCAACGTGGAACATGCACAACACAATCAAGAAACTTTGCCCCAACGTAACAGTGAGGTTGTCAATCTGACCGGCTTGCTGAAAACAAAGGATTAAACGTATAGTGTGGAAAATGATGTTTGTTTGCAAAGAACAGTAGAGAACAATGATTGCAGTAGATTGTATTCAGATGTAAAAAAAATGGACCGGGGTCCACAGTTCACTAGTGGTGTCTCTTCAATAAGATAAATAACATGCTGGGTGAACAAATTACAGGCAGGCAATTGACAAATAAAGATTCAATACATATCATGATGATCACTATGAGATTTAATCAGGGCATTACGACAAAGAACATAGACCGCCATCCAGCATGCATCTATGCCTAAATAGTCAACCTTCAGGTTAGCATCCGCAGCCCCTCCAGTATTAAGTTGCAAACAACAGCCGATTGCATTAAGTATGGTGCGTAATGTAATCAACACAAATATCCTTAGACAAAGCATTGATGTTTTATCCCTAGTAGCAATAGCACATCCACAACCTTAGAACTTTCTGTCACTGTCCCAGATTCAATGGAGGCATGAACCCACTATCGAGCATAAATACCCCCTCTTGGAGTTACAAGTATCAACTTGGCCAGGGCCTCTACTAGCAACGGAGAACATGCAAGAACATAAACAACACATATATGATAGATTGATAATCAACTTGACATAATATTCTATATTCATCGGATCCCGCCAAACACAACATGTAGCATTACAAATAGATGATCTTAATCATGTTAGGCAGCTCACAAGATCTAAACAGGATAGCACAAGAGGAGAAGACAACCATCTAGATACTGCTATGGACCCATAGTCCAAGTATGTAGAGCCCTCCGGTGATGATTCCCCTCTCCGGCAGGGTGCCGGAGGCGATCTCGTGAATCCCCCGAGATGGGATTGGCGGCGGCAGCGTCTCTGGAAGTATTTCCGTATCGTGGCTCTCGGTACAGGGGTTTTCGTGACGAAGGCTATAAGTAGGCGGAAAGGTAGGGTTGGAGGGCTGACGAGGGGCCCACACCATAGGGCGGCGCGGGCCCCCCTCTGGCCGCGCGGCCCTATGGTGGCGGCGCCTCGTCGCCCCACTTCGTATCCCTTTCGGTCTTCTGGAAGCTTCATGGAAAAATAAGACCCTCGGCGTTGATTTCGTCCAATTCCGAGAATATTTCCTTTGTAGGATTTCTAAAACAAAAAACAGCAGAAAACAGCAACTGGCGCTTCGGCATCTTGTTAATAGGTTAGTGCCGGAAAATGCATAATAATGATGTAAAGTATGTATAAAACATGTGAGTATTGTCATAAAAGTAGCATGGAACATAAGAAATTATAGATACGTTTGAGACGTATCAGGGATACACGGAAAGAAACACCTCTCCCTCCGCCAGGGAGAGAAACCTAGCCGCCGCCACCACCCGCTTCCCCCTCTCCCCCCATCCTCCCTCGCCGCTGCCAGGGGGTGCGGCCAGGCAAAGCCTGGTCGACGCCAGCGGCGGCGGGGATCTCTCTCGCCCCCTCATCTTCTCTATGGAGCGAGGGCGTGGTGCAGGCGCCGGGCAACTCGGCGGGGCGGCTCATCGGCACGGGGCGGCGCGTGGGTGTAGCAGCCGCGCGGCGGCGGCAATTCCGGCCGTTCACGGCGGCTGGAGGTTTGATCCCAGGGCGGCGGCCCTGGTTTGGCAGCGGCGTCCTGGTCTTCCTTGCAATGGCGGGTCTTCTCCCTCAGCCCCGTTGATAGCGTCCTCGCTATGGGGTGGCGGTCGCCTATGTCGGCGTCGAGTTTGCGGGACGGTTGTCATCCGTCTGCGGCCAAGAGTCTCCGGGAGAAACCCTAGATCCTTCGGATCAGTCGATGGTGGCACATCGTGTCATATCCCTATTGAGGCATCGTCTTGGAGGTCTTGTCACAGCTGATGTATATCGTCTCCTAGCCCGGACTGCTCCGGGAGAAATCCTAGATCCGATCCCGGATCGGGCTATGGTGGCGTACGGCATCGTTCTCCCTCCTTGGGGCATCATCTATGGAGCAGATGTAAGCTGGAGGGCCCTGAGGTGGAGCGGCGTTTTTCTTTCGTGTTGAAGACGGCGATTCACGGCGGCGTGGTGCAACGGGGTTGCATCGTCGGATACGTCATGTTCAACGTGCGCAGGGTGGTGAAGTTATCTAGCATCATGGTGGCGTTGGTGGCAGGCCTCGCAAGGTCATTGGATTGATCGCTCCCGAAGATGGGTATGCGGAAGACGGTGGCGGCGAAGACTTCTGGAGCGTGTACGATGGTACGCGCCGAGGGTCTGCCGGACCGGTTATGCCACCTACTCGCCATTGGGCGACTTGTCGAGGCCTTCGGTTTTTGATGATGTGCGTTGGTGTGATGTCAGGGTGTTGGCTCTGTTCATTAACCCCCCCCTCATCGGTGATGTAGGATTAACGAGCCGTCGTTAGTTTGGTGGCTTCGATTCAATCTTTGTAATTCTTGTAAGGTGTTGTCAATAATCTAATAAAAACAGTCGTGTGCATCCCTTGGATGCACAAACTGGGGTGATATTTCCCCCATTTCGAAAAAAGCAAATTAAAACTATGTGTTAAAAAGGATGCTGCTCCAATGAACTCTAACAAGAGTTTGTGTAAATGATACAATAACCAATAATGGCCAAACTAAATAATCTTACGACCAAGTAGAGAAAAAATTATAACGAAATTGGAAGTGTCAAACAATATACCGAAGTGTAACTGAAGAAATGGACTTCGAGCCAAATAAAATAAAAAAGTGATGCGCTCAGTTTAATAGGCTTGAATGGTGTGAGTTTGTCTTTTTCTTAATACGCACAACTCAGCTTAGCTAGAAAAACTACAAAAGCCTCCAAATATAGTAACAAAGCTCAATCTGAATCGGAGAACATGACATAATATTTTATATGCAGTGGAAGTAGAGCTGCTCAGTTTAACAATTGTGAATGGTTTGAGTATGTCTTGAAACTAAGCAATTCTCAAGTTAATGACAAAACATCACCGCAACCTCCAAAATTTGTGAAAAGAACAAAACAGAAACATAAAAGGAACTGAACAAGTAAGATCTCTTATTCTAAGCAAGAATAGAAGTGGTAGTTGCTCGGTTCAGTAGTTTTGAATGGTTTGAATTTGTCTTCATATTAGGTAGCACTTCTTAGGTAATGAGAAAAACATCACCGCAACCTCAATATTTGTAAATAATTAACTTAAAGTAGGAACAGAAAAGGTACAAATCAATAATCATGTTCTTCTAAGCAAGAAGAAGTGGAAGAGCTTACTTCAATAGTTTTGAATTATTAGAGTTTTTCTTGACGTTAGTTTGTTACTTCTTCGGTTAAGGAGAAAATCGTAATGCAGCCTCAAAATTTTCTAACAAGCAAAAAAGCTAGAAATAAATACGATAAAAAATATTGATTTTTCTAAGCAAGAGTAGAAGTGGACATGCTCATTTAAATACTCTTTAATAGGTTCTGGGCGTATCTTCATATTAGTAAGAACTTTTCAGGTTATCCAGAAAAACATCAACGCAACATTCAAATTTCATAAGAAACTTAAATTACAAGTTTTATGGTGGTTGCATTTTTAATAACCCTCCATCCACCTCGATCTAACGGTGCTAAATAGACGGAACCAAAGTGATGGAACCAAAAATATGGGACCGGAACTAAAATTTGTGGGACCGAAACCTCAAATATATTTTACGAACATTATAAAAGACGAACATCTTTTTAAGTGCTACACTAATCTTAAAGCAACAAATAATTGAGCATTTGTGCACAGATCTTAAAGCTACCATCAATCCCTCATGAACGAAATATATGTAGATATCATAGTCGCTCTCATCCTCTCATCCTCTCAATCTCTCAACCATTCTCTCCCGGCGATCCCCGCAACAGAGGGAAGCGGCAGAGGCGGCGGCGTTCTTTATCAACCTGGATCAACACGCCCGGGCTGGCGAGGGGAGGAGCGGCGGAGGCGTTCTTTATCAACCTGGATCAACACGGCCGGGCCGGCGAGGGGAGGAGCGGCGGCGGCGTTGGTCGTGGCCGGCGAGGAGAGGAGCAGCGGCGGCGTTGGGTGGCTGTCGCCCGTCGGAGCTAGGCGAGAAAGGAGCGGGCAGCGGCGGCGCAACTTCACATCCCGGTAAGGTTGTCCTCCTCCTGTAGATGCATTTGTTCTTGATGTCACTGGGGAAATAGAAATATGTTTCTGCGCTATGGTCCTTGCCAGGTACCTGACTATACATCTCAAAAAAAAAAAGGTACCTGACTATAGAATATGAACATAGCATAGTCAATGCATACCCATTATTATTTTTGGTCTAAGATTTTCGTTTCGTTCAGTTTCCAACACTAGGATTAAATGTTGAGCGTATCTGGGAGATACAAGCTCATGAACCTGTAGAGTTGTGGACAAGAAATTGTTCTCACGTTTCAGGCGAAGGCACTGCGTCCTTTGGTTGGATGTAAGATTCACTTCATACTTTGTCTTGAACTTCAATTACTGAAGCTTTGTGCCATTTTCTTGTTTGGCCAGTGGTGGCCATTTGTTTGATTACTCAAGTGCGGTTGTGGCATTTCCATTGTTAGGATAAATGAAATTCTGGTGCTAGGATAAATGGACTGGTTGGTTTCCTCTAAGATGGATATTTTGCAGCCACAAGCCAGAGAAAAAGGTGGTAAATGTTGGCACAAAATGAAGGTCATGTGATTGCTAAGGTGATTCTGTTTTCCTGTTAAGTTAAGTTATCTATATTTTTTTGTTGTGTTGTCTCCAAATTTTGCATTTGGGGATCACAGTTTTGCATGTCACAATGTTTATTCCTCCGCAGTTGATCTACCGATCTGACGTAGAAGTAATTATTGGGGTTCATTATTTGTTTCTTTAATGTATTGGATTTGTAAGTAGCCAGATGAACAATGCTCCTGACTGGGTAATATAAAACAAGATACCAGTCGAAGGCAGCTAATCGACCTTTGAGGCGGAGCTTTTCTTGTTTAGTACATTGTTTCCGAGGCAGTAGTGTCGATTTGTTGGCGAAGAAGAGTGTGTCGTCGTCATGAAACACAGCTGCTGGGTGAATGGCGCTTGCTGGCGGCGTGAATTGGGGTGACAGGCACACCGCAGCCGAGTAGTGTTTTTACCTGCACCATTTTTATGTTGATCTTAATACTATCTATGCTTTTTGCTAGGATCCGTCCGAAACACACGAAGATTCGTGGAGTGTTGTTGCCCCTTCAGGGCTACCTGATGTTGTGCCGAGAGCCTTGGACGAAGATAGGTCATCACCATGAACGAGTCAACATGTGTCTTTGCTAGAGTGGACGAACCGTGTTCTTAGTGACATCTACTTCACTTTTTTTACTTATCAAAAGGATCGAACAATTAAAAGCCTTTTATGTATGTTGATAAATTTATTCTCTTACAAATTTTCGTGTTTTTTCCGATTCGGTACATTTGTAACAAACCATGGTGTTCAAAATATTTGTACCTCGTGATGTGTCTGCAGAAGATGCGAGTTGGTAGGCACATTCTTATGCCTAAGCTCCACATCCTAAAACACACCTGCTCCAGATTTTGTTGGGAGCCTACAACCTAAACTTGTCACAAACTCACCATGTCAGCTGTCAACTGCCATCAGGTGGGGACTTTCCGCAGTATTTATCCAACACAAAATGATTGCGCAAGAATGCCATCATTGCTAAGACGCCAATATACCTAATAAGAAATGTTGTCTTCTTCAATCAAGGATAGGAGCTTGGAAACACTGGGTACGAATCTGGTGGATATGCTTCTTGGTAATGCCCAGCCCTTCACTTGCCCTTCCCGAAAGTGAAGGTTGACAGGTCCTTCAGGAACGAAGCTTGGATTGCACATTGCCCTCTGGACAAGCTTCATTGCATTACTTCACACCCACAACATTTAAAATAGAAGTAGAATATCATAATGCATATAAATCTACATTTAAAACACAAGACATGGATTGTGATGTTAAGTGATAACAAAGTTTCAATATATCAGCTTTACCATCGACAAAAGAAAATTTCCAAAGTATCAATTCATCAACACCAAAGGTTTACCAGCTTTACATGATGCCTCCAAAATCTGACAGCTATATCACCGACTCACTATTCGAACAATGCAAAATTACAACGAGGATACATATTTCGAACTTGTGTGCACCAACACTGGCGAACAA
The DNA here is from genome assembly GCF_022539505.1 of Lolium rigidum. NCBI lineage: Eukaryota > Viridiplantae > Streptophyta > Magnoliopsida > Poales > Poaceae > Lolium > Lolium rigidum. The sequence goes on from NC_061510.1 coordinate 14,431,191, forward strand.
AGAAGTTTCCCAGTTCAGCTCCTTGCTACGGCATCCCAGATAGTCTCTCTGGCCTCTTATGTTAGTAGCTGCCCAGACAGAATAATGGCGGCTAAAGGGCTCAACGCTTAATCCACTTTTGTAACACTCAGCATGCACTATATTATCATGTGATGGCAATTAGGTTACGAAGCCATCCATGACAACATGGATAAAAGGAGAAGACTGCGGACTTCACAATGGAAAAAAAAAGAAGCTCTTTCAACTTCTGGGCAAGGCTAACTCTAATCTTGTAGATGTTATCATCAGACTTGCCCTTTTTGACAGGTATATGCCATCTATACTCGAAGTGTCACACTCACGTTTAATATCCCAGGCTAGCTAGCAATCAGTTTCCATGCAAAGAACAAGAACTAGTACTGTCAGGCTAGACCGCAAATTCCAAGGACCAGTGCTAATTGATCGTTACTGATTGGGTAGATAACTTGGTGTACGTGTATCATCACTAAAAAATACCGATTGCCCTTCTAAATTTAGCCGTCAGTATCCACTACTTTACTTTGTGATGATGTGAAGGGTGTACTGATATTTCAGGTATCAGTAAAAACTGGGAAAATTCAGCACTTGTAAGTTGTGATCCAGCAGGATCTGGTTCAGAACTGGTTTGCATTACCATGCAATTATCATGGTACACACGCAGGGACATGTTTGCAGAAGCTCTACTGAAAAACTGATGCAGCTAATGTGGTATGTGTATCTCTTTCAGCACTACAAATTTGAGAGTATTGTTGATGGTCAGAGCAAAGGAAAACCAGGCTATAATTCAGAGCGTGAATCGAATCAAATTTTAAATAGTCAAACAAAATTAGGTAAAACCTTGCGGCAGTGGCGTCCGATCCCGCAGGCGAGGATCGCGGTGGCCGTTGACTACGACCCTGTTGTTGGGGCTGGGGGCCCGATCCCGCCGTTGACAGCGGCGGCAATCCACCGGACTTGGACGCGGAGGACTGATGTCCAATCCCGCAGTTGAAGAGACGGAGAGGTGTTCGATTTGGCTGTGACGTGTGGATCGGAGGCCAGCGGTGGCTGGCCGGATGACGGCGGCGTCGCTCGGGCGGGGCGGCGGAGCCAGGGCACAGCGTCGTTGGTTGGAGGAGCCTGGGTCGAAGATCTATGGAGTGAGCTCGTCGGAGACCTGGGAGGAGGTCGTCGGAGAGGAGTTTTGGGAGTTCTTCTTTGATCTGGACTCGCACGAGAATTCTTTTTGATTGGTTGGAACTGGCACGAGACTTATTTCCTTCCAAATCTAATGATCATATTCTTCACCGGGCCAAATACATCAAAGGGATAA
>NC_061510.1:14432620-14514348 GCF_022539505.1 Lolium rigidum
TCCATGATTAATTCCAGAATATTAAGCATGACGACGGTAACTACTAACATGTGAAGCCTCGAACATACTAGATGTAGTGATCAGCATGAGCAGTGGCATAGCAAAGCGGTCACAACATCCATGCGCTAAACGGATCGAGATATGTCGCACGTGCCGATCTGGTGGAGGTGGCGGTGGAGGTGTAGCAGGATGATGTCGCAGCTGGTAACGTTGCTTGATGACAACGTTGTTGATGACGGGGACGACGGGTCGAAGTAGACGGCGTTGTAGACGACGGTAGGCAGCACTGCCCGAGCTTGGACGGAAGGCGACCCGTGATGGAGAGCTTGAGCGGTCGCGCAAAGCGCTTCCCAAAACCTAATTCGCCCTCTCCCGTACAGGATCGCAAGGACGAGTGGTTCCGGAGACCTGCTCTCCCGTTCGCCGATGCACGTCGGCGCGCGGGATGGAGTAGGCTACGATGGCGGCGCAAGCAGAGAGAGGTGGAAACCCTAACTCGTGTATTAGATATGTTTCTGCGGTAGCCGGGCGGGGAGATTATATAGGCTCGGGAAACCCTAGGCAACGTGGGTCACGCCCACGTCGCACGAACGTTTCGAGTCGGTTACGGATAGCCCACGATCCGGGAGCGACCCGAACCGACTAGCTCGCGACGCGTCCGTCTAGGACTGCTGTTCGTTTTCCTGAGCTGCAAAAAATAAGGAAAGTCTCGGCTCGAGGCTCAATCCACTCACCACGAGCGCGGCGCGCGTCGTGCAGCGTGTCGAGTCGAGTCGAGTCGAGTCGAGACGAGCGAGCGAGGAGGAGGAGGAGCGCGCGTGTAGCACTCCTATTCTCACTCACTTACTAGTGGTGGAACAACCCACCTTATAAGGTGGTCTAACTTCCTCCCAACTTTCCATGTGGGACTAAACTTCCCACCTCTTGCCACTCCCTAGTGAGCTGCCACCAACTTGGGCTCAAACTCACATGGCTGCCACTATGTGGGCTTTGAGATTTATAGGAAAAACTGAAATCTAATTTGGGCCACTAAAAATGGGCCCAATATTTCAACAATCCCCCACCGGATCTCAAATCCCCATTTAGAGATTTACCAATACTCGCTGCTTGTTTATATACCGAGTGTTTCAGCGGAGACCGTTAAGTTGAACTTCCGCCTATAACCTTAAGCTACATCCATTCACACTTGAACAATGGACTAAGCCTTGAATTGCAAGTTTTGCGTGAACGAGGTTTCACTCAAAGTCATGACCAGTACATGGCTGCCGGTAGCCTACCCCGCGGGTGAAGCATATGCGTCATACTTCGTGGTCTCTTCATGAGTTTACTAGAGATCACCCAAATCTCATAGATTGCGACGTTTAACAATCGGACTCATATAGGTGTGTTATTTCAAGAATGCTCCGTAGGACAGACATCTTTGCTAAAATAGCCAACATAAACACATTAAGGCTTGTTGCCAACCTGCCTTACAAGCAACCGAGAGTTGTGCATCTTCACATAGAGAGGGTTACATAATACTCTCCTCAATTAAACCACTAGTTTGTTCTTCCCGGGTCCTAATTCACGGGATCTCCGATCACAAAGGTTGGGTTACCACTATGGCGTAACATCAACGGGTCTCAAACCCATCTCCCTCGATGCACTTTCTATCACATTACGTGATAGTCCCTTTGTAAAGGGATCTGCCGGGTTTTTGTCTGTTTGAATATATGTAACAGTTATTACTCCGGAGTTTCGCAATTTCTCGACGGACTTCAAACGTCTCTTGACGTGTCTTGATGACTTCGCGTTATCCTTAGAATTGTTCACTTTGACAATTACGAGTTTGATTGTCACAATTCAAAAGGATTGCCGGAACAGGTTTTTCAACCACAGGCAAGTCCATCAAGAGCTCACGCAACCATTCCGATTCAACGGTGGTTGTGTCTAAAGCGATAAGTTCCGCTTCCATAGTTGACCTCGTCAATATGGTTTGCTTACAAGATCTCCATGACACTGCGCCACCTCCAAAGGTAAATACATACCCACTTGTGGCGTACAGATCAGCTACATCTGAGATCCAATTCGAATCACTATATCCTTCAAGCACAGCTGGGTGCCCTGAATAATGAATCCCATAACTCATTGTACCACATAGGTAGCGCATGACCCTATCAAGTGCATGCCAATGATCAATACCCGGGTTTGACATGAACCTACTCAACTTGCTAACAGCAAAAGAGATGTCGGGTCTAGTCGCGCTCGCTAAGTACATGAGTGAGCCAACGATCTGAGAATATCTCAATTGATCTATGGCAATCCTCCGGTTCTTGCGTAGTGTCACACTCGGGATCATAAGGTGTTGAAGAAGGCTTGCTATCAATATAGCCGAACCGGCTCAAGATCTTCTCAACATAATGGGATTGCGTTAGAGTAATCCCACTCTCGTTCTTAATCAGCCTTGATGTTCGAATCACATCGGCTTCTCCCGGATCTTTCATATCAAAGCTCTTTGACAAGAAAGACTTGACCTCGTGTATTACTTTCATGTTTGTACCAAAGATCAGAATATCATCCACATACAAACACAGGTATAACACCTTCGCCCCCACCATGGCGATAGTAAACACACTTGTCGGCCTCATTGACAACAAAGCCTACGAAGTCAAAGTTACGTCAAACTTCTCATGCCATTGCTTAGGTGCTTGTTTCGGGCCATATAAAGATTTCAGCAACTTGCACACCTTTCTTTCTTCACCTTTTACTACGAACCCATCAGGCTGATCCATATAGATTTCCTCTTCCAACTCTCCATTAAGAAAAGCTGTCTTTACGTCCATTTGATGAACGATAAGACCATAGGAGGCAGCCATGGACGAGTAGTACTCGAATGGTGGTAAGTCTAGCGACAGGTGAATAGGTGTCGAAGTAATCTTCGCCTTCTCTCTGTGTGTAGCCTTTAGCTACAAGCCGCGCCTTGTACTTCTCAATAGTACCATCGGGTCTTAGCTTCTTCTTGAACACCCATTTGCAGCCCACAGGCTTGCATCCATGGGGTCGTTCGATAGCTCCCAAGTTCCATTAGAAAGAATCGAGTCCATCTCGTTATGGACTGACTTCTTTCCAGTCATCCGCATCCGGAGATGCATATGCCTCTCGCAATGGACGTGGGAGTATCATCCACAAGGTACACAATGAAATCATCACCAAAGGATTTTTCAATCCTTCGTCTCTTGCTCCGTTTAGGAGCTTCATTGTCATCCTTCTCAATGACAATCTCATGTGATTGTTCAAAATACTCATTAGATGTACTAGATTCGGGAACTATCTCGGTAGAAATTCTAGCAATGCTATGCATATCTTTCATAGGAAACATATTCTCAAAGAATGTTGCATCACGAGATTCCATAATAGTATCAACATGCATATCGGGTACTTCGGATTGAACTACTAAAAATCTATAGCCTACACTCCAGCGGAGCATAACCTAGAAAGATACAATCCACTTGTCTTTGGTCCGAGTTTGCGCTTCTTAGTAATTGGAATATTGACTTTCGCCAAACATCCCCATGTGCGCAAATACGAAAGTGATGGTTTTCTCCCGGACCACTCCTCGTAAGGGGTTTTATCTTTATTCTTGTTAGGAACTCTATTCAGGACATGACATGAAGTCAATAAAGCCTCCCCCACCATGCCTTTGATAAACCAGCGGTGGCTAACATGGAATTCACCAAGTCGGTCGGCGTGCGGTTTTCCTCTCGGCAACCCCGTTTGATTGGGGCGAATAGGGAGGCGTCCTCTCATGAATAATGCCATGTTCCTCACGGAATTCATCAAAGATTTTAGGAAAATATTCGCCACCACGATCCGACCTAAGACGCTTGATCTTTCTCTCTAGTTGATTTTCAACTTCAGCCTTATAAATTTTAAAGTAGTCTAAAGCTTCATCTTTAGTTCGCAACAAATAAACATAGCAAAATCTAGTCGCATCATCAATCAATGTCATGAAATATCTCTTTCCACCTTTTGTCAACACACCATTCATCTCGCATAGATCGGAATGTATGAGTTCTAGAGGTGCCGAGTTTCTCTCCTCGGCCGCCTTGTGAGGCTTCCGAGGTTGCTTTGATTGCACACAACTATGGCACTTAGAACCTTTGGCAATGGTGAAATTCGGAATTAAACTTAAACTCGGATAGCCGAGACATTAAACCAAAATTAATGTGACATAAACGAGAATGCCAAACACTCGGTATCATCACTAACATTGCCACATATATGGTTCACGGACTTATTACTGAAATCGAGAAGCGAAAAGCGGAACAAGCCTCCGCACTCATAGCCTTTACCAATAAATTGTCCAAACTTGGAAACAACTACTTTATTCGACTCTAAAACAACCTTAAACCCATCTCTGCATAGAAGGGAGCCGCTAACGAGATTCTTGTTCATAGTAGGGACATGCTGCACGTTCCTCGACTGCACGATCTTCCCCGAAGTGAACTTCGGATCTACCGTGCCAACACCACGAACGAAGCATGTGACCCATTCCCCATCAAGACGGAAGAATCCCGGGCGACCTGGTAAGAAGTGAACATGGATATGTCGAGCACACACATGAACATTAGCACTCGTATCAATCCACCAACATGGAGATTGAAGTACCGAAAGAACGAGTAAAGAGATTACCGTACCCATCAGCATTGCTAGCGGTCACCGTGTTGACTTGCCTCGCCTTTTCTTGCGGTCCGCCTCTCTCGGACGGTCCTTAGAAAAGTGGCCAGTCTTCTCCACATGTAAAGCAGCTCGGATCTGCTTTGTTTATCATCTTCTTCTTCTTGAAGGTTGTAGTCTTCATAGGCTTATTGAAGGAGGGCTTGTTATTCCCTTTGTTCTTGCTTGTAGGGTTTCTTCCGCACCATGTTGGCGCTAGGCCGACCCTCTCCTTTCTCGGTATTATCCTTAGCCCGAGCTTTCTCCTCAACATCAAGAGATGCTATCAGATTTTCAAGCGATATCTCCTTGTCTCTTGTGTTTGAGAGTTGTGGCAAAGTTCCTCCATGAAGGGGGCAACTTAGCGATGATGCATCCAGCCACAAACTTGTCGGGTAAGGCACACTTAAGGAGCTCAAGCTCTTTCGCAATGCACTTGTATCTCATGAGCTTGTTCGACTACGAACGGTTGTTAACCATCCCGATGTCATGGAAGTTCTCCATGATGTACGAGTTCACTTTGCTCGCATCGGTTGCACCGAACTTAGCATTCAGTGCCTCCCAGAGCTCTTTACCATCTGTTATGTGCATGTACACATCACACAGACGATCAGCAAGAATGCTCAGAACGCATCCGACAAAGAGAGTATTGTTTTCCTTGAACTTGTTCTGATCTTGATCAGATATAGTTCCTTCAGGTAAACCATCGGTAACATCGAACACTTTCGGATGAGTAAGCCGGAGCATGGCCTTATACTTGCCATCTCTTAAAGTGCACACCGGTAAACTTATCCGGCCTCGGTGCATCGGAAAAACCAGCCATTGTTAACTCAGGAAATTGCCTACAATTAGGTTTTTGGATTGTTGGATAATTAGGCACAATTTCCATGATTAATTCCAGAATATTAAGCATGACGACAGTAACTACTAACATGTGAAACTCGAACATACTAGATGTAGTGATCAACATGAACAGTAGCATAGCAAACAGTACAACATCCATCGCTAAACGGATCGAGATATGTCGCACGTACCGATCCGGTGGAGGTGGCGGTGGAGGTGTAGCGGATGATGTCGCAGCGATAACGTTGTTGATGACAACGTTGTTGATGACGGGGACGACGGGTCGAAGTAGACGGCGTTGTAGACGACGGTAGGCAGCACCGCCCGACTTGGACGGAAGGCGACCCGTGATGGAGAGCTTGAGCGATCGCGCAAAGCGCTTCCCAAAACCTAGTTCGCCCTCTCCCGTACGGGATCGCAAGGACGAGTGGTTCCGGAGACCTGCTCTCCCGTTCGCCGATGCACGTCGGCGCGCGGGATGGAGTAGGCTACGATGGCGGCGCAAGCGAGAGAGGTGGAAACCCTAACTCGTGTATTAGATATGTTTCTGCGGTAGCCGGGCAGGAGATTATATAGGCTCGGGAAACCCTAGGCAACGTGGGTCACGCCCACGTCGCACGAACGTTTCGAGTCGGTTACAGATAGCCCACGATCCGGGAGCGACCCGAACCGACTAACTGCGACGCGTCCGTCTAGGACTCTGTTCGTTTTCCTGAGCTGCAAAAAATAAGGAAAGTCTCGGCTCGAGGCTCAATCCACTCACCACGAGCGCGGCGCGCGTCGTGACGTGTCGAGTCGAGTCGAGTCGAGTCGAGACGAGCGAGCGAGGAGGAGGAGGAGCGCGCGTGTAGCACTCCTATTCTCACTCACTTACTAGTGGTGGAACAACCCACCTTATAAGGTGGTCTAACTTCCTCCCAACTTTCCATGTGGGACTAAACTTCCCACCTCTTGCCACTCCCTAGTGAGCTGCCACCAACTTGGGCTCAAACTCACATGGCTGCCACTATGTGGGCTTTGAGATTTATAGGAAAAACTGAAATCTAATTTGGGCCACTAAAAATGGGCCCAATATTTCAACAGTAATTATCACTTGATTTAATTAACGGACACAAAAAATCAGATTAGACGGAACCCAAATTAGATTAGATGGAACCAATGTTCCGTGCCATCACCGTAAAAGAGCTAACACGGCAAGATTTTTTTCTCTAAGAAACAGTAGAAGTGGAAGCACTCACTTTAATAGTTTTGAACGGTTCGATTTGTTCTTCACATTAGTAAAGCACTTCTAGGTTTAATGAGAAGAAAAATCGCCACATCCTCCAACTTTCCTAACAAGCATAAATCAGAAATACAAAAGGAGTAGAAAAAAATGATTTATTTCGTACTGGACTCTCAAACTTGTTCATCGCAGAATTCGGATGCATGGTGTGCGAGAATTTGAGTATGACAAACCTATACACATATGCACTGCATTTGATTTTGTTTCGGGCTATTTGGTTTAGTAAGGCCTGGAGTACTTTAGGCCATTGCGTTTAGGGGACAACCATGATTTTTTTTCATAAATGGATATGGAAATGGGATCACCATGGGGAAGGAGAGCGAAATAACCCAGGAGCGGAAATGGTGCACCTAGAAAATGCTACAGATGAATATGATTATGCACGGGTTTTAATATAAGCTTCAACGCACTGAGGTTGGAAAATACATGTTAATTAAACTCAGGAGCTTTCTTATATCTGTCAGGAGTTCATAAACACGTGTATTCTTCAAATGATTTTTTTTGTCCAGAACGCTCGCTCCACTCCGTCCAATGAGCACATCCACTACGGGAGAACATTGCTTTGCCCTGCAAAGATTTGCACGGCAAAGGGGTCTATACGCACAGCAAAGCATTTGCCGTGTGAAGCCGGCAATATCTATGACGGCAACACTGTCTTTGCCGTGCGCCTCACCAAAACTTCACGGCAAAGCCGTTGCCGTGCGTCTATTTCTCTGCCGTGCGTCCATTTCTCTGTCGTGAGCCTTGAGGCTTTGCCATGCGGCTCCCCATTTGATGTGGGCCGTGCCTCTGCCTTGCTGCTCGCCTTTGGCGTGCGCCCACCCTCCACCACGCACGCCAACGGCCCTCCCGGCACGACCATAGCATGCAACGGCGCACAGGCTTGCGCCCCGTGGCTCCTTTGCCGTGTGTATGTGCACGGCAAAGGTGCCATGCACATACACATGGCAAAGGCTCCTGGATTTTTCCTTTTTTTTTGTTTTTCATTACTTCTGCAATTTAAACACAACTTATATAGCATATATAAAGCAAGAATATACCACACATATATCTAGCATCAACAACACAATCCAACAACAACAAATCATGAATCCGTAACAATATAGTCCATACAAGTCCACCAACAACAAATCCATACAAGTTCACAAGTTCATAAGTCCATACAAGTCCATACATAGGTAGAGTCCATACAAGTTCATAAATCCATAACAACATTAACCTTGGTCTTGTCCATCTCTTTGTCCTTCTACAAGGTCAAAAGAAAAGTAATATGAGATTGCTACATTTTCAACAAGTGCCATGTCATGGCTAGAATTTTCATAGTGACATGGAATTAAAGTCTAGCCAGAAGAAAGTCACAACCTGCCTGCACAGTGGGCAAGGCCACTTCTCATGTGTACACCACCCGTAGAACAAAGCACGTGTTGTCAGGTCATGCATGGACTGTGGTACCAGACATACATATTGAAGTACTCATTCTTTGATGCGTCATATGTTCGGATCCCATGAACTTCCTAGCCACGAAGCAAGTCATCCACCAACGGTTCCATGTACACATGCATGTTCTTACCCGGGGATTCTGGCCCTGGGATTATCATCGACACAAACATGTTCTCTAATATCATGAAGACACCAGGGGGAGGTTCCTGGAAAAACAAACACTGGCCAACAACTGTATACTGCAGCCGACATACCATATGAATTGAACCCATCGGTTGATATCGCAACTGCTACGCTCCTCGGGTCACCGGCTTTCAGCGTATATTTCTTGACAAAGTTCTTCCATGCACTACCATCCGACGGATGTATCATCTTGTCGTACCCACCTCATCTGCTGGTCAGTATCCTCGGTCATGAAGAGCCGCTGGATCCTCGATAGGATTGAAAGATAGCGGAGGATATTCTTGGCAATTGAGTTTGCTTTTTCTGACCATCACCATTGGGGTCAACCTCAAAGTACCTAGAGGATTTGCATTTGACGCAATAATTGATGTCAGCATTCTCCTATCTGAATAGCGTGCATCCCTTTGGACAAGCGTGTATCTGCTGAGCTGACATCTTAAGGTCACTGAGAAATTTGGTTGAATAGTAGAATTTTTGCGGCAAGAGGTGCCCTTTCGGCAGAATGCTGCCAACGACGACCGGAAGTTCATCGAACCCATCTCTGCATAAGTTTATGTGGCTCTTAAAGGCCATAAGGCGAGCGATGGCATCTAGTTGGGTAACATCTGTATTTTCGTTAGCGGTTTCTGCGAAGCAAATAGAGACTCATAATACTGCTTTGTGTTTTCCTCCGGATCCTCAATTGTCTCCGCATCCTGAGGTGTCTCCGCCTCTACATGAGGGCTTTCAGGCACATTACCATTAGCCAAGTTTTCTAAGCAATTATCAAACGCAGTATCACATTCTCCCCTAGGTTGAATCTACCGCACCTCCTTCCTAGCACGTTTCTTTGCTTTTTCTCCATGGAAAGTCCAAGACTTGTAGGACCACTACTAGGAAAAGACCTAGCCGTAAGATTTCTAGCAGTGGCGCACCACTACATAGGTGCTCCACTGCTAATAGAGTGGCGCACCAAATAGTGGTGCTCCACTAGTAGTCAATTACCAATGACGCACTAGTTGAGTCATGCTCCACTACAAATTGTGAAACTAATTAAGTTATAAATTGGTCTAGGGTTAGCAGTGGCGCACCAAATATAGGTGTGCCATTGCTATTTGAATAACAATGGCGCACCTATATTTGGTGCGCCACTGTGCTGCGAGTATCAATGGCGCAGTAGATGTGGTGCGATGTGGTGCGACACCGGCCACCGCATATACCTCCACACCGTGCGCGTGTCCCCACCGCACACACCTGGCAGGCACCTGCAGTCTGGCACGCACAAACCGGCCGACCCTAACCCACTTTCTTTCTCCCCACTGCACGCACATGCCACAACCCTCCCCAGATCCACTTTCTCTCTCCCCGCATCCTGCCAAAGCCACCCACCCACCCACCACTTCTTCCCTAAGCCGCCCACCGCATCTCCCCTTCGCTCTGCGTCGTCTTCGGCTCGTCGCCTCGTCTCTCCATCTTTGCCTCGTCGCTCTGCGTCCGGCAGTGCTGCAGCCCGGTCGCTCCAGCTCTAGCTCCCGACGGCCCTCTCGGTCTGTCTCACGGTTGCTCTCAGTTGGTGCCTACTGCTGCTCACGCTTGGGCGCCGGCGGTGGCGCCAGCGGGGTCGGCGGCAAAGGCGCGGGAGCAGAGCGATGCCGCCCTCCGCGGCCGCCACCACTGGTTGCGGCCTCTCCATTTGGGGGGGGAGGTTGGGAGGGAGCTGGGATGGGTGTCGAGGCTGCCACCAGCACATCCACCAGTGACCGCCTCTGGAGCAGCGGGTTGCACTGCTTGGCGGCATCGACCTCATCTTCCCCCACCGAACTGTTGGAGATATGCCCAAGAGGCAATAATAAAGTGGTTATTGTATATCTTTGTGTTTATGGTAAATGTTTATATACCATGCTATAATTGTATTAACCGAAACATTGATACATGTGTGTTATGTAAACAACAAGGAGTCCCTAGTAAGCCTCTTGTATAACTAGCTTGTTGATTAATAGATGATCATAGTTTCGTGATCATGAACATTGGATGTTATTAATGACAAGGTTATGTCATTGATGAATGATGTAATGGACAAACACCGATCTAAGCGTAGCATAAGATCACGTCATTAAGTTCAAGTTGCTATTAGCTTTCCGATACATAGTTACCTAAATCCTTCGACCATGAGATCATGTAAATCACTTATACCGGAAGGGTACTTTGATTATATCAAACGCCACTGCGTAAATGGGTGGTTATAAAGGTGGGATTAAGTATTCGGAAAGTATGAGTTGAGGCATATGGATCAAGAGTGGGATTTTGTCCATCCCAATGACGGATAGATATACTCTGGGCCCTCTCGGTGGAATGTCATCTGATTAGCTTGCAAGCATATGAATGGTTCATAAGAGATCACACACCACGGTACGAGTAAATATTACTTGTCGGAGACGAGGTTGAACAAGGTATAGAGATACCGATGATCAAACCTCGGACAAGTAAAATATCGCGTGACAAAGGGAATCGGTATCGTATGTAAATGGTTCAATCGATCACTAAGTCATCGTTGAATATGTGGGAGCCATTATGGATCTCCAGATCCCGCTATTGGTTATTGGTCGGAGAGATGTCTCAACCATGTCTGCATAGTTCACGAACCGTAGGGTGACACACTTAAAGTTTGATGTCGTTTAAGTAGATATTGAATATGAAATGGAGTTCGAAGTTATGTTCGGTGTCTCGGATGGGATCCAGGACATCACGAGGAGGTCCGGAATGGTCCGGAGAATAAGATCCATATATAGGAAGTCACTTTCCAAGTTTGGAAATGATCCGGTGCATTAATGGAAGGTTCTAGAAGGTTCTAGAAAAGTCCGGAAGAAATCACCATGGAAAGTGGAGTCCCGAAGGGACTCCACCTTGCATGGCCGGCTAACCCTAAGGGAGAGGAGTCCCAGGTGGACTCCACCAAGGTGGCCGGCCACACCCCCCAAGGAAGGGTGGGAGTCCCACCTTGAGTAGGAGTCCCACCTTGGGTAGGTTTCGTCCCTTTGGTAGGTTTTGGTTTCGGGTCTTATTCGAAGACTTGGATACCAACTCTTGGGGGTTTCCACCTATATAATAAGGAGCAAGGGGAGGGGGCCGGCCACACCAAGCCCTAGTTGGCCGCACCCCTAGTTGGCCGGCGCCCAACACCCCCCTCTCCCCAAACCCTAGCCTCTCCTCCTCCACACAATACTCCCGCAGCGTATAGGCGAAGCCCTGCCGGAGTTCTCCACCACCACCGCCAACACGCCGTCGTGCTGCCGGGATTCCGAGGAGGATCTACTACTTCCGTTGCCCGCTGGAACAGGGAGGAGGACGTCGTCATCAACATCGTACGTGTGACCGAGTACGGAGGTGCTGCCTGACTGTGGCACCGTCAAGATCTTCTACGCGCTTTTGCAAGCGGCAAGTGATCGACTACATCGACCACGAGATCTAATCTCGTTAAGCTTTGCGAATCTTCGAGGGTTAGTCTCTTGATCTCCTCGTTGCTACCGTCTACTAGATTAGATCTTGGCTTGTGTTTCGTTCTTGCGGTAGGAAATTTTTTGTTTTCTATGCTACGAATCCCATCACGAATCGCCCTAGTCCTACCCCCGCCTCGCGCCCTGGTGTTTCCCTGGACGAGCCGACCTGGTGCTCTTCCCCGACCGAGCTCGACGCCATCGCGCGCGCACTCGACACCGGACAAGCTCCGCAACCAGTAGTCCTCCGGCCTCGACACAGCCACGCTCGCCACGTTCGCCGCCGTCGAGTCCTGTGTGATGTCCGGCGGAGGAGATGAACAGGATTGGATTATGTTTTTTTCTTTCTTTTTCGGGTTCTAGTTGCAAAGTTTAGTGATTTTGATTGTATTTTTATGGGATTTTTTATTTGGGTCATGTAATACCTCTGATTGATAATAAAAGTGCAATTAGACTGGTCAACGCGCATCCACCTGCCTGCCACCACACGTTACCTTTTTTAAAGTATCTCGTACCGCATGCCCCTAGGCCACGTTACCTCTTTTAAAGTAACCAGCAGTAGTGGCGCACCCTATCGGCACAGTAGCAGCCCACCTATATGTTAACAGTGGCACACCTCTATGTTAGCACTGGTGCACCAGGTGGTGCACCATTGGTACTTAGATTGCCAATGGCGCACCAATTAGTGCGTCACTCCTAACCACTGCTAACAGTTAGCAGTAGCGTGATATTAGTGGAGCACCTCGGTGCGCCACTGATAGGCAAAACTAGTGCACCACTAATAAGCTTTTTTCTAGTAGTGGAAGATCTGAATCTAAACTTGAGCAGGTGAGTACTCATAGTTTCCTTGTCATGTGGCTTTTCGTTAGTGCACTTACTACAAGGGCACCAAAATGTTCTAGTTCTGCTAGGTATGTCAAGCGCCCTGTCCACAAACTACTCGGTCTTTTGACCCCATTCCTCAGTATAGTTCCACTTACTGATTCTGCCATCGTACATCCAGTCACGATTATCCATCCTCTAATCAGCACCAAAACAAACAAACAAACATAGCATTTATATAAAATAGGAATTAAATGCATCATGTTTTTATTTTTTTACGCATGCATCAACCTGAATCTCTACTAGGTGTGCTCCTAGCAGCCGCCGGATCCGTAGATTAACTACGTTCTCCCTGCTCTACCCCGATCCAAGATAGAATTTCGGCAGCACCTCCCCGCTGCTCTCCCGATACACGTCTCAGCAAAATGCCGAGATGGATGTGCATCCGGAGAACCACGGGGATGCGCTATCGAAATCCTGACTCGGAACGGAGTAGAACAAGGAAAACGTACCCAACTACGCATCCGCCGGCTGTTCCGATAAATGCCGTAAGAGTTATTGTTCATAATATGGAAGACCACTACTAAATATTTATCCGCGTAACCCTTACGGTCGGGAAGAGACGCCTAGGTATCGTGACATACTTGGTAATCTAGACACACAAAAAACCTAGGTACAAGAGAGGCGAACGGATTCTCACCCTCGAAGCATGATCGACAGCCGGCGAAGAAGACCAACGACCCTCCGGCAAAATCCCCTCCAGAAAAATGGTCCCTCTGACCAACGCTCCTCAAACAGACCAACAATGCCAGCACCTGTGTCCACCCCGAAGCACCGCCTGCAAATGCGGAAAATGAATCTTTATTTTACCATGCATATTTATTTTAAGTACCCAAAATACTACAAAAATTTGCATGCATATTTATTTTAACTATCCTAAATACACTAAAAATAAATTACCACTAAATTACTACAACAAATATTTTTTACCACTAAAATTACTACAAAATGATTCACCTAAGAATCGACCTACATACCTGATTCGGTGGAGGATGGGGGCGCTGCTCGGGTGGAGGAGGGGAGCAGCCGAGGCGGAGGAGGGGTGCAGCCGGCCGAGCTCCTCCCGGCTGAGCTCGGTGGAGCTGCCGTGGCTGGCGACGACGGTGGATGGGGAGAGCGCGCCTAGTAGGTTGGCCGCGGCCGGGGGCGAGCAACAGGCTACGATGTGGAGGGTGCGCGGGGGGAGGGGCGAGGCTGGCGGCGGCTACGGGGGAGGTTGGGGCCGGCGGCGGCTGCGTGGGAGGGGTGAGGCTGGCGGCGACACGGGAGGGTGCAGGAGGGTGGGAGGACCGCATGAGGTTGTGAGGTTGCGTGTGCGTGTGTGGTCGGGACACGCAGGTGGCCTACTAGGATCATTGACCCTATTTTTTCTTTATCGTGCGCCCACCTTTGCCGTGCGGCAAAGGTTCTTTGTTGTGCGCAAAAGAACCTTCGCCGTGCGCCATGGCGTCTTTTCCGTGCGCTAGGTGTCTTTGTCGTGAGCCTCTACACGGAAAAGATTTTTTTAATTTTCACCATTTTAATTGTCAACAAACAATATTCAGTTTTATTTCAAAATTATATTAAACTTGTTTTCTCAAAATGTGTATTATTTAATAAAGTATGCTTTTCCGGAAATGTGTGATTCACTCCCGTTCACCCCGCCCTAACCCTAACCCTAAACCCTAACTGACGAGGCGGTTCCTTGGCAATGCCCACCATGATGGGCTTGGATTTTAGAGAAAGGCGACGACGGAAGTTCCGGGAGCGAGGCGGTACACGACGTACCCAGGTTCACGTCCCTGCGGTGGAGGATCGCTACATCCTGCTAGCAATCCACTATATGAATATATGTGTACAGGGGGCCGCCGTAGGCGGAGTTGTAGTATCTAGTCTAATTCTACGCGTGTTGCCTCTATGATTTATGTTTCTCAATATGTGTGTCCCTAAGGGGTGCCCCTGCCTGGCTTTATATATCAGCCAAGCTAGGGTTTACAAGAGTCCTAGTAGGATTCATATTGGAGTCTTCTTTCCTTGTAGTCCAACTTGAGGCGCGCAGGTCCAGCTTGTCGAGTCCTTGTGCTGGTCCATCTTCTTAGTCTGCATCGGGTATGGCAATGTCTAGTACCCGAAGGGTTATGCCCACTTCAGTAACCCTAATCCTAACACTAACCCTAACCCTAATCCTAACCCTAACCCTAACCCTAACAGCTGGGAAACGGGAGCTACAAAACCAGCAGATCGAGGCAATTCTTCTTGAAATAATGTGCCTAAGTGTCGTCACCGCATGTGGACTACCTTGTTGAAGACAACGCGATGGATGATTTCTGCTTATCACCAAAATTGGATGGGAACCTTGGTATGCCCACTTTTGAAGATTGTCTTGAAGAACATTGAGTTACCGAGAAGGGTGGCTCATGGGATAATGGCCCAACGGCGAATGCAAGCTCGGATCAAAATGCAAGTGATGGGAATGATTCTGATAACTAGGGAGGTTGGAGTAATGCAACTGCACCGGCTGACACGGGAGCTGCAAAACCCGCAGATCAAGGCAATTCTTCATGAGATAATGTGCCTAAGTGCCGTCAGCGCATGTGGATTACCTTGTTGAAGACAATGCGATTAATGATATTTGCTTATCACCAGAATTGGATGGGAACCTTGGTATGCCCACTTTTGAAGATTATTTTGAAAAACAATTTTTGGGGTCATTTCCACCCTCCGAGGCTCGATTTCCTCACATTCGGGCGATAACACTTAGAAGATTTATGAACTTGTAGGCTGAAGTGTCCCGCTGCGGATATACCGGAGGCTAGAATGTGCCAAAGTGTCCCAAAACTGGTTTCCCATGTGTATATGTCCTAAACAAACCTAAACCAATGAAAAAGTACATTGGCGAAACCTCACACGGAGAAATCTAGGTGGTAGACCCGCCGGGGCACACATACCGTTGTTTTGGGGGGAAGGGGAGAATGACCGCCGGAGCACCAGAATCCCATCAAATCTTGCATGTGGACCTACGATATGCGTGAAGTATGGTGCAAAAATAGCTCCCAGGTGTGACCTTTCTCACATTCAGGCGATAACACATTGTCTTAAGTAATACTAATAAATAGTCAACAAAAAATAAAACTAATTGAAAAAATAAATATAAGTATTATATAAAATAAAATAGAAAGCAAAATAAATGGAAATGCCATATAGCGCACGGCAAAGAGCAGAACGGACGGCAAAGGCGTCGTTGCAGTGCGTCCCAGCCACGCGCACGGCAAAAGGTAAGGCACGGCAATGCCCAGCGTCGTTGCCGTGCTGCGATTCTTTGTCGTGCGCTGGTTTCTGCCACTGCCGTGCGGTCTTTCTTTGCCGTGCGTTTGCTTTTGCCGTGCGGCCCTCTTTGTCGTGCATTTAGTCGAGCCTTTGCCTTGCGTCAATTTTTTGCCATGCATTTTCCTGGTCGTGGGCGCACGGTAAAGAATGGTTGCACGGCAGTATCTGTTTTTTCGGCAGTTATCATTCGGCAAGCTGAGCAATACATACTATATAAGACATCAATGCATAGCATATTTTGCAATTATTTCATTCACATCACTGAAGTGCCATGTTGCATTGCACAGTATATTTGTATGCGGGATGCGTTGCAAGAAGCAGTTACGTTTATGGAAAATAATCTGATGAGTAGTAGGTACCAAACACTGATACTGCACTCTAGCGATGAATTGTCGGACACTTCACACAGGACCGGAGCCGGCCGAGAAGATGAAGGGTCGACTCTTTGCTGATATTGTAGTCCGCCAGCCTACGGCCATCCTCGAGTTGCTTCCCACCATAGGTGACGCGCAGGTCTGCAAGGGGGATGCCCTTTGCCTGTTCAATCCTCTCCATGAGACTGCGGACAGTATCTGAGCTCGCTGCCCTAAGCAGAAAGGTTTTTCCACTCCAACCCTTGATGTAGATATCCATCAATCCAGATCTCTCACGGACGACAAGGTCAAGAGTGGAGCCATTCCGAATGTCATAATAGGAAAAAGTGCGACCACCCTCCAGCTCCTTGTCATTAAACATTAGGCGCTGCTTGTCTGGATCAATGCCATACTCATCTTTGATCATCGCCTTCACACTGTTGATAGTATTCGAGCCATATACATAGAAAGAACAGTCCAATGCCTTGATATATATTTTCACCTTTTCTTCGAGGCCGAGACGAAGCTTAAGAGTGGAACGCCGCTCCTGGATGCTATAATCAGCCAATGTACTGTCGTCCTCCAGTTGCTCCCCATCCAGTATAAGGCGATTGCGATCCTGAATCCGTGCCTTGACAGCATGGATGGTATCTGATGGATTGACCCGGAGGTGGATCTCTTCGCCATCGAGGGTCTCCACAAAAATTGACATCTCTGTGCCGAAACGGTGTGCAAGATGAAGGGTACTCTCCTTCTGGATGTCGTAGTCAGCCAGGGTGGATCCATCCTCGAGCTGATTGCCAGCAAACGTGAGGTATTGCTGGTCTAGAGGGAATCTCCCCTTGTCATGAATCTTAGCCTTCACAGTCTTGATGGTATCTGAGCTCTCAACTTCAAGAGTGATGGTCTTGCCCGTGAGTGTCTTGACAAAGATCTCCATCTGAAACGAGCACCAAACATTAAAGTTTGTTATGAAAAAGGAGGTTGCATGGCAAACTAAAAAAGGAATATATCAGCAACTCCGGCAGATACAAGAACTAATATCATAAATTTACACATCAGTCTTGCCAAATTAACAAGTTATATGGGGGTAAGTCTTGCTGCTTCATGGGTTTCAAGAACAGAATGACTAGCAACTTGTGCACACTACCTATTAAAACTTGGAGCGCCTAGGGAGCAGTCGACTGAGATTTTGTTTGGTCTCAGTCGATGCCTTAGCATCATCACACCACTTACGAATGAAGGACACACACAAACGGGATGCAAAACAGCATGTCCACGTACGCATGTTTTGCTAGCTAGCCAGCTACTAATTAAGCAACATGCGGTACATCGATTTAATTTAGATAGAGGTCATTAACAATAGTTCCTCCTCAAGAGTTTAAAGGCACTTCACTAAAAATAAAAAAACAAAGTAAATGTGCTTTAGGCTTTTCAAAAATTTAATACTCCCTCCGATTCGAAATAAGTGTCGGAAGGCATAGTATAATAACGTTTTACAGTAAACCCCTTCCAAATTAATCAAAACAAGATCAACCATCACTTCCACGAACAGAACAACGGCCGCCTCCGCAGGGCCAGAGTGCGGCGTCGAGGAGCAAATCCCCCTCGCGGACGCGGGCCACCGGAACCAGAGCGGGCAGCCGTAGGCGGCGGTCGGTGACCGGCGCGGGGATCTGGGCCGCGTGGCTAGGGCTGCGGCGGCCGGTGACCGGTGATCGGCGCGGGAGCTGCGCCGCGTGCGGCTGGGGCGGCGGCGGCCGGTGACCGGCGCGGGAGCTGCGCCGCGTGCGGCTGGGGCGGCGGCGGCCGGTGACCGGCGCGGGGAGCTGCACCGCGTGCGGCTGGGGCGGCGGTGGTGGCTTTGATGAGGAGGGAGGCGTGGATGGGGACGGGCAGAGGCGGCTTCGAGGAGGAGAGGCGTGGGTCGCGATGTGTGGTGTCTGGTTGGTTCCGTTTGGGAGTGCGGGTCAAGGTAAAATAAAACTCGAGGGCTTGTTTGCAAAACCGCTTTTCAGACACTTATTTTGGATCGGAGGGAGTAGAAAACTTTCAGCCATTTAAAATTGAAGAAGGAAAAAACAAATCAAAGAAAAAATATGGAACCAAAAAAATTATGGTACTTGCATATTTCTTGAGAAAAGTGCAACTCATATTAAACGTCGATTCGTAGTTGCACATTTCTTGATAAAAGGGCAACTCGTATAAAAAAGCTTCTAGTTGCACTTTTTTTTAGGAAAGTGTAACTCGTATCAATAACCGATTGATAGTTGCATATTTCTTGAGAAAAATGCAACTCAAATTAAAACTAGATGGGTTGCACGTTTTTTTGAAAAGTGCAACTCTCACTGAATATAGGTTGCGAGTTGCACATTTCTTGAGAAAAAGTGCAACTCGTATTAAAAATCGGTTGCTAGTTCCACATTTTTCAAGAAAATTGCAACTCGTTTAGAAATAATTATAATTGCACATTTCTTTAGAAAAACGTAACTCGTATCAATAACAGGTTGCTAGTTGCATATTTCTTGAGAAAAATACAACTCATATTAAAATAGGATGTCGAAAAGTGCACTTTGGTGGAGAAAAGTGCAACTCGTCTAAAAAGAACTTCTAGTTGCACCATTTCTTTACAAAAGTGTAACTGATATCAATAGTCGGTTGCTAGTTGCACATTTCATTAAAAAAAATGAAACTCGTATCGAAAACTTTGCTAGTTGCATATTGAAAACCAGATGGAGTTTCACTCACATCGAATATAGGTTGAGTTGTTTTTTTCTTGAGAAAAAATGCAACTTGTATCAAAATATTTTACTAGTTGCATATTTCTTCTGTATTAGAAAGCCGGTTGTTAATAAACTTTTTTGAGAAAACAAAAAGTTTGTCTCGTAAAATAGCAAGAAAAAATATAGAGTATTGGTTCTACTTCTGTCGAGAAAATATGCAATTATGGAGAAAAGTGCAATCTATATAAATGACAAAAATATAGAAAAATAGAACCAACATAAATAATAAAAATGTAAAAGACATAAAAATGTGGTTACACTTGTTTAATGAACATTAGATGAAAAGTGTGCAAATAATATAAATAATGATAAAGAAGGCACAGAAAGACATTATATGCACAAATATCGTCCATTTTGCTATTCGTATAAAATAAAATAAAATAATAGCAAGAAACTATAAGGGCACGTAGTAGCTAGTGGTTCTACATCATACTGAACTGTACTGTGGTGGTTGTGACAGAGTGCTCCGAATCAATATGTCCAAAGTTAGACTACCAAGCGCCTGCTGTACCTTTTTATTTCCATCCACAGATTTTACGAATCTCAAAGATAGATCTAATGGTCGTGTCGGCTCGACTGAGACATAAGAAGATCTCAGTCACCTGAGACTTAGCAAAACCAAATAAAATTCAGCAATCATCTCCCTTACATGTAATGGCCGTATGAACAACCAAGTAACAAGCTGGTATAAGCCCCTTTTGGAGAGAAACAAGATCTGTCTCGAAAAAGTATCAAGTTTCTAGCAGACTGACCAAGGCATACAACACAATTGTCCTATAAATCAATTCTCATGGACAATTTTTTATAGTCCCCAGCTAAGTAGTTAACCAGTCCTAAGACCTCCAACAAATCATACGAGAGACCAGACATGTACTTCATGGGCAATCGCTCGAACGTAATCGATGGGTGGCAAGATCACCAACGTAGATGTATTGTACTGAGACGCAGGATTGCGACCACGGCTACTCAACATACAGGAGATAGTTGTACCCCCTCCGTGTTCTAAAACAGTACTTCTTCTGTTATAAATAAACTTCTCAAATTTATATAGATACGGTTAAAAAAAACTACTCCAACGTAATCGATGGATCACCAAGATCACCAACGTAAATGTGGATCACGACAACGGCTACTCAACATTCAGAAAAAAAAACTGCTCAAATTTATCTCCAACGTAATCGATGGATCGCAAGATCACCAACGTAAATGTGGATCGCGATAACGGCTACTCAACACTCAGAAAATAATTATACTAGTCTGTTAAAAAAAAAAGCAGCTCCAGTTTATCTAGATATGGTTGTATCTATATATATATTTATCTAGAAAAGAGTTGAACAGTCATCAAATCATGTTGCAACTGATAACTAGCACGAATCACGAAATAAATCCAACGTTCTGGATAATTATTCTCAATTGTAACTTCACTTGTAATTGCAAAAAAGCTCAGTTACAACTCCACTTTTGGGTGTAATTGGTATCTCCGGAATATTAATATATGCTCTTTATCGGAAAAATACTCAACTGCAACTGGAAAAAATAAAGTTCAAGTTGCAACCCGACTTACAATAGATATGGACGATGATGCAATTAGATGGTGTAGAATTTGACGGAGCAGAAACTTAGTTCTCGTTTAGCAAAGATTGAGGAAGTACAACTTCAATGTAATTAACCAATTTCGGTCAGTTGTGCATACGAACAGGTCGATATGTTCATCGATCAGTCACCGGACGTAACTAGCTACTAGTACAGATAGAGGAAGTGGAGCACGTAGAAGATGTGGGGCGACTCACGGGGCGACTCCTTTCGCGACGGTCCTTGCAGTCCCTCTGCCACGCGGCGACGCTCTGCGGCGGGAACTCGTCGGGTTGACGATCCATGGATGAGTTTGCCCTGGCGGCGCGGCGGCTGTGTCGTGTTTGGTCGACCGATCGATCGATCCTATATATTAGGGCGGAAGCGTGAGATTTACTTCCGTTTTTTGTTCAATCGAAACTTTTCAGCTTCCATGTATCCAATGCCAACAGGAAACTTGTATTCAGCGACCAGCTGTCGTACGTACGTAGTCGTATGCATGTACGTACGTAGGAGTAGATCCTCTCGAGATTTCCCCGACACGGTGTTCACTTTTAACTAAAATTTTAATTTTGCTTCGTTGCAACAAAAATCATTCACTTTTGCTTCATTTATGCAAAAATGGTTGGACTAAAAAAAAAGAACGTCGGAGTGGCCGGAGACTCACCAAACCACTACGGGAGAGACGGCATGTGCCGACGGCCAAATGTCGGGGCCATCGGCATAGAGGCCCTCGTCGACCGGCGACGGAGCTGACCATCGGCACAGGTCGGCCGTCGGCACACTGCTGGCTACACCGACGGTCACCGTCGGCGCAGATCGAACCGTCGTCATAGGAAGGTGGCGCCCGAAGGTCACCGTCGGCACAGCTCCGACCGTCGGTACACGCACTGACAGGCGGGCCCAGCCGTTAGACTGTCACGGCGCCGTCTACACTGTGCCGACGGTAGCCCACGGCACAACAGCGACCGTCGGCACAGGGACTAACTGCTGGGTCCCCTTTCCTGCTGTGCCGATGGTGGCCCACGGCACAACCACGGCCGTCGGCACAGCCAATTATGCACTTTTTTTATTTTTACATTTTTGTACTACAAAGACTAGCATGATGCCCGTGCGTTGCTACGGATTATCATAGAAAACGTTACATTACCTTTTTTTAACGAGGTATATTAAAGTGCATTCTAAAAAAATCTATACTAAAGTGTAGAAAAGATGCAAATAACTCCTGCTCAATCAAAAGATGGCAGTAGATCATAACACCACCATCATACTCACTTGGTACCTTGAATTCATACTACTTATCGCTGACTTGCAATAACTATTATGGATTGGAGAAAGCATTTCATTAAAATTGTGATGAATCATATGATTTGATTTTTGAGCGGAGTTGCTGTAAAAAGAATAAGTTGTGTTCATCTCCGTCCTACTCATAAGACTGTATTACAGACTCATCAATTTGTCGCACTATTTCCGTGCAGTTATAATCACTTTTTTTAGTGGCCTATGATTGTGGTTAGGTAACTGTGGCTATTCGAACACCTTTACTTTCTCTCTTTCTTTTATCATGAATTTGAATCAACTATATATAGTTCAATTATTGTAAAATCTAAGAAAAAAATAGTGCGCTATAATAAAATAACGTCGGCCGAAAAATACGCTATTAGCAATAGCACGCTATAGTGCTGAAATGATGTAGCATGAGATGTCTAGAAACTCTATAGCGTGTTATTAGCGCCAAAATAGCGCGCTATTTTTTTTTCATGGTAAAATCGCGTTGCGAGTTCCAATTTCCAAAGACAGAAGTTGCTTTGGGTTCAGGCTTGAGAACTGCTTAGCTGCAGTTATTTTCAGCTGGACACGTTTGGCCAGGCCAGAGATGAGGCCATCAGCGGCAGCCTGTTCAACGATGGATGACAGGAAGACGACCCCCACGCTCGCCACCTATTCCCAGGCCTCCTCCTCATCCCCAACCAGCACTTCCCAGCCTCCGTGTCATCTTCCGCCGCCGCCTCGGCAGCCAGAAGCAGAAAGCGAAACAACTTTCCTTCTCCCGACAGCCTCCGTCCGACCGTCCCCACGCAACGACCGGCCGCGGCGCGCCTCCACGATGGCTCAGGCGGGCGCTCCGGCTGGCCGTCCTCCACGATGGCTCAGGCGGGCGCTCCGGCTGGCCGTTCTGCTCCCTCGTCGTCCTTCTCCTCACCCCGGCACGCAGCTGTGTCCAGCCGCCTTTCCCGTCGCGTCCGCCATGGAGGCAAAGGAGGAGGAAGAAGGTAAGGATTGGGAGGCCTGCGCTGCAGAAGTGGAATTCCATGTCCTCCGCGACGAGGGCGGAGCAGATCACGAGAGCGGTCACCAGCGCTCAGAGGAGATAGGGGCGAGGTAGGCCGTGAGGGGATTGAAATTGTTGGACCGCAGGCTAATTTCCCTATTTTAGAGGGACTAAAACACAAAACGGGGCGAGAAAACACAAAACAGGGCGACGTACCACGGTCGTATCGCAAACTTATTAGTACAGATAATTATTACCCATATAATTGTTAATCCCAATCACTTTTTTTGTTTATTTCTTTCTCACTGCTATTTTGGCGAACGCCTTTGCGGGAAACCTATATATATGTATAAGGGCGGTATAGATCCCCGCCGCGACGCGGTTCACACCTTTTTTTCCAGTTTGAACGGGGATTGTTTGGCGCCGAATCTGGGGAAAAAAAAGAAAAGGTGCACCGTCGGCACAGCGTGACAGTTAACGGCTGGGCCGTCACGGCAAGGTGGTATGGCCAACGGCCACCGTCCAGCCGTCGGTATACGACTGTGCCGACAGTGCCATCCTGTGCCGACGGTGGGTGTGTGATAACGCGTGAAGCACACGTCCGTTGGGAACCCCAAGTGGAAGGTGTGATGCGTATAGCAGCAAGTTTCCCTCAGTATGAAACCAAGGTTTATCGAACAAGTAGGAGATGAAGGCCACGTAAAGGTTGTTGGTGAAGGAGTGTAGTGCGGCGCAACACCAGTGATTCCGGCGCTAACGTGGAACCTGCACAACACAATCAAGATACTTTGCCCCAACGTAACAGTGAGGTTGTCAATCTCACCGGCTTGCTGAAAACAAAGGATTGAACGTATAGTGTGGAGAATGATGTTTGTTTGCGAAAAACAACAGAAAAAAGAGATTGCAGTAGATTGTATTTCAAATGTAAAAGAATGGACCAGGGTCCACAGTTCACTGTCTCTCCAATAAGATAAATAGCATGCTGGGTGAACAAATTACAGGTGGTCAATTGAAAAATAAAGATTCATATGCATATCATGATGATCACTATGAGATTTAATCAGGACATTACGACAAAGAACATAGACCGCCATCCAGCATGCATCTATGCCTAAAAAGTCCACCTTCAGGTTAGCATCCGCACCCCTTCCAAGTATTAAGTTGCAAACAACGGACAATTGCATTAAGTATGGTGCGTAATGTAATCAACACAAATATCCTTAGACAAAGCATTGATGTTTTATCCCTAGTGGCAACAAGACATCCAGAACCTTAGAACTTTCGTCACATCGTCCCGCATTCAATGGAGGCATGAACCCACTATCGAGCATAAATACTCCATCTTGGAGTTACAAGTATCAACTTGGCCAGAGCCTCTACTAGCAACGGAGAGCATGCAAGAACATAAACAACACATATATGATAGATCAATAATCAACTTGACATAGTATTACATATTCATCGGATCCCACCAAACACAACATGTAGTATTACAAATAGATAATCTTGATCATGTTAGGCAGCTCACAAGATCTAAACATGATAGCACAAGAGGAGAAGACAACCATCTAGCTACTTCTATGGACCCATAGTCCAAGGATGAACTACTCACGCATCAGTCCGGAGGCGGGCATGATGATGTAGAGCCCTCCGGTGATGATTCCCCTCTCCGGCAGGGTGCAAGGCGATCTCCTGAATCCCCCGAGATGGGATTGGCGGTGGCGGCGTCTCTGGAACCTTTTCTGTATCATGGCTCTCGGTACTACGGTTTTCGCGACGGAGAGTTTAAGTAGGCGGAAGGGCAGAGTCGGAGGAGGCTCGAGGGGCCCACCCCATAGGGTGGCGCGGGCCCTATGGTGGCGGCTCCTCGTGGCCCCACTTCGTATCCTCTTCGGTCTTCTGGAAACTCTGTGGAAAAATAAGACCGTGGGCTTTTGTTTCGTCCAATTCCGAGAATATTTCCTGTGTAGGATTTCTGAAACCAAAAACGAAAGGAAACAGGAACTGGCGCTTCGGCATCTTGTTAATAGGTTAGTGCCGGAAAATGCATTAAAACATCATAAAGTGTGAACAAAACATGTAGGTATTGTCATAAATTATAGATACGTTGGAGACGTATCAAGCATCCCCAAGCTTAGTTCCTACTCGCCCTCGAGTAGGTAAACGATAAAAACAATAATTTATGAAGTGACATGCTACCATCATAATCTTGATCAACATTATTGTAAAGCATACGAGATGAATGGAGTGATTCGAAGCAATAGATTGCTAACAAAGAGATAATGACTAAACAACTGAATCATATAGCAAAACTTTTCATGAATAGTACTTTCAAGACGAGTATCAACAAGACTTGCATAAGAGGTAACTCATAAAGCAATAGATTTAAAGTAGAAGGTTTCGAAGCAACACAAAAGATGATTAAGTTTCAGTAGTTGCTTTCAACTTGTAACATGTATATCTCATGGATAATTGTCAACATAAAGTAATATAACAAGTGCAATAAGTAAACATGTAAGAATCAATGCACACAGTTGACTGATACGTCTCCAACGTATCGATAATTTCTTATGTTCCATGCTACTTTATTGATGATACCTACATGTTTTATGCACATTATATGTCATATTTATGCATTTTCTGGAACTAACCTATTAACAAGATGCCGAAGAGCCGATTCTTTGTTTTCTCGCTGTTTTTGGTTTCGAAATCCTAGTAAAGAAATATTCTCGGAATTGGACGAAACTTTCGCCCGGGGTCCTATTTTTGCACGAAGCTTCCGGAAGACCGAAGACCTAACGAAGTGGGGCCACGAGGAGGCCGGGGGTGGCCGGCGCGGCCCGGGCCCCGGCCGCGCCGACCTATCCCCTGGGCCCCTCGTGTGGCCCCTCGCGTTGACCCTCCGCCTACTTAAAGCTTCCGTCGCGAAAACCCCGATGCCGAGAGCCACGATACGAAAAACCTTACAGAGACGCCGCCGCCGCGAATCCCATCTCGGGGATTACGGAGATCGCCTCCGGCACCCCGCCGGAGAGGGGATTCATCTCCCGGAGGACTCTACACCGCCATGGTCGCCTCCGGAGTGATGAGTGAGTAGTTCACCCCTGGACCATGGGTCCATAGCAGTAGCTAGATGGTCGTCTTCTCCTTGTTGTGCTTCATTGTTAGATCTTGTGAGCTGCCTAACATGATCAAGATCATCTATATGTAATTCTATATGTTGTGTTTGTCGGGATCCGATGGATAGAGAGTACTATGATTATGGTGATTATCAATCTATTGTTCATGTGTTGTTTATGATCTTGCATGCTCTCCGTTACTAGTAGAGGCTCTGGCCAAGTTTTTACTCTTAACTCCAAGAGGGAGTATTTATGCTCGATAGTGGGTTCATGCCTGCATTTACACCGGGGACAGTGACAGAAAGTTCTAAGGTTGTGTTGTCGCTGTTGCCACTAGGGATAAAACATTGATGCTATGTCTAAGGATGTAGTTGTTGATTACATTACGCACCATACTTAATGCAATTGTCTCGTTGCTTTGCAACTTAATACTGGAGGGGTTCGGACGATAACCTGAAGGTGGACTTTTTAGGCATAGATGCAGTTGGATGGCGGTCTATGTACTTTGTCGTAATGCCCAATTAAATCTCACTATATTTACCATGTCATGTATATGCATTGTTATGCCTTTCTCTATTTGTCAATTGCCCGACTGTAATTTGTTCACCCAACATGCTTTTATCTTATGGGAGAGACACCTCTAGTGAACTGTGGACCCCGGTCCTATTCTTTACATAGCATACAATCTACTTGTTTCATTGTTTTCTTTGCAAACATCTTCCACTCGATACGTTTAATCCTTTGTTACGAGCAAGCCGGTGAGATTGACAACCTCACTCGTTTCGTTGGGGCAAAGTACTTTGGTTGTGTTGTGCGGGTTCCTAGTTGGCGCCGGAATCCCCGGTGTTGCGCCGCATCACATTTCGCGACCATCAACCTTCAACGTGCTTCTTGGCTCCTACTCGGTTCGATTAAACCTTGGTTTCTTTCCGAGGGAAAACTTGCTACTCGTGCGCATCATACCTTCCTCTTGGGGTTTCCCAACGAACGTGTGAGTTACACGCCATCAAGCATAATTTTCACGGCGCCGTTGCCGGGGAGATCAAGACACGCTGCAAGGGGAGTCTCCACTTCTCAATCTCTTTACTTTGTTTTTGTCTTGCTTTATTTTATTTACTATTTTGTTTGCTGCACTAAATCAAAACACAAAAAAAAATTAGTTGCTAGTTTTACTATATTTACTGTCTTGCTCTCTATATCAAAAACACAAAAAAATTAGTTACTTGCATTTACTTTATCTAGTTTGTTTTATTTACCGTTGCTAAAATGGCCAACCATGAAAATACTAAATTGTGTGACTTCACAAATGCAAATAATAATGATTTCCTATGCACACCTATTGCTCCACCTGCTACTACAGCAGAATTCTTTGAAATTAAACCTCGCTTTACTAAATCTTGTTATGAGAGAACAATTTTCCGGTGCTAGTTCCGATGATGCTCGCTGCCCATCTCAATAATTTTGTTGAACTTTGTGAAATGCAAAAGTATAAAGATGTAGATGGTGATATTATTAAATTGAAAGTGTTTCCTTTCTCATTAAGAGGAAGAGCTAAAGATTGGTTGCTATCTTTGCCTAAGAATAGTATTGATTCATGGACTAAATGCAAGGATGCTTTTATTGGTAGATATTATCCTCCCGCTAAAATTATATCTTTGAGAAGTAGCATAATGAATTTTAAACAATTAGATACTGAACATGTTGCTCAAGCTTGGGAGAGAATGAAAACTTTGGTAAAGAATTGCCCAACCCATGGACTGACTACTTGGATGATCATCCAAACCTTCTATGCGGGACTAAATTTTTCTTCGCGGAATTTATTGGATTCAGCTGCTGGAGGTACCTTTATGTCCATCACATTGGGGGCGGCTACAAAACTTCTTGATAATATGATGATAAATTACTCCGAATGGCACACGGAAAGAGCTCCACAAGGTAAGAAGGTAAATTCCGTTGAAGAAACCTCTTCCTTGAATGATAAGATTGATGTGATTATGTCTATGCTTGTGAATGGTAGATCTAATGTAGATCCAAATAATGTTCCTTTAGCTTCATTGGTTGCTCAAGAAGAAAATGTTGATGTGAATTTCATTAAAAATAATAATTTCAACAACAATGCTTATAGGAACAACTCTGGTAATAACTATAGGCCATATCCTGCTAATGGTAATGGTTATGGTAATTCTTATGGGAATTCTTACAATAATAATAGGAGTGTACCCTCTGGTCTTGAAGCCATGCTTAAAGAATTTATTAGTACACAAACTGCTTTTAACAAATCTGTTGAGGAAAAGCTTGATAAAATTGATACTATCGCTTCTAGAGTTGATAGGCTTGCCTCCGATGTTAATCTTTTAAAATTGAAAGTTATGCCTAATAATGATATTGATAATAAGATTACTACTACAGCAAATGCCATCCAAGTTAGAATTAATGAGAATATAAGATTAATGGCTGAGTTGCGAGCTAGGTGGGATAGAGAAGAAAATGAAAAACTAGCTAAAGAGAATAATATAGCTAAAGTTTGGACTATTACCACCACTAGTAATGCTAATTCTTCACATGTTGCTGCACCTCCTACTATCAATGGTAAAATAATTGGTGTTAGCAATGTTTCTACTCCTAGTGCAAGGCGAACAAAACTGCCTGAAATTGCTAAAGCTGCTGAAGCTGCTTGTGATAAAGCTGCTGAAATTTTTTTCAACCTTGGGAACAATGATCCCATTGCTGTAGCTCATAATGATTTAGATTTTGATGATTGCCACATCTCTGAAGTTATAAAGTTCTTACAAAAACTTGCTAAAAGTCCTAATGCTAGTGCTATAAATTTAGCCTTTACAAAACATATTACAAATGCTCTCATAAAAGCTAGAGAAGAGAAACTAAAACTTGAAACTTCTATTCCTAGAAAGTTAGAAGATGGTTGGGAGCCCATCATTAAAATGAAATTCAATGACTTTGAATGTAATGCTTTATGTGATCTTGGTGCAAGTATTTACGTTATGCCTAAAAAGATTTATGATATGCTTGACTTGCCACCATTGAAGAATTGTTATTTGGATGTTAATCTTGCCGATAATGTTAAAAAGAAACCTTTGGGGAGGATTGATAATGTGCATATTACGGTTAACAATAACCTTGTCCCCGTTGATTTTGTTATCTTGGATATCGAATGCAATGCATCTTGTCCAATTGTGTTGGGAAGACCTTTTCTTCGAACTGTTGGTGCTGTTATTGATATGAGGGAAGGTAATATTAAATATCAATTTCCTCTCAAGAAAGGTATGGAACACTTCCCTAGAAAGAGAATGAAGTTGCCTTTTGATTCTATTATTAGAACAAGCTATGATGTTGATGCTTCTACTCTCGATGTTACTTGATTTGCACTTTCGCGCCTAGCTGAAAGGCGTTAAAGAAAAGCGCTTATGGGAGACAACCCATGTTTTTACCTACAGCAATTTTTTGTTTTGTTGAGTCTTGGAAGTTGTTTACTACTGTAGCAACCTCTCCTTATCATGTTTTTGTGCCAAGTAAAGTTTCTATGTCAAAGTTGATGTTATATTTGGGATCGCTGCGCAGAAACAGCATTGCTGTCTGTCACGAATCTGGGCACAGTCCTCTGTAGAAAATTCGAAAAAATCTGCCAATTTACGAGCGTGATCCTCAGATATGTACGCAACTTTCATTAGTTTTGAGTTTTTCCATTTGAGCAAGTCTGGTGCCATCTTAAAATTCGTCTTTACGGACTGTTCTGTTTTTGACAGATTCTGCATTTTATTTCGCATTGCCTCTTTTGCTATGTTGGATTTATTTCTTTGATCCATTAATGTCCAGTAGCATTATGCAATGTCCAGAAGTGAAAATAATGATTGTGTCACCTCTGAATGAGTGAATTATTAATTGTGCACTAACCCTCTAATGAGTTTGCTTGAAGTTTGGTGTGAAGGAAGTTTTCAAGGGTCAAGAGAGGAGAATGATATACTATGATCAAGAGGAGTGAAAGCTCTAAGCTTGGGGATGCCCCCGTGGTTCACCCCTGCATATTTTAAGAAGACTCAAGCGTCTAAGCTTGGGGATGCCCAAGGCATCCCCTTCTTCATCGACAACATCATCGGGTTCCTCCCCTGAAACTATATTTTTATTCAATCACATCTTGTGTTCTTTACTTGGAGCGTCGGTTTGTTTTCGTTTTTGTTTTTGTTTGAATAAGATGGATCCTAGCATTCACTTTGTGGGAGAGAGACACGCTCCGCTGTTGCATATGGACACATGTGTCCTTAGGCTTTACTCATAATGTTCAAGGCGAAGTTTCTTCTTCGTTAAATTGTTATATGATTGGAATTGGAAAATGCTACATGTAGTAATTCTAAACTGTCTTGGATAATGTGATACTTGGTAATTGTTGTGCTCATGATTAAGCTCTTGCATCATATGCTTTGCACCCATTAATGAAGAAATACATAGAGCTTGTTAAAATTTGATTTGCATATTTGGTTTCTCTAAGGTCTAGATAATATCTAGTATTGAGTTTTGAACAACAAGGAAGACAGTGTAGAGTCTTATAATGTTTACAATATGTCTTTTATGTGAGTTTTGCTGCACTTGTTCATCCTTGAGTTTGCTTCAAATAAACCTTGCTAGCCTAAACCTTGTATCGAGAGGGAATACTTCTCATGCATCCAAAATCCTTGAGCCAACTACTATGCCATTTGTGTCCACCATAACTACCTACTACATGGTATTTCTCCGCCATTCCAAAGTAAATTGCTTGAGTGCTACCTTTAAAATTCCATCATTTACCTTTGCAATATATAGCTCATGGGACAAAATAGCCTTAAAAACTATCGTAGTATTGAATATGTACTTATGCACTTTATATTTTATTAAGTTGCTTGTTGTGCGATAACCATGCTTAGGGGAACGCCATCAACTATTGTTGAATATCATGTGAGTTGCTATGCATGTCCAGTCTTGTCTGAAGGTCTATCATTTTAGTGGTTGGAGCATGCAAAATTGTTAGAGAAGAACATTGGGCCGCTAACTAAAGCCATGAACCATGGTGGAAGTTTCAGTTTTGGACATATATCCTCAATCTCACATGAGAATAATAACTTTGCTACATGCTTATGCATTTAAGAGGAGTCCATTATCTGTTGTCCATGTTGTCCCGGTATGGATGTCTAAGTTGAGAATAATCAAAAGCGAGAAATCCGAAATGCGAGCTTTCTCCTTAGACCTTTGTACGGGCGGCATGGAGGTACCCCTTTGTGACACTTGGTTGAAACATGGCATGCGAAGATCCGGTAGTCCAAGTTAAGTAGGACGAGGTGCGGGCACTATTAGTATACTATGCATGAGGCTTGCAACTTGTAAGATATAATTTTCATAACTCATATGCTTTATTACTACCGTTGACAAAATTGTTTCATGTTTTCAAAATAAAAGCTCTAGCACAAATACAGCAATCGATGCTTTCCTCGTTGAAGGACCATTCTTTTACTTTTATTGTTGAGTCAGTTTACCTATCTCCTTCCACCTTAAGAAGCAAACACTTGTGTGAACTGTGCATTGATTCCTACATATTTGCATATTGCACTTGTTATACTACTTTATGTTGACAATATCCATGAGATATACATGTTACAAGTTGAAAGCAACCGCTGAAACTTTATCTTCCTATGTGTTGCTTCAACACCTTTACTTTGATTTATTGCTTTATGAGTTAACTCTTATGCAAGACTTATTGATGCTTGTCTTGAAGTACTATTCATGAAAAGTCTTTGTCATATGATTCACTTGTTTACTCATGTCATTACCTTTGCTTTGATCGCTGCATTCATTACATATGTTTACAAATAGTATGATCAAGATTATGATGGCATGTCACTTCGAAATTATCTTTGTTATCGTTTTACCTGCTCGGGACGAGCGAAACTAAGCTTGGGGATGCTGATACGTCTCCAACGTATCGATAATTTCTTATGTTCCATGCTACTTTATTGATGATACCTACATGTTTTATGCACATTATATGTCATATTTATGCATTTTACGGAACTAACCTATTAACAAGATGCCGAAGAGCCGATTCTTTGTTTTACTGCTGTTTTTGGTTTCGAAATCCTAGTAAAGAAATATTCTCGGAATTGGACGAAACTTTCGCCCGGGGTCCTATTTTTGCACGAAGCTTCCGGAAGACCGAAGACCTAACGAAGTGGGGCCACGAGGAGGCCGGGGGGTGGCCGGCGCGGCCCGGGCCACGGCCGCGCCGACCTATCCCCTGGGCCCCTCGTGTGGCCCCTCGCGTTGACCCTCCGCCTACTTAAAGCTTCCGTCGCGAAAACCCCGATGCCGAGAGCCACGATACGAAAAACCTTACGGAGACGCCGCCGCCGCGAATCCCATCTCGGGGGATTCGGAGATCGCCTCCGGCACCCTGCCGGAGAGGGGATTCATCTCCCGGAGGACTCTACACCGCCATGGTCGCCTCCGGAGTGATGAGTGAGTAGTTCACCCCTGGACCATGGGTCCATAGCGGTAGCTAGATGGTCGTCTTCTCCTTGTTGTGCTTCATTGTTAGATCTTGTGAGCTGCCTAACATGATCAAGATCATCTATATGTAATTCTATATGTTGTGTTTGTCGGGATCCGATGGATAGAGAGTACTATGATTATGGTGATTATCAATCTATTGTTCATGTGTTGTTTATGATCTTGCATGCTCTCCGTTACTAGTAGAGGCTCTGGCCAAGTTTTTACTCTTAACTCCAAGAGGGAGTATTTATGCTCGATAGTGGGTTCATGCCTGCATTTACACCAGGACGATGTGACGAAAGTTCTAAGGTTGTGTTGTGCTTGTTGCCACTAGGGATAAAACATTGATGCTATGTCTAAGGATGTAGTTGTTGATTACATTACGCACCATACTTAATGCAATTGTCTCGTTGCTTTGCAACTTAATGCTTGGAGGGGTTCGGACGATAACTCTGAAGGTGGACTTTTTAGGCATAGATGCGGTTGGATGGCGGTCTATGTACTTTGTCGTAATGCCCAATTAAATCTCACTATATTTACCATGTCATGTATATGCATTGTTATGCCTTTCTCTATTTGTCAATTGCCCGACTGTAATTTGTTCACCCAACATGCTTTTATCTTATGGGAGAGACACCTCTAGTGAGCTGTGGACCCCGGTCCTATTCTTTACATAGCATACAATCTACTTGTTTTACTTGTTTTCTTTGCAAACATCTTCCACTCGATACGTTTAATCCTTTGTTACAGCAAGCCGGTGAGATTGACAACCTCAGCTGTTTCGTTGGGGCAAAGTACTTTGGTTGTGTTGTGCAGGTTCCTAGTTGGCGCCGGAATCCCCGGTGTTGCGCCGCATCACATTTCGCGACCATCAACCTTCAACGTGCTTCTTGGCTCCTACTGGTTCGATTAAACCTTGGTTTCTTTCTGAGGGAAAACTTGCTACTGTGCGCATCATACCTTCCTCTTGGGGTTTCCCAACGAACGTGTGAGTTACACGCCATCATTGACACAAGTGTTTGCTTCTAAGATAGAAAGAAGTAGGTAAACTGACTCAACATAAACTAAAAGAAAGGCCCTTCGCAGAGGGAAGCATGGATTACTATTTTTGTGCTAGAGCTTTTATTTTGAAAACATAGAAACAATTTTGTCAACGGTAGTAATAATTCATATGTGTTATGCATAAAACTTCCTACAAGTTGCAAGCCTCATGCATCGAATACCAATAGTGCCCGCACCTTGTCCTAATTAGCTTGGATTTACATGGATTATCATTGCATAACATATGTTTCAACCAAGTGTCACAAATGGGTAACTCTATGCCGCCTGTACAAAGGTCCAAGGAGATAAATCGCATTTGATTTCTCGTTTTTGATAGATCTCAACTAAGGACATCCATACCGGGACAACATAGAAAACAGATAATGGACTCCTCTTTAATGCATAAGCATTCAACAACAGATAATATTCTCATAAGAGATTGATGATTAATGTCCAAAATGAAAACTTCCACCATGATACATGGCTTTGGTTAGCGGCACAATGTTCTTCTCTAACAATATGCATACTCAAACCATTTAATCATGATAAATCACCCTTACTTCAGACAAGACGAACATGCATAGCAACTCACATGATATTCAACAAAGGTGTAAAAAGTTGATGGCGTCCCCGAAACATGGTTACCGCTCAACAAGCAACTTATAAGAACTAAGATACATAGCTACATATTCATCACCACAATAGTTTTTAAGCTATTTTCCCATGAGCTATATATTGTAAAGACAAAGGAATGAAATTTTAAAGGTAGCACTCAAGTAATTTACTTTGAAATGGCAGAAAAATACCACATATAGGTAGTTATGGTGGACACAAATGGCATGGGTTTTGGCTCAAGGTGTTTGGATGCACGAGAAGCGTTTCCTCTCAGTACAAGGCTTTGGCTAGCAAGGTCATTTGAAGCAAACACAAGTATAAACAAGTACAGCAAAACTTACACAAGAACATATTGCAAGCATTATAAGACTCTACACTGTCTTCCTTGTTGTTCAAACACTTTTACTAGAAAATATCTAGACCTTAGAGAGATCAATCATGCAAACCAAATTTCCACAAGCTC
This sequence comes from Lolium rigidum, assembly GCF_022539505.1. NCBI lineage: Eukaryota > Viridiplantae > Streptophyta > Magnoliopsida > Poales > Poaceae > Lolium > Lolium rigidum. Next base: position 14,467,477 of record NC_061510.1, read on the forward strand.
TACAGTAGTTCTCCACTAATAGATTTAAACTACATGATGCAAGAGCTTAAACATGATCTATGAGAGCTCAAAACAATTGCCAAGTATCAAATTATTCAAGACCATATGAAGCATTTTCTGATTCCAACCACATAGCAATCAACGAAGCAGTTTTCAGCCTTCGCCATGAACATTAAAGCATAACTAAGAACACAAGTGTTCAAATGAAAAAGCGGAGCGTGTATATCTCCAATACAAGGATGGTGGGATCCGACTTATTCAAACCAAAACAAAAACAAAAACAAAAAGGCGCTCCAAGTAAAGAACATAGGATGTGACGGAATAAAAATATAGTTTCACTAGAAGTGACATGATAAGTTGTCGATGAAGAAGGGGATGCCTTGGGCATCCCCAAGCTTAGATGCTTGAGTCTTCTTGAAATATGCAGGGATGAACCACGGGGGCATCCCAAGCTTAGACTTTTCACTCTTCTTGATCATATTGTATCATCCTCTTCTCTTGACCCTTGAAAACTTCCTCCACACAAACTTTAAGCAAACTCGTTAGAGGGTTAGTGCATAATCAAAAATTCACATATTTAGAAGTGACATAATCATTATTAACACTTCTGGACATTGCCCAAGGCTACTGAAAGTTAATGGAACAAAGAAATCCATTCAACATAGGAAAAGAGGCAATGCGAAATAAAAAGGCAGAATCTGTCAAAGCAGAACAGTCCGTAAAGACGTATTTTTATGAGGCACTTAACTTGCTCAGATGGAAAAACTCAAAACTAATGAAAGTTGCGTACATATCTGAGGATCACGCACGTAAATTGGCAGATTTTTTTGATTTTTCTACAGAGAGAAGGACGCGAATTCGTGACAGACAGCAAATCTGTTTCTGCGCAGAAATCCAAATCTAGTATCAACCTTACTATCAGAGACTTTACTTGGCACAAAAATATGATAAGGAGAGGTTGCTACAGTAGTAACAACTTCCAAGACTCAACAAAACAGTACTAAAATAAAACCATGGGTTATCTCCCAAGAAGTGCTTTTCTTTAACGCCTTTCAGCTAGGCGCAGAAAGTGCAAATCAAGTAACATCAAGAGAAGAAGCATCAACATCATAATTTGTTCTAATAATAGAATCAAAAGGCAACTTCATTCTCTTTCTAGGGAAGTGTTTCATACCTTTCTTGAGAGGGAATTGATACTTAATATTTCCTTCTTTCATATCAATAATAGCTCCAACAGTTCGAAGAAAGCGTCTTTCCAAAACAATAGGACAAGATGCATTGCATTCAATATCCAAGACAACAAAATCAACGGGGACAAGGTTATTGTTAACCGTAATGCGAACATTATCAATCATCCCCAAAGGTTTTTTATAGAATTATCACCAAGATTAACATCCAAATAACAATTTTTCAATGGTGGCAAGTCAAGCATATCATAAACTTTCTTAGGCATAACAGAAATACTTGCACAAAGATCACATAAAGCATTACAATCAAAATCATTGAATTTCATCTTAATGATGGGCTCCCAACCATCTTCCAACTTCCAAGGAATAGAAGCTTCAAGTTTTAATTTCTCTTCCCTAGCTTTAATGAGAGCATTTGTAATATGTTTTGTAAAGGCTAAATTTATAGCACTAGCATTAGGAATTCTAGCAAGTTTTTGTAAGGATGTAATAACTTCAGTGATATGACAATCATCAAAATCTAAACCATTATGATCTACAGCATTCTGAAAAATTTCAGCACTATTATCACAAACAGTTTCAGCAGTTTCAGGCAATTTTGCACGCTTTGTACTAGGAGTAGAAACATTGCCAACACCAATTATTTTACCATTGATAGTAGGAGGTTTAGCAACATGTGAAGAATCAACATTACTAGTGGTGGTAATAGTCCAAACTTTAGCTACATTATTCTCTTTGGCAAGTTTTTCTTTTTCTTCTCTATCCCACCTAGCATGCAATTCAGCCAACATTCTAATATTATCATTAATTTGAACTTGGATAGCATTTGTTTTAGCAAACTTAGCATCTTTAACTTCATCAGGCATAACTTTCAGTTTTGAAAGATCAACATCAAGAGCAAGACTATCAACCTTAGAAGCAAGAACATCAATTTTACCAAGCTTTTCCTCAACAGTTTTATTAAAAGCAGTTTGTGTACTAATAAATTCTTTAAACATGACTTCAAAACCAGAGGGTACACTCTTATTATTGTTGTAAGAATTACCATAGGAATTACCATAACCACTACCATTATTAGAAGGATATGGTCTATAGTTGTTGTTACCATAATTATTCCTATAAGCATTGTTGTTGAAATTATTATTCTTAATGAAATTCACATCAACATGCTCTTCTTGAGCAACCAATGAAGCTAAAGGAACATTATTAGGATAAACATGAGTCCTACCATTAACAAGCATAGACATAATAACATCAATCTTATCACTCAAAGAAGAGGTTTCTTTAACAGAATTTACCTTCTTACCTTGAGGAGTTCTTTTAGTATGCCATTCAGAGTAATTGATCATCATATCATCAAGAAGCTTTGTTGCAGCACCCAAAGTGATGGACATAAAAGTACCTCCAGCAGTTGAATCCAATAGGTTCCTCGAGGAAAAATTCAATCCTGCATAAAAGGTTTGGATGATCATCCAAGTAGTTAGTCCATGGGTAGGGCAATTCTTTACCAAAGATTTCATTCTCTCCCATGCTTGAGCAACATGTTCATTATCTAATTGCTTAAAATTCATAATGCTATTTCTCAAAGATATAATCTTAGTAGGAGGTTAATATTTACTAATAAAAGCATCTTTACATTTAGTCCATGAATCAATACTATTCTTAGGCAAAGAAAGCAACCAATCTTTAGCTCTTCCTCTTAAGGAGAAAGGAAACAATTTCAGTTTTATAATATCACCATCTATATCCTTATACTTTTGCATTTCACAAAGTTCAACAAAATTATTAAGATGGGCAGCGGCATCATCGGTACTAATACCAGAAAATTGCTCTCTCATAACAAGATTCGAGTAAAGCGGGTTTAATTTCATAAAATTCTGCTGTAGTAGCAGGTGGAGCAATAGGAGTACTTATAAAATCATTATTATTTGTGCTAGTGAAATCACACAACTTAGTATTTTCAGGAGTATTCATTGTAGCAGTAATAAAGGTAAACTAAGCAAACAGAATAAAGTAAAGTAAAAACAAGTAACTAATTTTTTTGTGTTTTTGATATAGAGAAAGCAAGACAGAAAATAAAATAAAGTAAAGCAACTAATTTTTTTGTGTTTTTGATATAAAGCAAACAAGACAGAAAATAAAATAAAGTAAAGCAAGACAATAAACAAAGTAAAGATATTGGATGTCGGAGACTCCCCTTGCAGCGTGTCTTGATCTCCCCGGCAACGGCGCCAGAAATTTAGCTTGATAACGCGTGAAGCACACGTCCGTTGGGAACCCCAAGTGGAAGGTGTGATGTGTATAGCAGCAAGTTTCCCTCAGTATGAAACCAAGGTTTATCGAACCAGTAGGAGATGAAGGCCACGTGAAGGTTGTTGGTGAAGGAGTGTAGTGCGGTGCAACACCAGTGATTCCGGCGCCAACGTGGAACCTGCACAACACAATCAAGATACTTTGCCCCAACGTAACAGTGAGGTTGTCAATCTCACCGGCTTGCTGAAAACAAAGGATTAAACATATGGTGTGGAGAATAATGTTTGTTTGCGAAAAACAACAGAGAACAGAGATTGCAGTAGATTGTATTTCAGATGTAAAAGAATGGACCGGGATCCACAGTTCACTAGTGGTGTCTCTCCAATAAGATAAATAGCATGCTGGGTGAACAAATTACAGATGGGCAATTGACAAATAAAGATTCATATACATATCATGATGATCACTATGAGATTTAATCAGGGCATTACGACAAAGAACATAGACCGTCATCCGAGCATGCATCTATGCCTAAAAAGTCCACCTTCGAGGTTAGCATCCGCACCCCTTCCAATATTAAGTTGCAAACAACGAGACAATTGCATTAAGTATGGTGCGTAATGTAATCAACACAAATATCCTTAGACAAAGCATTGATATTTTATCCCTAGTGGCAACGAGCACATCCACAACCTTAGAACTTTTCGTCACTCGTCCCATATTCGGTGGAGGCATGAACCCACTATCGAGCATAAATACTCCCTCTTGGAGTTACAAGTATCAACTTGGCCGAGCCTCTACTAGCAACGGAGAGCATGCAAGAACATAAACAACACATATATGATAGATCAATAATCAACTTGACATAATATTCCATATTCATCGGATCCCACCAAACACAACATGTAGCATTACAAATAGATGATCTTGATCATGTTAGGCAGCTCACAAGATATAAACATGATAGCACAAGAGGAGAAGACAACCATCTAGCTACTGCTATGGATCCATAGTCCAAGGATGAACTACTCACGCATCAGTCTTGAGGCGGGCATGGTGATGTAGAGCCCTCCGGTGATGATTCCCCTCGCCGGCAGGGTGCCGGAGGCGATCTCCTGAATCCCCCAAGATGGGATTGGCGGTGGCGGCGTCTCTAGAACCTTTTCCGTATCGTGCCTCTCGGTACTAGGGTTTTCGCGACGGAGAGTTTAAGTAGGCGGAAGGGCAGAGTCGGAGGAGGCTCGAGGGGCCCACCGCATAGGGTGGCGCGGGCCCCTCCTTGGCCGCGCCGCCCTATGGTGGCGGCTCCTCGTGGCCCCACTTCGTATCCTCTTCGGTCTTCTAGAAACTCCGTGGAAAAATAAGACCGTGGGCGTCCAATTCCGAGAATATTTTCCTGTGTAGGATTTCTGAAACAAAAAACAGCAGAAAACAGGAACTGGCGCTTCGGCATCTTGTTAATAGGTTAGTGCCGGAAAATGCATTAAAACATCATAAAGTGTGAACAAAACATGTAGGTATTGTCATAAAACTAGCATGGAACATAAGAAATTATAGATACGTTGGAGACGTATCAGTGTGCCGCCCCCGACGCGAAATGTGCCGACGGGGAGACGCCGACGGTCACCGTCGGCAGAGCCGGTGCCGACGGTGGATTAGCCCGTGCCGGCGGTGCGGAGCCGTCGGCCCACGGCGTGTCTCCCGTAGTGAACCGCGTCTAGTGACGGTGATAGCAATCATTTTCATTGTTTAATTGCATGTCACATCTACAAATCGTTCGAGCTCGAGACCCGTATATCTTTGTGTTTTTTAAGGAATGCCACCTGGCGCTTTTATTTAACTAACAACAATGCTATATCATGAATTACATGGAGATAAAATAAAATATGGAGGATCACCATCCCACACATATGGTGGATATACCCAATATATAAGTATTGCAACGTGATCAAAGTCACATCAAGTTCGGCGTCACGATGCTTATGAAAGCGTAGTGACCTAATCTTTAGACCGTGAGATCATATTAGAATCAATGTTACCGGCGGCTGCTTAGACATCATCAATCGATACTCCGTAACAGGGTGTTCATAAAGGTTTCGGGTATTCCAATGGGATGGGTTGAGGCGTATTTATCAATAGCGGGGTATCGAGGAACAAAGGGAATATGAGTCAATGTAATGGTTTAGACGACGGTCATACCTTCATGGAATACATAGGGATCATCATGGTTCTCCAGACCCCTGGTGATCATTGATCGGAGAGCCGTCTTGATCAGGTCTGTGTTATTTCCGAGCCATAGGGCAACATACTTAAGAGTTCAATGAAATTAAAGATAATTTTTTATTCATCGAAATTAAGAGACAAATTCGGAAAAGAGTTCCGAGGGTGTCCGAAGGGTGTTTGGAAAAGTTCAAGAGGTATTCAGGATTATTGGCAATTAAAAGATATGTTTAATATGTTAATTATATGAATTAATATATTGAAAAATATTTAATTAATTTAAAATATGTTTTCTGCATTAAAAAGGTTCCCACCTAAAAAGGGCCCCACATGAAAAAGGAGGCCCATGGGGAAGGGGTGGCCGACCGGCCATGGGGAAGGGGCCATGGGGCCACCTAGGGCCGGCTGGCTGCCCTCCTCTCTCTTCTCCTTTTGTCCCACCTTGCATGGTTAAGTGGCATATAGTCCCCCCAATCCCTCTATATATAGAGGCCAAGGGGAGGGATAGTTTTCTTCCCTGTGGGTTCCCCGAAGACTGCGTTGGGAGGGAGACAACAATACCCAGTAGATCCAGAAGATCTACTTCCGCAACTTCGCTGAAACGGAGCTGGGAGCGTCGTTGAACACCGTACGTGTGCGAAACTACAAGTTGTTGCACCTGCGGCACTCAATTTTGTGGGAGAGGACATCTACTCGACCCCGAGGTTGGCGACGAAAAATCCAATGGTAGTATTTGGATGTGGAAGATGCAACAGTCCAGATGTTTCCTATAACAACTATTAAACTCGTTGAATAACATATGAGCAACTTTAATATAATGAAAAATCTTTTTGTGTAATAGTATTGAATTTCATATATGAGTTTAAGCAACAACAATTATATGGCTAAGGCATAGCCTTTAACATGGTACTATGGCCAACACACAGACAGTCAGACACACTACGGGAAAAGAAGCCGTTGCCGTGCGAGGCTTTGGACGGCAAAGAGGCCTGTACGCACGGCAACGGCTTTGCCGTGCGTGCACTCACGGCAAAGTGTGCACGGCAAACGCTTCGACGGCAAAGCAACCTTTGCCGTGCGCATGCGGGAAATGCACGGCAAAGCCCTTTGCCGTGCGTCGCTCTCTCTGCCGTGCGCTGCGAACGCTGCCGTGCGAGGACTCTTTGCCGTGCGCTGCCATCGCTGCCGTGCGACTTTGCTTTGCCGTGCGCCATATTTCTTTGCCGTGCGCCAAGCGTTGCCGTGCGCAATATTCGCTGCCGTGCGCAGCTTTGCCGTGCGGCCTTGCTCTGCCACGCACGGGAAAGCCCCTTACGGGCACGCCCCCGGGAGCTCCCGGGAGCACGGTTGGGCGACACGTGGCCCCTTTGCCGTGAGTGTGCGCACGGCAAAGAGACCAAATGTCCTTTGCCGTGTGCACACACACGGCAAAGGGGCCTGATTTTTTCATTTTTTTGCTATTTTTCAATTATCCCTGCATTTCAAATATTGCATTTCACAAATATAGCATATATAACATATATATCAACATAAGATCACCAAACACATCAACAACACCACAAATACATCGAGCACACATAGTTCATGCATACAATCCGTTACATAGAGTCCACATCGAGCACACATAGTTCATGCATAGCAATGTCCATTATTACAATCCATAACAAGTGCGAACAATCCATTACAACGACGACGAGTGCACGAAGACCATGCCATCAACCTTGTCCTCCTCCGCTTCCGCCGGCCTCATTGTCATTGCCTTGTGACATATAATCTATAAGCAGGTTGATGGAATGAACATTTGCATATTGAACAAGCACAAGTAGCGGGTTGGGCACAAGCGTAGGAGGACTCACCGCGGTTCATGCTCCGGATGATGTTCAAGTTGTTCACGGTGATAGGTGTCCCCGGGGTCTGAGTGGGCGGTGGCGGCATCCACGGCGTGGTGTAAGGTGGAGGAGCAGCAATACTCCCCGGTGGACTAGATAGAACCGTCTGGCTCATCAACCAGCTCATCTGTGCCTGCTACGCTTGCATCATCTGCTGCTGCTGTTGCATCTCGCTCGCATCATCCGTATCTGCTGCTGCCTGGTACTCCGAATCTGGCTGCTCCATGTGCGCCCTTTGCTCCTGGGCCGCCTGCTCCTTCGCTGCCATCTCCTCCTACGTTGTGTTGCCGCGATGTCATTAACATTTCAATGGAAAGCATGTAAAGGAAATGTAGAGGCTCGAGGAAGAACATACCCGTAACCGCTCGACAGCTAGATCCGAAGCCCGTGGCCGGGGCTCTACCTCAGGCTGGCCGCTCTTACGACCACGACGGATCTGGCAGAGAGGGAACCTTCGCTGGGTCGACGCACCCGTCACCAAACCATAGGCGGCCATGCTTCAAGCCTTCTCCCGCAAGCACCGCGACCTCAGGGTCAAAGTCCTCGGCCTCTGGGTTGGCCTCCTCGCCGTACTTCTGCTTGAACTTGTTATCACCAGAATCTGACCAAGCCAGAGGTGGGCCGCGATCAAGATGGACTTGAAGATATGTGCGTGGACAGATATGTGAATCAGCCTTGTGTATCAAGTTTGGGCTAGTTGGCCCGTGTATCTTTATAGTAGGTTACGTAGAAATTAGAGTTTGTCTCGTGCACGGTTTAGTGCACGCCCACATTAGAAAGTCCCCTGGACTATAAATATGTACCTAGGGTTTATGGAATAAACAACAACCAACGTTCAACCACAAACAAATCTCGGCGCATCGCCAACTCCTTCGTCTCGAGGGTTTCTACCGGTAAGCACCATGCTGCCTAGATCGCATCTTGCGATCTAGGCAGCGTAATGCCTATCCCCGTTGTTCATGCGTTGCTCGTACTCGAAGCCTTTTTGATGGCGAGCAACGTAGTTATCGTAGACGCGTTAGGGTTAGCATCGTTCTTAGCATCATATGCTCGCGTAGTGCAACCCTTGCGCGTCTAGCCGTCCTTGTGCCTCATCATGGGTGCAGGGGCGGCACCCCGCTTGGTCTTTATTTAGTAGATCTGATCCGTTATGGTCGATCCTTGATTCATCAAGGATTAGTTTAACATCTGCAATAGTTAGGCCTTACAAAGGGTTGGAGGATCCAGCGGCATGCGAGGTGTAGTTTGCTGCCCCTAGACAGGACGTTCCGAGGATCAACCTAGTGTTGGTTTTTAGGCCTTGTCTAGGGCTGGCTTACGTTTACCGTGCGTGAGCGCGAGGCCCAATCGTGAGTAGGATGATCCGATTATGCGGTGAAAACCCTAGATCATCGTGGATCTCATACGCTTCATATTGATCAAGCGGGACCACCATATATTCGGCCACCTTGGACGAATCATGGGTGAATCGGCTCCCCGAGCCGATTCACGAGACAACCCGAGAGCCGATCGAGGCTCGTATTCAACGTGTACGTGTGTGCCCTGCGAGAAACTAAGCGAGGCATCATCCACACCTTCCGACCGAGGTATAGGTCGGGTGGCACGCCCTTGCGACCCAAAGCATCGGCGCGCGACCAGGAGGCTTTGCGGGCCGTCGCTGCCGAGGGACCGGGGCCAGCCGCAGCCCTAGTCGTTCCCGGCTCTACCGTGTTGGCCAGTCGCTGCCCGCCGGTGGGTTTCTGACGCCAACACATTCTGGCACGCCCGGTGGGACGATCTTCAACGACAAATCTTCAACGACAACCCTCTCGCCATCCACATCAGAGATGGCGAAAGACGCCATACCATCTTCATCAGAAGTGGCAGAAGAAACTCCGGTCACGTACGGGGATCTCACTGGCGAGCTCAAGAAGAAGTACGACGAGATCAAGTCTGCCCTCGAAGCCGACCTAATCGGCTCTTTCCACGGGACCCGCTCCCATGGCATCGGATGGAAGGGGTTCACACCGAAGGCGCGCTTGATGGAGTGGACCTGTCCACCCCGTCCGAAGAACGCACCGGGTCGCTGCGTCAGGAGATCAACTTCATGGTGGCTCATTCGCTGCACCGCCACTCGAGAGCCCGGTGAACACGTTGGAGCGCGTCGCTTTCGCGTGATCCGGAAATCATGACCCATCGGTACTCTCCGTCGGGACCAGCTCTCGGGACGTATCGAGGAGAGTTGCCACTCCGGTCCCGTCCTCCGCTGCCACATGCGTTGGCAGCACCGGCTGAAGTGCCGGCTACACCGGCATTCGTCGTCTACAAGATCGGTGGTGACCCTAGTGACTACCGAGTTCTTGGCTGAGGCGCCCAAGGAGATCCCGCACGGATACGCATGTGCATACGTGCCGGACCGCGGCACTCGGGCACCCTCGAACCAGGTTACAACAGCGGGGACTTCTGGAACAACAGGAGGAACGTCGGAGACAGAGCTCGAGAAGCAAACGTGGCTAGCCAAATACGCCACCCCGACAAAACTCCCGAGCCCAGCTCCTGCAGTTGGCTCAGAACCAGAAAAACAAGCATGGCTGGTTAAGTACGCCACTCCGACGAACCTTCAGGGTTCGGCACCTGCAGCCATCACCGCGGATCAGATTTGTACGATCCTTAAAGATCAGTTCGGCATGATGCCGAAAAGAAAGGCGATCGGCTATACCAAGCCGTACCCCAACGAGTACGAATTGATCCCGCTACCACCCAAATATCGGCTCCCGGACTTCACAAAGTTCGGCGGATCGGATGGTTCCAGCCTCCATCGAGCATGTGAGCCGATATTTGGCGCAGGCTGGGCATGATCTCGGCATCGGACGAGCTGCGCGTGAGGTACTTCTCACAGTCCCTCACGGGATCGGCTTTCGGTTGGTACACTTCGTTGCCACCGAACTCGGTCCCGATCTTGGAAGCAGCTCGGAAGAGCGGTTCCATGAGCAATATCACTCGAGGCTTCCGAGGCTGGCATTGCCGATCTAGCACAAGTACGACGAAGCGCGGGGAAACAGTGTCGGAATACATCCGGCGCTTCGGGACCGTTAGGAACCGATGCTATTCGGTTCACGTAAGCGAAAAAGAAGCAGTCGAGTTGGCGGTGGTGGGTCTATCATCGTCGATCAAGGACGTGGCCTCCCAAGCAGACTACCCTTCGTTAGCACACATGGTACAGAAGCTGTCAGCGTATGAACAGCGCCACCCAGATGTCTACCAGGACAAATTCAAACGCGTGGTTACCATGGTCGACGCAGGCGAAGATGAAGGCGCTACGGGAGAACAAGAGGTTGCGGTGGCTGAGTGGACTCGAGCGGCGAGCCCGGTAACCTGCAAATGGGTGAAGCCACCAGGGCCTCCAAGAGGGTTCGACTTCGACGTGACGAAAACCGAGCAGATTTTCGATCTCTTACTCGCGGAGAAGCACATAAAGGTACCCGAAGGCCACAAGTTTCCTACGGTGCAAGAGCTGAACGGAAAGCCATACCGCAAGTGGCATAACACGTTCACCCACACCACCAACGACTGCAGGGTGTGGCGTCGGCAGCATCCAAGTGGCGATAGAAAATGGGCGACTAATTTTTAACCGAGTACGCCATGAAGGTCGACACACACCCCTTCCCCGCCGTCAACATGGTGGAGTTCGCCTACCTCGAGAGGGTGCCAGCCTGATTTCTCAGCCAACATCGGCATGGTAGAGCTTGGACACCGCTCCGAGAAGGACGGGGATGAGGACGAGCTGCTCTCGGAGCAAGGACGCAGAGGGGGCCGCTCCATGCGATCGGCTCCGTCGGGATGGCAAGCGCTACGTCACGGAGGGGGAAGTGAAGAACATAAGATACCAACGACCCCTCTCGATCACCTCCTCAACAAGTATGTTAGTCGATATGACCAACGCCGGCGATACAACAACAATGATGAAAGAGGTCGTCCGACCGGAAACGACGAAAGGCATCACCGGTATAATCATGACGAGGAGCGACAGGAGCGCCATGGCGGGGAGCGAGGACGATACGGACAGGCATTGGCATTGCCCCTTCTTCGGACACTGCCGGGATTCAGGAATGAGCCGATTACCAACAGTCGGCAACCGCCCGAATGCAACCGGAAGAAGAAGGAGACAGACCAACGTATCCGTGTTCGAGCGCTTAGGGCCTCTCCCACCACAAAACAAGACGGGCTGAGACCCCTCCGTTGGAAGATCTCGATGATTCGGAAGACGAAGGGGAATACGAAGAAGACAGGTGCCACCGTCCAAGGTGGTGCCCCGACGGTCTCGGCCATACACAAAAACGCAGGGTTCAGCGATTGCGCGGTCCGGAGGAAGCTGAAAGGATGTACTTGCATACGCCGAGGAAGGCGCGGCCCGATCCGGCTGCGAAAGTCCGGAGGACCCTGGATGAGGAGGGGCTACCGCAAAGAAAAGAGTGGCGCCCCAAGCAAAAGAGAGCCGATGATGACACATCGGCTGGCACAAACATGGTGTTCATTCGTCCGGCGGGGTGTGGCGCTCCACGATTACACAGTGCACCCGACATGGATAACAGCAAGCACACCAACATGCTAAAGTCAGAGATTGGACTGGTTTTATCCGCCAACATGGACGAGTAGCAAGATTACGTCAATAAGCAACATGGCGAGGCCGATCCTTGCGATCGGCCCTCCGAAACTGATGAAGGGATATTACAAAACCTTCACCGAACAAGCAACATGGAGGCCGATTCCAGCAATCGGCCAAAATTATCCTCACCACCTATTTTGCCTGGGATCAACGTTCGACCCAACAGGGACTGCCTGAAGAGCCGATACCATCAATTCTCTTGACAGAATCGGCTCGGGGGGGCACCTAGGTGGATAAAACATGAGGATACGAGATAGTACTATCAAATATGGGGGCCGATACACAAATCGGCCTAAAAAATTCAAAAAATTTTTAGCACAGCCGATGCGCAGACATCGACTCAAGGAATACAGCTGTTGCAAATGGGCATCCAGGGCTACTTTTAGTCCGTTAGAGCCACCCCGTCTGGGGGCTTCTTAGTTCAAGGGGGAGGTTGACTGCATCAGCCCTTTGGATAGAAGTTTTTTCTGCTACATTGATGAAAGCTGAAGAAGCTCGGGGGGCAATGCTCTTTGAAGGTCCTCTGTTGTTAAACAGCCGATTGGGTCAGAATCGGTTGATGCTGCACCGCGGCTGAGAAGCGGATAGTAGCCCGATACTCGTGGTACGCTCTCATGCTCGCCTTGATCAAAGGCTCGGGGGGCACCTGACAGTGGGAGAAGGATGATCGGCTGGTTGGCCCCGCGCAATGTCTCTTCCAGGCGTGATCATACCTGTGACTGTTTGTCTGAATTGCGGACCCCCATCATGGTTCTCACCTGGGTCGAGGCTCGGGGAGCGGCTGGCCTCCTGGATGCTCTGTTGGAGAAGCCGATTACATGGTCGTCGGCTGGTTTCGCGGATACAAGCTTGGTGAGCACTGACCAGGCTCACAATCATTCCGATGCCAAAAGGATGGGGAACGATGTGTGGAAATCAGTTCATTTAGAAAAACGATTGAGTTGACAATCGGCTAAGTTAGCGTAAAAAAAAGAATCAGTGAAGTCAAGTTGGGGAATTTTCCATTGATGACTAGATTTCTTACAAGGAAGGAACCGATTGCTTAAGAAAGGAAGAACAAAGGAGGGGCCACTACTACTAGACCTACACTGGTAGATCCTAATCTACGAGCTGTCACTGCCTTCATCCTCATCCCTGGAGTTCCCATCGGCGCTGTTGCCGACGGGTTCCTCGTCGCTGCTCCCGAGGCCCTTTGCGGGGGCTTCATCCTCTTCCTCGTCATCGCTGTCGTCGTCGTCCCACCACATGCGAAGGCGCTTCGCTGGGGGGGTAACCCTCGAGGGGGTCATCCTCGTCTTCTTCCTCTTTCTCCTCCTCCTCGTCGGAGGAGAAGCTCCCTTCCCAGGAGAAGAGGTCGTCGTCACTTGTCGCTTCCGGCTCTCCGTCAAGGAGGAAATGAAGGTCCTCTTCCCCATCGGTGAGGGGTTCGTCTTCTTCTGACTCATTGGAGAAATCCCAGTCCCGCGCGTCCCAATATTCTGGGGCGCGGGCTTCGTAGATGGCCATCAGATCTACCTCCTGCTCGAACTCGCTGGAGGAGGAGGAATGGAGAGACAGGCCAGAGGAGGCAGTGGAAGAGGAAGAATCCATGGCGGCTAATGGTTTGCCGATGGCTGCTGTGGAACAAGGGGATGAAGAAAGGAATTATGAGGGTGGCCAGATAAAAAGGGGCAAAGTGATTTAATGCCCAAGCAGTTTTCGAGAGCGCAGTACCAGAACTGTCAAATCGTGCGGAGAAGTTGAGAAGGCAAGTTATCATGATGAAGGACTCTGCGACGGTTCTGCTCTGCCACGACATGACCCGGCGAAGGAAAAGCGTAATGATTTTGGAAATGTCATTTCCAAAACCAGGGGGGCATGTGTTATCACCAGAATCTGACCAAGCCAGAGGTGGGCCGCGATCAAGATGGACTTGAAGATATGTGCGTGGACAGATATGTGAATCGGCCTTGTGTATCAAGTTTGGGCTAGTTGGCCCGTGTATCTTTATAGTAGGTTACGTAGAAATTAGAGTTTGTCTCGTGCACGGTTTAGTGCACGCCCACATTAGAAAGTCCCCTGGACTATAAATATGTACCTAGGGTTTATGGAATAAACAACAACCAACGTTCAACCACAAACAAATCTCGGCGCATCGCCAACTCCTTCGTCTCGAGGGTTTCTACCGGTAAGCACCATGCTGCCTAGATCGCATCTTGCGATCTAGGCAGCGTAATGCCTATCCCCGTTGTTCATGCGTTGCTCGTACTCGAAGCCTTTTTGATGGCGAGCAACGTAGTTATCGTAGACGCGTTAGGGTTAGCATCGTTCTTAGCATCATATGCTCGCGTAGTGCAACCCTTGCGCGTCTAGCCGTCCTTGTGCCTCATCATGGGTGCAGGGCGGCACCCCGCTTGGTCTTTATTTAGTAGATCTGATCCGTTATGGTCGATCCTTGATTCATCAAGGATTAGTTTAACATCTGCAATAGTTAGGCCTTACAAAGGGTTGGAGGATCCAGCGGCATGCAGGGTGTAGTTTGCTGCCCCTAGACGGGACGTTCCGAGGATCAACCTAGTGTTGGTTTTTAGGCCTTGTCTAGGGCTGGCTTACGTTTACCGTGCGTGAGCGCGAGGCCCAATCGTGAGTAGGATGATCCGATTATGCGGTGAAAACCCTAGATCATCGTGGATCTCATACGCTTCATATTGATCAAGCAGGACCACCATATATTCGGCCACCTTGGACGAATCATGGGTGAATCGGCTCCCTGAGCCGATTCACAGGACAACCTGAGAGCCGATCGAGGCTCGTATTCAACGTGTACGTGTGTGCCCTGCAGGAAACTAAGCGAGGCATCATCCACACCTTCCTGACCAGGTATAGGTCGGGTGGCACGCCCTTGCGACCCGAAGCATCGGCGCGCGACCAGGAGGCTTTGCGGGCCGTCGCTCTGAGGGACTGGGGCCAGCCGCAGCCCTAGTCGTTCCCGGCTCTACCGTGTTGGCCAGTCGCTGCCCGCCGGTGGGTTTCTGACGCCAACAGAACTTGGAGACATACGACGTGCACTGGGTCTCGCATTGCGGGTTAAGCCACACGGCGGACCCCGTCTCAGGATCAGGCGTCTTCCTTTGCTTCATCTTCTTTAGCACGGCAAAGACGTTAGGCTTCGCTCCCGTCCCGAGTTCCTGCAAAAGAGAACATGTAATCAAGTGAAGTGGCACACCCTTGCGGAGTTAACAAATATATAACATGAATTCAAAGAATGAAGGAACCATTAATTTGCTCACCTCGTTCTGCGGTGAAGAGAGAGGGGGATGCTGCCTTGGATATGCGATCCACCTCGCATCTCTGCCCGCTTCTTCTTGCCCTCCTCGTGCTTCTTGAGGTACTGGGGGCATGTCCACCACATGACCATCGCAAGAAAGCACCTATCGTCCTTGCCGACGTACTGAGGAGGGTTCTACATGCACAAGATAAACCCATTATGGTAAAATAAACTACATGGCGCTAAAGCAAATCAATAACACATAAATGCAAATACCTGCATGTATCGCCACGGCTGCATGAGCGTGTCGCGAGCGTCCTCCTTAGTCATGTGGACGAAGCGGTCGGCGTGCCGGCCGCGGACGCATTGAATATGTGCCTCGTAGTGCATGCCGTCACCCTCTTCCTTGCAAGCTGGTGTAGGACATCATCGCACGCACGCTCCTTGCCCTCGGCCCTCTTGAAGTATTTCCGCAACCATGCACATAGGTAAAACAAGGGGCATTAGTGCAATTATTGTGAACCAAGGAGAGTGTATGAATGGTAAGAAGTCAAAAGTCACGTACCCGGAATTTGGCAACAACCAAATCCGCCGCGGTGCCGCGGCCCATAGGATCTTCCGCGAGGCCGTAGTGCGCCCACCTCCAAGCTACGTCGCAGCCACCAGTAGGGAAATTGACTATCCCAGGGAAATACCATCTAAGTAGGCCCCCAAGGATGTTCGAGTACCCACGTGGCGGTCTCTGCGACGGGTCTTCATACTTGAACGAGCTGCACCATGAAACGACAACATCAATATGTATGTGATAATAATTTTGATAATGACAAAATTGCGATAACGAAATGCCAAAAATTAACATGTACCTCCTTCCATAGGGCACTAGAACAACGTGCCTCGTACTGCCGGGACTTCGGCGAGGGGAGCTGTGTTATCCCACGCCGATATGGCTTCCTATCACGTGGCCTCGGCCTCTCCACAGCTGGAACGTACTGGTAATCCGCCGGCTCTTCCCAATCTAGGCTTTGATCAGGATCGAACACTAAGTTCCCCAACCCCTCATCCTCCGAGAGGTCCTCCTCGTCCCCCTCCTCCTCCTGGTCCTCCCCACCCACCTCCTCCTCCCCGGTCCTCCCCACCCCCTCCTCCTCCTCGGTCCTCCCCACCCCCCTCCTCCTCCCCGGTCCTCCCCCCCCCCGTGGTGCTCCTGGTCCTCCTCCTCGTCATCATCATCGGCTGCGGGAGGGGGGCTAGGACTAGGAGTGAGTACCCGCGTCGCATTCTTCCTACGCGGCCACGTTGTGGTAGCGACAGGAGGGGGGCTAGGAGGGGGGGGTACTAGGTCGGCCCCGCCTCGAAGTCCCTACACCTACCAAGTCCATGAGCTTCTTTTTAAGACCGCCACCCCTTTTTTTGGCGGCATGCTTCAATCACCTGCAAACACAAATGAAGAGAGTGGTTTATTAGTACGCAATATTGTAAAGAGATAAATATTAGTGAAAGCAACAGAAATATAAGTAGATGAACATTAATGAAAGCAACAATAATGCAAAAGGATGAACATTAATTAGTGGAAGCAACAAATAGCAAGCATAGAGTTCTCTATTACACGGAGTTATTACAAATAACCTAGCTAGACAATCTCTATTACACGGAGTTATTACAAATAACCAAGCTAGCCTCACAATTACTACTACATAGATCGGTAGCTCGTGTCGCCGTCCGTGATTGGACCGCGTGTCTCATCATCGTCATCGGGCTCGGCGAACCAATAATCATCAATGAAACCCGGAGGTGGTCCATCTGCATCGAGGTCAATCCCCGCTCCGAACGCCTCGAGCAAACTCGGGTCTTCCGGGCACAAACATCCTCGCCTTCATCTTCTGCATTGTCCCCATCCATGCCCGCATCTTCTTGTTCATCGTCTACGACCATGTCATCGATAGTCGGCAAGGCGATTGTGAAATGCCCGGGAGCCCTTCTTCCCGATAGAACTCGACACTCTTTGCCGAGGGGTCTACGCGGCGGTAATCGTCCTTGTTTGGCGGGGGCGGCCTATTGCGTGAAGGCACCGTCATCACAACATCCCATCCATGTAGACGTTTTGTCGGGTTTCGCACGCGTACGGGAGATAGAATACTTGAAAGGCCCGGGTAGCCAAGATGTACACATCCTCTCCCTTATAAACAGAGTTCCTTTCAACTTCGACCAACCCAATTTCAGGATCCCGTCTCACCCGACGTGGGTCAAACCAATGACATTTGAAGACGACGGGATTTAGCCCTTTACGAAACCCGTAATTCAGCTCGTATATACCCTCGACTCTTCCATAGTAATGGAGCCCATCGTCACCTTGACATACCACCCCGCTATTTATTGTCTTCGCGTTGGGCCGGCTTGTTGTGTATTTATGGGTCTGGAAGCGATACCCGTTCACGTCATAGGAGTTGAACGCTTCGACGGAATGGTCAAAGCCCCTAGCAATTTTTCTTAGCTCGACTTCATCTCTTTGTCGGTTCTTGCCTACAAGTTTAGCACGAGAAGTTTAGAACGAGAAATGACCGATAAATGTCGGAAGTGCTAGCTAATTTGGGATAGAAAAGTACCAAATTACGGAACCAGCTACTAAAACCGAAACCGCCGCCCTTATCGAAAATTTGCTTGGATTCTTCCGGGGTAGGCTCCTCGTGGGTATTCTTCCAATGTATAGCCTTGAATTGCCTATACCGATGAAAAGAGGAAGAGTTAGCCACGCAAATACGAGTGAATGTTTGCGAATAACTAAATGGTTCGCACTTACTCGATGTACGGCTTCACTTCGACCATGGTGTTCAAGACATACGAGTGGATCAAGGTCCGCTCCTGCAGGTCCGTTCTGTACGGCTTCGAGCCACTTGACTTGCCACCAAGCCCCACGAAGATGCTAAGCTTGGGTACTTCTTCATTGTTGGCGGCATTGTAACGGAGGACCGGGTTGTGCTTTGTGGGAATGTTGGGATCTGTTATCACCAGAATCTGACCAAGCCAGAGGTGGGCCGCGATCAAGATGGACTTGAAGATATGTGCGTGGACAGATATGTGAATCGGCCTTGTGTATCAAGTTTGGGCTAGTTGGCCCGTGTATCTTTATAGTAGGTTACGTAGAAATTAGAGTTTGTCTCGTGCACGGTTTAGTGCACGCCCACATTAGAAAGTCCCCTGGACTATAAATATGTACCTAGGGTTTATGGAATAAACAACAACCAACGTTCAACCACAAACAAATCTCGGCGCATCGCCAACTCCTTCGTCTCGAGGGTTTCTACCGGTAAGCACCATGCTGCCTAGATCGCATCTTGCGATCTAGGCAGCGTAATGCCTATCCCCGTTGTTCATGCGTTGCTCGTGCTGAAGCCTTTTTGATGGCGAGCAACGTAGTTATCGTAGACGCGTTAGGGTTAGCATCGTTCTTAGCATCATATGCTCGCGTAGTGCAACCCTTGCGCGTCTAGCCGTCCTTGTGCCTCATCATGGGTGCAGGGCGGCACCCCGCTTGGTCTTTATTTAGTAGATCTGATCCGTTATGGTCGATCCTTGATTCATCAAGGATTAGTTTAACATCTCGCAATAGTTAGGCCTTACAAAGGGTTGGAGGATCCAGCGGCATGCAGGGTGTAGTTTGCTGCCCCTAGACGGGACGTTCCGAGGATCAACCTAGTGTTGGTTTTTAGGCCTTGTCTAGGGCTGGCTTACGTTTACCGTGCGTGAGCGCGAGGCCCAATCGTGAGTAGGATGATCCGATTATGCGGTGAAAACCCTAGATCATCGTGGATCTCATACGCTTCATATTGATCAAGCGGGACCACCATATATTCGGCCACCTTGGACGAATCATGGGTGAATCGGCTCCACGAGCCGATTCACGAGGACAACTTGAGAGCCGATCGAGGCTCGTATTCAACGTGTACGTGTGTGCCCTGCAGGAAACTAAGCGAGGCATCATCCACACCTTCCGACCAGGTATAGGTCGGGTGGCACGCCCTTGCGACCCGAGCATCGGCGCGCGACCGAGGAGGCTTTGCGGGCCGTCGCTGCGAGGGACCGGGGCCAGCCGCAGCCCTAGTCGTTCCCGGCTCTACCGTGTTGGCCGGTCGCTGCCCGCCGGTGGGTTTCGACGCCAACACATTCGCGCACCCCGGTGGGACAATCTTCAACGACAAATCTTCAACGACAACCCTCTCGCCATCCACATCAGAGATGGCGAAAGACGCCATACCATCTTCATCAGAAGTGGCAGAAGAAACTCCGGTCACGTACGGGGATCTCACTGGCGAACTCAAGAAGAAGTACGACGAGATCAAGTCTGCCCTCGAAGCCGACCTAATCGGCTCTTTCCACAGGACCCGCTCCCATGGCATCAGATGGAAGGGGTTCACACCTGAAGGCGCGCTTGATGGAGTGGACCTGTCCACCCCGTCCGAAGAACGCACCGGGTCGCTGCGTCGGGAGATCAACTTCATGGTGGCTCATTCGCTGCACCGCCACTCGAGAGCCTGGTGAACACGTTGGAGCGCGTCGCTTTTCGCGTGATCCAGGAAATCATGAGCCATCAGTACTCTCCGTCAGGACCAGCTCTCGGGACGTATCGAGGAGAGTTGCCACTCCGGTCCCGTCCTCCGCTGCCACATGCGTTGGCGGCACCGGCTGAAGTGCCGGCTACACCGGCATTCGTCGTCTACAAGATCGGTGGTGACCCTAGTGACTACCGAGTTCTTGGCTGAGGCGCCCAAGGAGATCCCGCACGGATACGCATGTGCATACGTGCCAGACTGCAGCACCTGGGCACCCTCGAACCAGGTTACAACAGCGGGGACTTCTGGAACAACAGGAGGAACGTCGGAGACAGAGCTCGAGAAGCAAACGTGGCTAGCCAAATACGCCACCCCGACAAAACTCCCGAGCCCAGCTCCTGCAGTTGGCTCAGAACCAGAAAAACAAGCATGGCTGGTTAAGTACGCCTCTCCGACGAACCTTCAGGGTTCGGCACTGCGACCATCACCGCGGATCAGATTTGTACGATCCTGAAAGATCGGTTCGGCATGATGCCGAAAAGAAAGGCGATCGGCTATACCAAGCCGTACCCCAACGAGTACGAATTGATCCCGCTACCACCCAAATATCGGCTCCCGGACTTCACAAAGTTCGGCGGATCGAGATGGTTCCAGCTCCATCGAGCATGTGAGCCGATATTTGGCGCAGGCTGGGCATGATCTCGGCATCGGACGAGCTGCGCGTGAGGTACTTCTCACGAGTCCCTCACGGGATCGGCTTTCGGTTGGTACACTTCGTTGCCACCGAACTCAGTCCAGACTTGGAAGCAGCTGGAAGAGCGGTTCCACGAGCAATATCACTCAGAGGCTTCCGAGGCTGGCATTGCCGATCTAGCCCAAGTACGACAGAAGCGCGGAGAAACGGTGTCCGAATACATTCAGCGCTTCAGGACCGTCAGGAACCGATGCTATTCGGTTCATGTAAGTGAAAAAGAAGCAGTCGAGTTGGCGGTGGTGGGTCTATCATCATCGATCAAGGACGTGGCCTCCCAAGCGGACTACCCTTCATTAGCACACATGGTGCAGAAGCTGTCAGCGTATGAACAGCGCCACCCAGATGTCTACCAGGACAAATTCAAACGCGTGGTTACCATGGTGGACGCAGGCGAAGATGAAGGCGCTACGGGAGAACAAGAGGTTGCGGTGGCTGAGTGGACTCGAGCGGCGAGGCCCGAGTAACCTGCAAATGGGTGAAGCCACCGGGGCCTCCAAGAGGGTTCGACTTCGACGTGACTAAAACGGAGCAGATTTTCGATCTATTGCTCACGGAGAAGCACATAAAGGTACCCGAAGGCCACAAAATTCCTACGGTGCAGGAGCTGAACGGAAAGCCATACGCAAATGGCATAACACGTACTCCCATACCACCAACGACTGCGGGGTGTGGCGTCGGCACATCCAAGCGGCGATAGAAAATGGGCGACTAATTTTTAACCAGTACGCCATGAAGGTCGACACACACCCCTTCCCCGCCGTCAACATGGTGGAGTTCGCCTACCTCAGAGGGTGCCAGCCTGATTTCTCAGCCAACATCAGCATGGTAGAGCTTGGACACCGCTCTGAGAAGGACGGGGATGAGGACAGCTGCTCTCGGAGCAAGGACGCGAGGGGGCCGCTCCATGCGATCGGCTCCGTCGAGATGGCAAGCGCTACGTTACGGAGGGGAAGTGAAGAACATAAGATACCAACGACCCCTCTCCGATCACCTCCTCAACAAGTATGTTAGTCGATATGACCAACGCCGGCGATACAACAACAATGATGAAAGAGGTCGTCCGACCGGAAACGACGAAAGGCATCACCGGTATAATCATGACGAGGAGGAGCACGAGCACCTTGCCACGGAGAGGCCAGGGGAGCAAGATGACAGCGCCAGGCACTGGGACTGCCCCTTCTTCAGATATTGCTGGGATTCAGGAATGAGCCGATTGCCAACAATCGGCAACTGCCCAGAATGCAACCGGAAGAAGAAGGAGGCAGCCAACGTATCCGTATTCGAGCGTTTAGGGCCTCTCCCACCACAGAGCAAACGCGCTGAGTCCCCTCGCTGGGCAGATCTCGAGGATTCAGAAGACGAGGGACAAGAAGACAGGTACCACCGTCCAAGATGGTGCCCTGACGGACTCAGCCATACACAAAAACGCAGGGTTCAGCGATTGCGCGGTCTGGAGGAAGCTGAAAGGATGTACTTGCATACGCTGAGGAAGGCGCGGCCGATGCGGCTGCGAAAGTCCAGAGGACCCTGGATAAGGAGGGGCTACCGCAAAGAAAAGAGTGGCGCCCCAAGCAAAAGAGAGCCGATGATGACACATCGGCTGGCACAAACATGGTGTTCATTCGTCCGGCGGGGTGTGGTGCTCCACGATTACACGGTGCACCCGACATGGATAACAGCAAGCACACCAACATGCTAAAGTCAGAGATTGGGCTGGTTTTATCCGCCAACATGGACGAGTAGCAAGATTACGTCAATAAGCAACATGGCGAGGCCGATCCTTGCGATCGGCCCTCCGAAACTGATGAAGGGATATTACAAAACCTTCACCGAACAAGCAACATGGAGGCCGATTCCAGCAATCGGCCAAAATTATCCTCACCACCTATTTTGCCTGGGATCAACGTTCGACCCAACAGGGACTGCCTGAAGAGCCGATACCATCAATTCTCTTGACAGAATCGGCTCGGGGGGGCACCTAGATAGATAAAACACGAGGATATGAGATAATACGGAGTGTGGGGGCCGATACACAAATCGGCCTAAAATTTTTAAACATTTTACAGCCGATGCATGGCCATCGACTCAAGAATACAACTGTCAACCAGAAGGTCAGCCCTAGTGAATTATGAAGAGAAGCCATAATGGAGGAACTCCTCAGAGAGAGGTTTAACAGCTTAGATCTTCTCTTCAAGAACAAGTGCTAAGGGCAGCTTGGGCGTCCAGATCAGGTTAAAGGTGGGTCTCATCAGATCCACCAAAGGAAGGGAGCCGATCTGACTTGCAAGGGCAAAGAGGCGCACTGAGGAAACTCGGGGGGCAGCCCACCTTGAAGGTTCTCTGCAAACCGATTTACGTGCAAATCGGCTGGCTCTGCATGATCAAGCCCAGGCTAATTCGTCTGAGTGTTTGCCTTGACCAAGACTCGGGGGGCAGCGGGCCTGGTGGATGTTCTGCCTTGCTCTGTTTTTTACGAGCTGATTGAGTGATCATCGGCTGATCCTTCATTGCAAACCTTCGTCACGAATGATGAGTACTCGAAAGGGTTATTGGGTTTGGTTGGGAAAGTTCAAGTTTCCTGAAGATCCTACATTTTTCTGCCAGATTTAGAAAATCATCAGCTGAAGGAGGAAAGAGCAAATTTTGAAGGACCGATGCGGTGCTATCGGCTCGTTACGCATTGGCAAAGGGGACGAATCGGCAGGGTCAGTGGAAGAGGAAATCGGCAAATCAAATTGGGGGAAAAGTTCTTCATTAATAAGAGAGATTTCTTACATAGTAGAGCTGATTGCCCTCAAAAGGGGGATGCATTGCCCCGCCTACTTCTACGGATCCTATGCTACGGGCCCTATCTATGGACCGTTGCTGCCCTCGTCATCGCCGTCATCGCCGCTGTCGGCGCTGCTCCCGGCCGGCTCGTCATCGGCTGCTCCGGCGGCCGCCGGCGGGGCCTTCATTGTCCTCGTCTTCCTCGTCGTCGTCGTCGTCGTCTGTCGAAATCACTCGGGTTCCCGGCCGGGGGCAATGGCGCTTGGCCGGCGGCTCGTCAGGGGAGCTGTCGTCGTCGTCATCCTCCTCTTCGTCCCCCTTCACCTCCTCGGAGGTGGCCCCATCCCAGGAGAAGCGATCATCATCGCTTTCTTCCACTGCTTCCTTGTCGGCGAGGAAGCAGAGATCGCTCTCCCCATCGGTCGAGGGACTTGTCGTCCTTCGACCGGATGGAGAAATCATGATCCGACTCCTCCCCGGCCGCAATGGCACGGCGGATGTTGGCCGCATGGACCTCCGCCGGGTTGTACTCCGGCGTCGGCTCGCGAGACGAGGAGGACTGGGTGGAAAGATCCGATGAGGCAGAGGAGGAAGAAGACATGGTGGCACAGGAGAGCTTTTTGGAGTGCTAATGCGAAGGAGATGCAGAGGAGAACTGTTTGTGGCAGTTAAATAAAAGAGGACATAGTGGAAATTCAATGCCACAGCAGTTTCCGAGGAGGTGGTGCCAAAACTGTCAAATCGTGCGGAGAAGTTGAGAAGGCAAGTTATCATGATGAAGGACTCTGCGACGGTCTGCGCTCGCCACGACATGACCCGGCGAAGGAAAGCGTAATGATTTTGGAAATGTCATTTCCAAAACCAGGGGAGCATGTGTTATCACCGGAATCCGACCAAGCCAGAGGTGGGCCGCGATCAAGATGGACTTGAAGATATGTGCGTGGACAGATATGTGAATCGGCCTTGTGTATCAAGTTTGGGCTAGTTGGCCCGTGTATCTTTATAGTAGGTTACGTAGAAATTAGAGTTTGTCTCGTGCACGGTTTAGTGCACGCCCACATTAGAAAGTCCCCTGGACTATAAATATGTACCTAGGGTTTATGGAATAAACAACAACCAACGTTCAACCACAAACAAATCTCGGCGCATCGCCAACTCCTTCGTCTCGAGGGTTTCTACCGGTAAGCACCATGCTGCCTAGATCGCATCTTGCGATCTAGGCAGCGTAATGCCTATCCCCGTTGTTCATGCGTTGCTCGTACTGAAGCCTTTTTGATGGCGAGCAACGTAGTTATCGTAGACGCGTTAGGGTTAGCATCGTTCTTAGCATCATATGCTCGCGTAGTGCAACCCTTGCGCGTCTAGCCGTCCTTGTGCCTCATCATGGGTGCAGGGCGGCACCCCGCTTGGTCTTTATTTAGTAGATCTGATCCGTTATGGTCGATCCTTGATTCATCAAGGATTAGTTTAACATCCGCAATAGTTAGGCCTTACAAAGGGTTGGAGGATCCAGCGGCATGCGGGGTGTAGTTTGCTGCCCCTAGACGGGACGTTCCGAGGATCAACCTAGTGTTGGTTTTTAGGCCTTGTCTAGGGCTGGCTTACGTTTACCGTGCGTGAGCGCGAGGCCCAATCGTGAGTAGGATGATCCGATTATGCGGTGAAAACCCTAGATCATCGTGGATCTCATACGCTTCATATTGATCAAGCGGGACCACCATATATTCGGCCACCTTGGACGAATCATGGGTGAATCGGCTCCCCGAGCCGATTCACGGGACAACTCGAGAGCCGATCGAGGCTCGTATTCAACGTGTACGTGTGTGCCCTGCGAGGAAACTAAGCGAGGCATCATCCACACCTTCCCGACCAGGTATAGGTCAGGTGGCACGCCCTTGCGACCCGGCATCGGCGCGCGACCAGGAGGCTTTGCGGGCCGTCGCTCTGAGGGACTGGGGCCAGCCGCAGCCCTAGTCGTTCCCGGCTCTACCGTGTTGGCCAGTCGCTGCCCGCCGGTGGGTTTCTGACGCCAACAGGATCATAGTGCTTAGTGGTGAAGTTTGCCACCTCCACGTTCAGGACTGCCTCGGCTATGGATGCTTCGATCTTGCATTTATTGCCAGTCATTTGACGAAGCTTTTGTGTTTCTCTCTCGGGACCAAACTGCCAACGGCCCCAATTCGGCCCCCCTTTAAGCATTCCTCCGCGAGGTGCAGGATCATATGTTGCATCGAATTAAAGAACCCTGGAGGAAAGATCTTCTCTAGATCGCAAAGCAACACGGGTGCCTCTTCATCCAGCCTTCTCAATCACTTTAGTGTCTAACTCCCTAGCACAAATCCGGCGGAAGAAAAACTCAACCTCGCTAGCACTCGCCAATTCTTCTCAGGGACATAGCCTCGAATCATGACCGGCATTATCCGCTCAAGCCATATGTGGTAGTCATGACTCTTCAGCCCTTGTACTCGCAACGTTTCAATGTTCAGACCCCTCATCCAGTTGGCTGCGAACCCATCAGGGAAAAACAAGGAGTCCTTCATCCATTGGAAGACCTCCCTTTTTTGGGCCTTTGTGAGACAGAACGGAGCGTGTGGCTTAGTCCAAGTTTTTTGGCACCATGAGGTGGCTGCATGTTCAACTCCGGCCTATCGCACCACATTTCTTGATCAATTCGAGCCTTTATGTTATCCTTCGTCTTCTCGGTGTCCACAATCGTGCTCCAAATGGCTTCACCGATATTCTTCTCGGTGTGCATTACATCAATGTTATGCGGGAGCTCGAGAAACTCAAAGTAAGGGAGCTTCCATAAGCACGGCTTGTGAGTCCATTGGTGTGTCTCCCCATATCCCAAGAAACCATTCCCATCAGGGCTAGGCTTAAGAGCATCTAACTCGGCCTTGATTTCCGTTCCGGTCTTCGGAATTGGCTTCGGGCCACGGACAACACGGCCTTTCTTGAAGCTCTTTACATCACTCCCGTATGCATGCCTCCGCTCAAGGAACTCGTCGAGCTTCATCAAAGCATGAATACTTGCCTCCCTTGTTTAGCCGGAAGAAAGTCACGGCCTGCTCGCACCGTGGGCAAGGCCACTTCCCATGTGTACACCACCCGCGAGAACAAAGCACGTGCTGGCAGGTCATGCAGGACGTGTGGTACCACACATACATATCGAAGTACTCCTTCTTTGATGCGTCATATGTTCGGATCCCGCGACCTTCCCAGCCACGAACCAAGTCATCCACCGGCGGTTCCAGGTACACATTCATGTTCTTACCCGGGTATTTGGGCCCCGGGATTATCATCGACACAAACATGTTCTCCGATCTCATGCGGACGCCGTGGGGAGGTTCATGGGAATAACAAACACCGGCCAACAACTCGTATACTGCAGCCGACATACCATATGGATTGAACCCATCGGTTGATATCGCAAGCTGCTACGCTCCTCGGGTCACCCGCTTTCGGTGGAAATTTCTTGACAAAGTTCTTCCATGCAGTACCATCCGACGGATGTATCATCTTGTCGGTGTATCCGTTTCCTTCCACGGCCCACCTCATCTGTTGGGCTGTATCCTCGGTCATGAAGAGCCGCCTGGATCCTCGGTAGAAGCTGGAAGATAGCGGAGGATATTCTTGGCAACCGTGGTCCGCCTCTTCGACCATCACCATTGCGGTCTACCTCAAAGTACCTAGAGGAATTGCATTTGATGCAATAATTTGTGTCGGCGTGCTCCTCTCCGAATAGCATGCATCCCTTTGGACAAGCGTGTATCTCGCCGAGATGACATCTTAAGGTCACCGAGCAATTTGGTCGAATAGTAGAAGTTTTGCGGCAAGAGGTGCCCTTTCGGCGAGAAGGCTGCCTACGATGACCGGAAGTTCATCGAACCCATCTCTGCACAAGTTCCTATGGCACTTCAAGGCCATAAGGCGAGCGATGGCATCTAGTTGGGTAACCACTCGTATTTTCATGTAGGGGTTTCTGCGAAGCAAACAGAGCCTCATAATACTCCTTTGTGTTTTCCTCCGGGTCCTCACTTGTCTCTCGCTTCTCGAGGTGTCTCCACCTCTACATGAGGGCTTTCGGGCACATTACCATTAGCCAAGTTTTCTAAGCACCTATCAAAACCAAGTGTTATATTCCCCCTAGGTTGAATCTGCCGCACCTCCTTCCTAGCACGTTTCTTTGCCTTTTCTCCATGGTAAGTCCAAATCCCGTAGGACGGTGTGAACCCAAACTTGATCAGGTGCATACTCATAGTTTCCTTGTCCCGTGCCTTTCGGTTAGCGCACTTACTACAAGGGCACCAAACACTTATAGGTCTGCTAGGTATGGCAAACGCCCTATCCACAAACTGCTCGGTCTTTTCTCCCCATTCATCGGTATAGTTCCACCGACCGATTCTGCCATCGTACATCCAGCCACGATTATCCATCCTCTAATCAGCAACAAAACAGACGAACATAGCATTTATATATCAAATACTCAATCTATGCATCATATATTTATTTATTTTACGCGTGCATCAACCTGAAACTCTACTAGGTGGGCTCCTAGCAGCCGCCGGATCCGTAGATTGAGTACGTTCTCCCAGCTCTACCCCGATCCGAGACAGAATTTCGGCAGCACCTCCCCGCTGCTCTCCCGATACACGTCTCGGCAAAAAGCCGAGAGGGGTGTGCATCCGGAGAACAACGGGGAGGCGCTACCGAAATCCTGTCTCGGATCGGGGTAGAGCACGGAGAACGTACCCAACTACGCATCCGCCGGCTGTCCCGATAAATGCCGTAAGAGTTACGGTTCATAATATGCGAGACCACTAATGCATATTTATCCGCGTAACCCTTACGGTCGGGAAGAGACGCCTAGGTATCGCCACAGACTTGGTGATCTAGACACAAAGAAAAACCTAGGTACAAGAGAGGCGAACAGATTCTCACCCTCGAAGCGTGATCGACAGCCGGCGAAGAAGACCAACGACCCTCCGGCAACGCTCCTCAAGCACCCCGACAACGCCGGCCCCTGTGTCCACCTCGAAACATCGTCTGCATAGCGAGAAAAGTAATTAGCGATAAAGAACTTTTGCTAAATCCCACTATTTTAAATACAATATTTCTAATAAATTGTGCCCTCCAATTTCTAAAATAATTTCTATACTAAACTTCCCTATTTTCATGCATATTTACTGTAACTACTAATTACCATGCATATTATTTTATACAAGGTTCAAAAAAGCATGTAACCCTATAATATGTTGTAAATTTGTATCCTAAGCGAGGGGATGAAGGCGCCGCACATGGCACGGAGCGTCTCCATTCTGCGTTGGGTGCAGCCCGTGCATGTACTTGTGAAGTTCCATTTATTAGCTTTGAGGAAATAGTCGCTGCAACGGACAACTTCTCTCTGTCCAAGTTACTTGGACAAGGTGGCTTTGGCAAAGTTTACAAGGTAAACATAAACTCTACAGTGCCCCTAATCGCAAGTACGGAGTATGTTATAACCTTATTTTCTACTTGTTGCAATAATCCAGGGGCTCTGATCATAAATGAATCAGTCAAATGCATTTGATGCCACATCTTGTATTAACTCAAATACCATTCTTGCAGATTATGAAAATAAGCTAATGCCATATCTGATTTTGGCATGGCAAGAATCTTTGGTGGAGATGAACAACAAGCGAATACTAACCGAGTACAAACCTGTAGAAATGCGGCGGCGGCGGCGTGGGAGGGGGCGCAAGGCGGCGGCGGCGTGGGAGGGCTCCGGCGGCGGCGGCGTGGGAGGGGGCGCAAGGCGGCGGTGTGGGAGAGGGCTCTGGCGCGCGGCGGCGGCGTGGGAGAGGGCGCTGGCGCGCGGCGGCGGCGGCGTGGGGGAAGCAGGGAGGGGAGGGCTCCGGCGGCGGCGGCGGCGTGGGGGCAGCAGGGAGGGGAGGGCTCCGGCGGCGTCTGCGTGGGAGGGGGCGCAAGGTGGCGCGCGGCGTGGGAGAGGCCTGGGCTCGATCTGGCGCGGTGTGTGTGTGGTCGAGACAACGCGCGCCTGGCCGGATAGGGCAATAATTGCAGTCTTTGCCGTGCAGCGGCCTTTGCCGTGCGTGCAAGGCTTTGCCGTGCGGGGAGATCTTTGCCGTGCGCATAAGGTCTTTGCCGTGCGGCAAGTCTTTGCCGTGCGGCAAAGTCTCTTTGCCGTGCGGTTTCTGGCTTTGCCGTCCGCAAGTGCACGGCAAAGTTTTTTTTATTAGTTTACCATTTCAATTGTCATAAATGAGAATTTAGTTTTATTTCAAATTAAATTAAACTTGTTTTTCCAACATGAGTAATTTTTCATAATGTTCTTATCATGTTTTCTTAAATCTATAGGGGTGCAAATTCGAGCACATAAATCCTAACACTAACCGTCGGGGTCACACATACCGCCGGAGCACCGGAACCGTAACCCTGAACCCTAAACACTAGCTCTACCCCTAAATCCTAGCCCTCACCCTAACCCTAACCTAAAAGAATGAGAAGTGTCAAAGTGTGGTGCAAGGTCTAATGGTGCAAAAGTATCTCCCCTAAACCCTAAACCCTAAACTGGGGAGGCTTCGAGCACTAAAACCCCTCTAAAACCCTAAACCACGACGCCGGAGCTGCAGAACCATGCATCATAAACCCTAACCCTAACCCTAAACCATAAACCTATACCTAACCATAAATACTTACATTGAACCTAAACCCTAGCCCTACCCCCTAGACCCTAGCCCTAACCCTACACCAAACCCTAACCGAGTAGATCGAGCGGACCCTCGATCATGTGATAATGGCTCGAGCTGCGGGTATGTATGTGCCAAAGGGTCCCAATCTTGGTTCTCCATGTGTATATGTCCTAAACAAACCTAAAAGAATGAAAAGTTACATTGGTGCACCCTCGCGCGGAGAAATCTAGGGGGTAGACCCGCCGGGGCACACGTTCCGCTCTTTTGGGGGAAGGAGGGGGAGAACGACCGCCGGAGCACCGGAACCCCACCAAATTTTGCATGTGGACCTATGATATGTGTCAAAGTGTGGTGCAAGGTCTAATGGTGCAAAAGTAGCTCCCCTAAACCCTAGACCCTAGCCCTAACCCTACACCTAACCCTAACCAGTAGATCAGGCACACCCTCGATCATGTGATAATGGCTCGAGCTGCGGGTATGTATGTGCCAAAGGGTCCCAATCTTGGTTCTACATGTGTATATGTCCTAAACAAACCTAAAAGAATGAAAAGTTACATTGGTGCACCCTCGCGCGGAGAAATCTAGGGGGGTAGACCCGCCGGGGCACACGTTCCGCTGTTTTGGGGGGAGGAGGGGAGAACGACCGCCGGAGCACCGGAACCCCACCAAATCTTGCATGTGGGCCTATGATATGTGTCAAAGTGTGGTGCAAGGTCTAATGGTGCAAAAGTATCTCCCCTAAACCCTAAACCCTAAACTGGGGAGGCTTCGAGCACTAAAACCCCTCTAAAACCCTAAACCACGACGCCGTGAGCTGCAGAACCATGCATCATAAACCCTAACCCTAACCCTAAACCCTAAACCTATACCTAACCATAAATACTTACATTGAACCTAAACCCTAGCCCTACCCCCTAGACCCTAGCCCTAACCCTACA
Organism: Lolium rigidum; assembly: GCF_022539505.1. Taxonomy (NCBI): domain Eukaryota; kingdom Viridiplantae; phylum Streptophyta; class Magnoliopsida; order Poales; family Poaceae; genus Lolium; species Lolium rigidum. The sequence continues at coordinate 14,498,618 of NC_061510.1, forward strand.
CCAAACCCTAACCGAGTAGATCGAGCACACCCTCGATCATGTGATAATGGCTCGAGCTGCGGGTATGTATGTGCCAAAGGGTCCCAATCTTGGTTCTCCATGTGTATATGTCCTAAACAAACCTAAAAGAATGAAAAGTTACATTGGTGCACCCTCGCGCGGAGAAATCTAGGGGGGTAGACCCGCCGGGGCACACGTTCCGCTCTTTTGGGGGAAGGAGGGGGAGAACGACTGCCGGAGCACCGGAACCCCACCAAATTTTGCATGTGGACCTATGATATGTGTCAAAGTGTGGTGCAAGGTCTAATGGTGCAAAAGTAGCTCCCCTAAACCCTAGACCCTAGCCCTAACCCTACACCTAACCCTAACCGAGTAGATCGAGCACACCCTCGATCATGTGATAATGGCTCGAGCTGCGGGTATGTATGTGCCAAAGGGTCCCAATCTTGGTTCTCCATGTGTATATGTCCTAAACAAACCTAAAAGAATGAAAAGTTACATTGGTGCACCCTCGCGCGGAGAAATCTAGGGGGTAGACCCGCCGGGGCACACGTTCCGCTGTTTGGGGGGAGGAGGGGGAGAACGACCGCCGGAGCACCGGAACCCCACCAAACCTTGCATGTGGGCCTATGATATGTGTCAAAGTGTGGTGCAAGGTCTAATGGTGCAAAAGTATCTCCCCTAAACCCTAAACCCTAAACTGGGGAGGCTTCGAGCACTAAAACCCCTCTAAAACCCTAAACCACGACGCCGCAGCTGCAGAACCATGCATCATAAACCCTAACCCTAACCCTAAACCCTAAACCTATACCTAACCATAAATACTTACATTGAACCTAAACCCTAGCCCTACCCCCTAGACCCTAGCCCTAACCCTACACCAAACCCTAACCGATAGATCGGGCACACCCTCGATCATGTGATAATGGCTCGAGCTGCGGGTATGTATGTGCCAAAGGGTCCCAATCTTGGTTCTCCATGTGTATATGTCCTAAACAAACCTAAAAGAATGAAAAGTTACATTGGTGCACCCTCGCGCGGAGAAATCTAGGGGGGTAGACCCGCCGGGGCACACGTTCCGCTGTTTTGGGGGGAGGAGGGGGAGAATGACCGCCGGAGCACCGGAACCCCACCAAACCTTGCATGTGGGCCTATGATATGTGTCAAAGTGTGGTGCAAGGTCTAATGGTGCAAAAGTATCTCCCCTAAACCCTAAACCCTAAGCCGGGAGGCTTCGAGCACTAAAACCCCTCTAAAACCCTAAACCACGACGCCGCAGTACACGAGAACCATGCATCATAAACCCTAACCCTAACCCTAAACCCTAAACCTATACCTAACCATAAATACTTACATTGAACCTAAACCCTAGCCCTACCCCCTAGACCCTAGCCCTAACCCTACACCAAACCCTAACCGAGTAGATCGGGCACACCCTCGATCATGTGATAATGGCTCGAGCTGCGGGTATGTATGTGCCAAAGGGTCCCAATCTTGGTTCTCCATGTGTATATGTCCTAAACAAACCTAAAAGAATGAAAAGTTACATTGGTGCACCCTCGCGCGGAGAAATCTAGGGGGTAGACCCGCCGGGCACACGTTCCGCTCGTTTTGGGGGAGGAGGGGGAGAACGACCGCCGGAGCACCGGAACCCCACCAAACCTTGCATGTGGGCCTATGATATGTGTCAAAGTGTGGTGCAAGGTCTAATGGTGCAAAAGTATCTCCCCTAAACCCTAAACCCTAAACTGGGGAGGCTTCGAGCACTAAAACCCCTCTAAAACCCTAAACCACGACGCCGCAGCTGCAGAACCATGCATCATAAACCCTAACCCTAACCCTAAACCCTAAACCTATACCTAACCATAAATACTTACATTGAACCTAAACCCTAGCCCTACCCCCTAGACCCTAGCCCTAACCCTACACCAAACCCTAACCAGTAGATCAGGCACACCCTCGATCATGTGATAATGGCTCGAGCTGCGGGTATGTATGTGCCAAAGGGTCCCAATCTTGGTTCTCCATGTGTATATGTCCTAAACAAACCTAAAAGAATGAAAAGTTACATTGGTGCACCCTCGCGCGGAGAAATCTAGGGGGGTAGACCCGCCGGGGCACACGTTCCGCTCGTTTGGGGGGAGGAGGGGAGAACGACCGCCGGAGCACCGGAACCCCACCAAACCTTGCATGTGGGCCTATGATATGTGTCAAAGTGTGGTGCAAGGTCTAATGGTGCAAAAGTATCTCCCCTAAACCCTAAACCCTAAACTGGGGAGGCTTCGAGCACTAAAACCCCTCTAAAACCCTAAACCACGACGCCGCAGCTGCAGAACCATGCATCATAAACCCTAACCCTAAACCCTAAACCTATACCTAACCATAAATACTTACATTGAACCTAAACCCTAGCCCTACCCCCTAGACCCTAGCCCTAACCCTACACCAAACCCTAACCAGTAGATCGAGCACACCCTCGATCATGTGATAATGGCTCGAGCTGCGGGTATGTATGTGCCAAAGGGTCCCAATCTTGGTTCTCCATGTGTATATGTCCTAAACAAACCTAAAAGAATGAAAAGTTACATTGGTGCACCCTCGCGCGGAGAAATCTAGGGGGGTAGACCCGCCGGGGCACACGTTCCGCCCTTTTGGGGGAGGGGGGGGAGAACGACCGCCGGAGCACCGAACCCCACCAAACCTTGCATGTGGGCCTATGATATGTGTCAAAGTGTGGTGCAAGGTCTAATGGTGCAAAAGTATCTCCCCTAAACCCTAAACCCTAAACCGGGGAGGCTTCGAGCACTAAAACCCCTCTAAAACCCTAAACCACGACGCCGCAGACTGCAGAACCATGCATCATAAACCCTAACCCTAACCCTAAACCCTAAACCTATACCTAACCATAAATACTTACATTGAACCAAAACCCTAGCCCTACCCCCTAGACCCTAGCCCTAACCCTACACCAAACCCTAACCAGTAGATCAGGCACACCCTCGATCATGTGATAATGGCTCGAGCTGCGGGTATGTATGTGCCGAAGGGTCCCAATCTTGGTTCTCCATGTGTATATGTCCTAAACAAACCTAAAAGAATGAAAAATTACATTGGTGCACCCTCGCGCGGAGAAATCTAGGGGGGTAGACCCGCCGGGGCACACGTTCCGTCGTTTTGGGGGAGGAGGGGAGAACGACCGCCGGAGCACCGAACCCCACCAAACCTTGCATGTGGGCCTATGATATGTGTCAAAGTGTGGTGCAAGGTCTAATGGTGCAAAAGTATCTCCCCTAAACCCTAAACCCTAAACTGGGGAGGCTTCGAGCACTAAAACCCCTCTAAAACCCTAAACCACGACGCCGCAGCTGCAGAACCATGCATCATAAACCCTAACCCTAACCCTAAACCCTAAACCTATACCTAACCATAAATACTTACATTGAACCTAAACCCTAGCCCTACCCCCTAGACCCTAGCCCTAACCCTACACCAAACCCTAACCAGTAGATCAGGCACACCCTCGATCATGTGATAATGGCTCGAGCTGCGGGTATGTATAACACTTAACAGATTCCTGGACGTGTACGGTGAAGTGTCCCGCCGCGGGTATATCGGGGGCTAGACTGTGCCAAAGGGTACCACACATGGTTTTCCATATGTCCATGGACTAAACAAACCTAAACCTATGAAAAGGTATATTGGTGGAACCTCGCGCGGAGAAATCTAGGGGGTAGACCCGCCGTCCCGCTGTTTTGGGGGGGAAGGAGGGGGACGGCCGCCGGAGCACCGGAACCCCGATATATGTGGGGGATGAGCATGGAGACTAATTTTGTATTTCACATAGTGTAATAAATAGTCATCAAAAAGAAAAACTAATTAACAAAATAAATATAAGTAGTAGATGAAATAAAATAGTTAGAAAAACAAATAAAATGTATATTGGCGCACGGCAAAGGGAGAAGCGCACGGCAAAGGACCCTTTGCCGTGCAACTTGCCTGTCTGCACGGCAAAGGGGCGGGCACGGCAGTGCATTTTTGCCTTTGCCGTGCGCTGTTTCTTTGCCGTGCGGCTTGCAGGGACTTTGCCGTCCTCAAATGTTTGCCGTGCGCTGCTCCCATTCTTTGCCGTGAGGAACTACTTTGCCGTGCGCCATATCTTTCTTTGCCGTGCTATGTTTCTTTGCCGTGCGCTGCTCTCATTCTTTGCCGTGCATTTTTGCGTTGCCGTGGGCTCTTCTTGCTACGCACGGCAAAGAATTCTTTGCCGTGCAGCAGCTCACGGCAAAGCTTCGCTGCACGGCAGCGCCTGATTTTCCCGTAGTGACCCACACCGAGGGCTCCTCACGATGAAGAGCGGAAACAACAAGGGGCTACGGCCAACACACACACCAGCGCACGCACGGGAGCCGAGATGTCAGAGTAAGGCCACATGATCATGGAACGGTAGCTGCTTCCGGTGTCATGCCCCAGCTCGCCGTGTCCCGCACCCGCATAAGGTCGAGGAAGATCATGGTTGCACAAAAACCAGGCCGAAATATAAACATAAAAATAAGTAACTTATATATATGCCTACTACTCGTGTCAAGAGGTGAAGGTGAGCCCCGATCCCCGAAGCTTTTCCTCGACAGTGGTATCGATGCGGCGGGCCATCTTAGGCGTCATATGGTTCACCCAGTCCCCTACGATCCCTTTCCTGAAATAGCTTTGGTGGGCAAAGTTGAACTCCCCAGTGCTTCCTGTTTTGTTTCCTTGGAGGCCTCTCATGGTGTCGAAGCTGCACAGCTTGCAGATTTCCATCGGCAGCTCCGCCGCTTCCTCGGCCACCGAGAATGGCACACCCAAGAACCGCCCGAGCTCTCGGACGGTGCTGACCGGATCGACTAGCATCTTCTCGTACCTCAGAAACAGAACTCCATCCGGCCTGGCTTTACTGGCCCTCCAGTATCCCAGGACGTGCTCCCAAAATGGGCCGTTGGGGTTCCTGCCATCGCATATCAACTCGAACACCTCCGAGAAGGAGAAGTTCACTCCAGCTCTATTGAGGAAGTGCCATAGGGAGACAACCATATCCTTGGGCTCCCTGCAGACAAACACGGTCTTGCACTTGGCGAGGGAGCGAGGCAGCAGGGAGTAGTGCAGGTGCGTGTGCATGATTCTAGGCGACGGCAGCGCCTCCAGCTTGGCTTCCTGGCCGTGCAGGAAGACCTCCTCCATGTAGGGGACGCACTCGTGCGGGTTGAGGCGGCGGAGCGGGTGGTCAGCGGCAGAGGGAGGGTAGGAGAACCGTGCCATGGTGGCGAAGGTGAGCGACTTGATCCAGGTTGTGCCGGACTTGACAGGGCTCGCGAGGAGCACATCGCCCGGCCGAGATCTGAAGCGACGCTGGAGGGCGATGAGCCCGGGAACCACCGTGCCCAGCATCCACACACCCTGGTACTGCCGCAGCTCAAGGTTGGGGCCCGTTGTGTTGCTCGGCAGGGAGGCAACAATGTCGTCCGCGCTCTCATCCGGCGGGGCGATCACCATCTCGCCCTCGTCCTTCCAGTTCAAGTCCTTGAACGCTACTGGGCCGACCAGGCAAGACGTGTCTAGAGCAGCCATGGCTGTGCTGTGGTTGGCTACTTGAAACTTCTCTCCGCACGACGGGTTACTTATATAGCAGCTGAGATCCAGTCTCATATATGCACCAGGCACCTGCATGCGTGGCGAGCCGTCGTGAGCGCGCGGCCGGCTTGTATGCGACCCGGGCGACGCGTAGGGTTATGCCGTCACGTGCTGTAGCTATGCCTTCAGCGTCACTCATTTTGTCCGCGACATGTACGTGTCTCCCAAAATCATCTCCTCCTTTCCTTTCTCTACCACTGAAAGCGGTGCAACCGTGCTAGCTAGTATAAGAAAGCGGCCAGCGTTGCAGCTGCTGCCACAAGACGCCCAATACTATTTGGTGCTCCCCTTTGCTATCTTGCCACCTACTGAGAGAGACAAACGGGTACTAGGACACGTTTATTGGACGTACAAAATAGCTACATATATAGTTGGCTAGCCGACGGATCCAAACCGTTGAGTGATGAACTGATGACTACATCAGCCGAAGACCAGCTCCTCGTCTCTCTCCCTAAAGCAGCCACGCAGGGGCCGATTGATGTGCACTTCTCTCTCCCTAGCTTCTATCTCTTCTATACTTTCCGACAAGGGGCGCTTTATCTATTATATACTAAAAGCAAAATAAGGGTGTTTAAATAGAGACACCACATTAATCCACATCATTAGTATTATTCTAGCTGTTAGATCTATAAGTTTAATAAGGGTGTTTAAATAGAGACACCACATTAATCCATATCATTAGTATTATTCTAGCTGTTAGATCTATAAGTTTAATGGTCAAGATTTAAAGCTTTTACGTAACATATATAACACATATTTTGTGACATACATGATATGTCATGTCTACGCGGAAGGAAAAATAAAAAAGAAAAGGTACATATGAAAACGTGATAAAACGTATGGCAATAGGACTGCTGATTCACATATAAAAGAGACTCAATTGATTCGCGATCAAAAAAAGCTAAATGCCCTCTACTACGTGAGTATACATGGAAAGCCAGAAAACAACAGGAAACGGATCAAACGTACACTTCTATCTATAAATAAACCCCATGAAAATAGGCCAGTCAGCTTTAAAAAAATACTACATTAATTTTTTTGATGGAAAGCCAAAAAATAGTACATCATTTACCTATCTAGCCTCCTAGATATAATAAGTTCGTTCAGGATGCAATATACGGATGTATCATGGAGATGTCACGTTAATCTATGTCATCTTAATTATTATTTATTATTAGATCTAAAATCTATAGTCGAGATTTAATGAAAATTGTTTGTTGTCAAAACAATTCTTTGACACATATTATATTAAAAATTACGGAGCATAGTGGTTTCCGCTCAGACGAAATAAATTCTCTATGTGATGAAAAAAGAACTAGCGATGTTGCCGGCGCCGCCATAGTGCTTCACAGATCGATCAAAGGAGAAAATAGAAAAGTCGGCACATCATAAAGATAGGGCCCACCGCTGAGTTACTTTATTAAACCACCTAAGTACACTCCTCACTTGAGTTATTTCGTTTTATAAGATCACCAGAGAAAAATTCTAATCTAGGTAATCCTAAAGATCGATCTATAATAAATATCATGTGCTCTATTTGAACTCCACATGCCTACGTGGCTTCAACTACTTTCTTTATTTTTATTTACTTTGGCGTTCCATCTATCATACAAAATCTATGGTAATAAAATATTCATAAAATATATTATTATGTTATATGATTTTAGTGTGATGAATGTTGATATTTTTTCCTATATTTTTGGACAAGCTTTGCAAACTTCAATTGTAACTAAATTTAGAATGCAGAGTAAACAAAAAATAGGGATATAATATTTTGATCGGTTGATTGGTTGATAGCGGCAAATATTGCGCTCATGTGTAGAATTTTGTCGTCAAAATTTAGATTGAAGTATGAATTATGCATATCTTCTTGAACAATAACACAGTAGATAGTCTCTAACTAGCAGTCTGGTCAAAAAACCACAAGAGGCGAAGTTATATATGTAAAAATGAACAAGTCATTAACTAGATGAAGTTCCAAGAGTACTTTTAACGTGATTGATAACTAAAAATAATTATTATCATTTACATCCAAAAATCGACGTAAATCAAGAAATTCATATCCAATAATTCCATTTGAAAGATGTATTGTGTTACTTTTTCAAATTTATATGGCATGTCTTAATTCATTCTTAGTTTAGAATTACACTTATGGACACAATCAAGATGCGACTTGACTTAAATTAATATACATGTTAGTATAACATAAGAAAATTATGCGATGTGACTTGCAGATCTAACTAATTATAAATAAATAATTCGTAAATAAAGAAAAGCTTGATAGGGTGTCATGTGTTTTTGAACCAAGGTTGTAAGAAAAGTATGAAACCTCAATGCATAAAAGAGTAAATATACCCATAGAATTAATATAATCACATGCAATAATATACTTTTATAGAGACTATAGAACCGTATTATGTCCTACATTAATTACAGAGTGGATGTGATGTTTTTTAAAGGAGTATAACCACAATGAAATGAGGCTATTCTTGAAGCTGTCAATTTAGGATTAAAACTTTTTAATACATTAAAGATGATGCCCTCGCATTTGAGAGGGCCACTATGCTAGTTACTCAAAAAGTTTTAAGCATTATATCCAGCCTCTGCATAATTAAGATGCATAATTAGGATGTACACAGTCTTCAGAACTCTAGTATCAAGCCACAAGACATATAAAAAAGATATGAATAGCGGACTACTATGACGCTCCGTTGGCTTCAATCCTTCGACTATGCAGTCACCCATGTTGGGAAATAAACTCTGTGGTCGTGTTCTCCAATCATGTAAACACCTTCATAAAAAGGTTGTGATCCTCCAAACGCTGAAGTGCCGACCATGAACGGAGCAAAGTTGTACACCGGTAGATGACCTGCATGATAGAGGAACTTTTGTCCTTAAAAACCTTGTCATTTCCATGCTACCACAATCGCTCCCACTCTAATAATAGTTTTGTACCTAGAATCCACCCCATTTAGCCAATTGCTAAAAATGTTTGCAATGCTACGAGGTGGGTATAAGGTAGAACCTATCTGAATGATTGACCATATAGATCTAGAAACCCAAAATGGAAGAAAAGGTGTTTTATTGTCTCTTGTTCATGACAGAACACACATTTCGTACAACCTTGCAAGTTGCATTTTACAAGCTTATATTTAGTAAGAATCACACCTCGACGAAGATACCATGCAAAGACCATTGTTTTTAGAGGTATCTTCATCTTCCAGATGAATTTATTGTTTACAAGTGTTATATGTGTTAGACAATGTAATATGTTGTTATTTCATGTGTTTGTGTCCGACCGTACTCATGTGTACGTGTTCGACCTGAACTCAATTTTGTATCTATGCCACCCTTTGAGGCACCTATATTAACACGCAACCCATGCCAGGTCCACGCACGGTTCAACTCCCAAATCATACGTATTGACATGGTATCAAAGCCTACCTCTTCCACGACCTAGCTCGCCGAAAAACCCAAAGCCGTCGCCGCCGCTGCTGGTCCTCGGCCTCCGCTACCACCGCCTCTCAAGATCGCCGCCGCTGCAGCACGACTGTCGCCACCGCTCTTCAAGACCTACGACCAAAACCTAAGCCAATACACGACCCAAAAACCACAACAAGATCTGCCGCCGCTACCCTAGCTGTCGCCACCAATCACGACCCTAAACTAAGCAAAAACACTCACCGCCGCCACCGCTACCCTAGACGCCGCCGTCGCGCCCACGAAAATCTCCAAAACCAAAAACCCTAGATCAGATTTCGGTCTTTTTCCTGCTGCCTTCTGTCGTGGCAGGATTTCTTGCTGCTTTTCTGCCGTGGCAGGGAGCAGTCCTTAAATGGCTTCTTCGTCCTCCGCAACCGCTCTTGCTGCAGCCATTGGCGCTCCTCCCACGCAACTGCTGACTCAGGAGAATGCCTTGGTGTGGAATGCCCTGGTCGTGCCCGCCCTTCGTGGCGTGTGTGTGCTGGAGCTTGTTGAAGGAACAGATGAAGCCCCTGACAAGCTGCTTGAGACAGAAGATACTGAGAAGAAGAAGGTCACAATCCCTAACCCTAACTATACTACTTGGATTGCTCGTGATCAGGAGGTGCTTCGTTGGCTGCTGAACGCGCTCTCCCCTGATGTGTTGGCCCATGTCATTGGTCTTGAGACCTCTCCGGATGTTTGGGAAGCCATCAACGCTCATGTTTCTGCCTCGTGCAAGTCCCGGATTCAGCATCTGCGGACTGCTCTGGTAGAGACCAAGAAGAATGATATGTCTGCTGAAAAATATTTTGCCAAGATGAAGACTATCTCTCAAGAACTTGCTGCTACTGGAAAACCATGTGATGAGGATGAGATTGTTTAGTATGTTCTTAAAGGCCTTGGGAGCTCTTATAACTCCTTAATTGTTCCTGTTCGTGCCAATCCTTGCACCACGCTGGAAGAGCTTTTTCAGCAGGTTCAAGCCTATGATCGGATGCACAAGAACGACGACACTAGCTTCTCCTCATCTGCTAGTCTTGCTCACCATTGAGGTGGTGCTCTCTCGCGTGGTCAAGACCACTTGGAGAACCTTGGTGGATGGCGTGATGATCGCCTTCGTCAGGAGGATCGTGGTGGATGGCGTGATGATCGCCCTCGTCATAGAGATGATGAACGTGGTCAGTATGATGATCGCCGACCGTAGCAGGACTACCGTGGTGATCGTGGTCGTCAGGAGGACCGCGGGTACCGTTGCCAAGACAGGTGTGATGGTGGTGGCTATCTAGCACACCGCCGTGATGATGACCTTCGGGACAGACGTGATGATGGTGGGCGTGGTCGGCGTGACCGGCAACCCACACCTTATGTGGACACGACATGTCAGATTTGCAATATTCATGGGAACCCTGCCAAAGATTGCTCGTGGCGTTATGGAGATGATTCTCGTGGTGACTGTAGTGATCGTGGTGAAAATGGTGACTGTGGGAACAAGGGTGTTCACTATGCTGGAGTTGACACTAATTGGTATTATGATACTAGTGCTACTGATCACATCACTGGAGAGCTGAACAAGCTCTCCACACATGACACATACCATGGATAGGATCGTGTTCATACTGCTGAAGGCACATGTTTGCACGTCAGTCATATTGGTCATTCAGTTTTGTGACCCTTCATAATGATTTCCAACTCAATTCTGTATTGCATGTTCCTAGTGCATCAAAGAATCTTTTATCTGTTCATAGATATACTCTTGATAATCATGTTTATATTGAATTCCATCCTTTCCTCTTTTTGATCAAGGACCAAGCAACCCACCAAATTATGTTTAGAGGCCCTTGCTATGGAGGCCTCTATCCCTTGATGCCTATCTCCAATGATTCCTCCAAGCATGCGTTCATCACAATAAACATCATCTACATGGCATCGCCGTTTAGGACATCCTTCTTCGTTTGTGGTCCAACAAGTTCTTAGGAAAAATGAAATAGCTTACACTCCAGAGATTACCCCATATGCTTGTGACTCTTGTCAGTTGGCCAAGAGCCATCAGTTGCCATATCCTACCTCTACTAGTAGGTCTACTATTTCCTTAGAACAAGTGTTTTCTGATGTATGGGGTCCTGCTCCTCTTTCAGCTGGGAAACATGAATACTATATAAGCTTTATTGATGATTTTAGCAAGTTTACTTGGATTTATTTTCTTAAAACTGGTTCCGATGTTTATCAAGCCTTCTCGAATTATCAGGAATATGTCGAACGCAAGTTTGATAGAAAAATTGTTACTATGCAAACTGATTGGGGGTGAGTATGAGAAACTCAATGCCTTCTTCAAAAACTTGGCATCACACACCATGTCTCTTGCCCTCATGCTCATCAACAAAATGGTTCAGCTGAGAGAAAATATCGTCACATAATTGAAGTGGGTCTTGCCTTCCTTGCAAATGCATCTATGCCTCTTAAATATTGGGATGAAGCTTTCCTCACCGCCACCTTCCTCATAAACTTGCTTCCCAGCAAAGTCATCGATCTTGAAACTCCTAGTGAATGTCTCCTTCATGTTAAGCCCAATTATGATGCTCTTAGAACCTTTGGTTGTGCATGTTGGCCCAATCTTCGTCCTTATAACACACACAAACTCGTTTTCGGCTCTACACAGTGTGTCTTCATGGGTTATAGTCCTCGTCATAAAGGGGTCAAATGCCTTGATTTATCTACAGGCCGCATATACATATCTCTTGATGTTGTTTTGGATGAGAACGTATTCCCCTTTGTATCCTTCATCCAAATGCTGGTCCTCTCCTTCAAAAAGAAATCCTATTACTCCCCACATCCATACCAAATTATTATGAAGGTGCACAAATTTTAATGATCATATGCATCCTATTGTGCCTATTACTAATGTGAAGCAGGTATCAGAAGCTCCTGGTGAAAATCTGGGCGAACACGGTGAAGAAAATGCTTCAGAAAGTGACGTTGAAAATTTTGCACAAGATGACGAAACTGGCACGGAATCTGATGACGCTCCAGAGGAACATTCCTCTGCCTTCACCGATCCCGAGGACGATCACGTCCAAAATCCCATGTCGTCGTCGCTTTCAGCGCGCAGCGCGACGCCCGCCGCTTCCTCTCCCGTCTCGCCACGTGGAGCGCCTGCAGCAGCCTCGACCCGTGGTCCCCGGGACGCGCGTGTCAGTCACACGACCCCACCAAATCCCACCTCGCCGCGTGGAGCACCTGCGGCCCCGTCTCGTGGTCCCCAGGAGGCGCGTGCCGGGCACACGCCCTCGCCCAGTTCCGCTTCGCCAAGTGGCGAGCCGTCGCTGTCGCTGGATCAGGCCAGGTCCCCTCGGTCGGCTGGTGGATCTTCTGCGGACAGCGCAAATGCAGGTTCTTCTGCTGCATCTAAAAATCATGAAAAATCAGATTCAGAAAATTCAGCACCCAATTCCCATGTGGTTCAACCTGTTGTGTCACCTCCTGGTGTTCGCACTCTCCTTATGATAGGTATACATCATCCCAAGCAATATAAAGATGGTACTGTTTGCTATGGTATGCTTTCTACGACAAGTGAACCACAAACTTTGACTGAGGCTATAAATGACTCCAAATGGCATGAAGCAATGAAAGAAGAATATAGTGCATTGATTGAGAACAAGACTTGGCATCTTGTTCCCCCAAGTAGAAACAAGGATATTGTTGACTGTAAATGGGTATATTGTGTTAAGAAAAGAGCAGATGGTTCTGGTGACAGGTACAAAGCCAGACTAGTTGCAAAAGGGTTAAAGCAAAGGTATGGCATTGATTATGAGGATACATTTAGTCCAGTGGTTAAAATTGCTACCATTAGGATTGTCTTGGCTCTATTTGTTTCTCGTGGTTGGAGTCTATGGCAGCTAGATGTCAAGAACGCGTTTGTTCATGGCGTTCTGGAAGAGGAGGTATATATGAAACAACCTCCAGGTTTTGAACATCCTCATGCCCCACATCACATTTGCAGACTTGATAAAGCATTACATGGTTTGAAGCAAGCACCAAGAGCTTGGTTTTCTAGGCTCAGTTCCAAATTACATGATCTTGGTTTTACATCTTCAAAGGCAGATACTTCATTATTCCTCTTTCACAAACCAGATGTAACTATGTTTGTTCTAGTCTATGTTGATGATATCATAGTGACAAGCTCTTCAGATCAAGCCATTGCTTGCAACTTAGTACTGAAAGGGGTTCGGACGATAACCGGAAGGTGGATTATTAGTCATAGACGCAGTTGGATTGCGTTCCATGTATTATATTGTAATGCCCAAACAAATCTCATAGTAATCATCTTGTCATGTATGGTCGGTAGCCCAGCTGTAATTTGTTCACCCAACATGTTATTTATCTTTATGGAGAGACACCTCTAGTGAACTGTGGACCTCGGTCCTTTTCCTTTACACTGATAAATTCATCTACTGCAATCCTGCTCTGTTTACTTACTACAAGCATTGTTCTCTTTAATTATTGCAAACATCTCATTCCACCCGATACATTTAATCCTTTGTGTTCAGCAAAACCGGTGAGATTGACAACCTCACTGTTAGTTGGGGCAAAATATTTTGGTTGTGTTGTGTGCAGGTTTCACGTTGTTGCTGACACCGGTAGTGCGCCCTGCAAATAGTCAGCTAGCAACACCTTCATAAGTCACTCCTTTCTCCTACTGGTCGATTAAGCCTTGGTTTCTTACTGAGGGAAAACATGTTGTTGTGCTCATCATACCTTCCTCTTGGGTGCAATCTGCGCTCATCAGAAACCTCCAATGAAGTGGCCGCTATTGCTACTACCTCCACTCCCTCTTCATCTCTCTTTGAATCCCCCAATGAGAACCATCACATCAAGAATGCACATTTCTTTATGGCAAGATTTTCCATGGATACCTCTATTGTGCTTTCAACTCAAGAAGAATATACGCTCGATGAAACTACCAATGGGTTGGTTGCTCTTGCTTCCATCTCTACTACCTCTTCATCACCATATGAATCTCCCAATGAGGATACTCACAACAAGAAAGCAAATTGCTTCATGGCTAAATCCACCAAGGTATGATCCCCTACCCCTTGTATGCTTAAATTGTCAAACACTCTAGGGGTTGATCATGCTAGTTTAAAGTTAAACAGGAAATGCTTGATTTCGATGAGTTCATCTTAAACTTGAAAGGTGATAACAAAAAACATGTTGGGGTTCTCATGTCTTGTCCAGCACAACTATAAGATATCCTTGATGAAAAAATTAAAATCGAGAGACAGGACTCTCTTAAGATTGCCTCTTAAAAATATTCTCCTGAGGACGAACAAGAAACCATAGCTTCTCTTGAAAAGAAACTATAAATTCTTGAGGAGCCTCAAGATGAAATTGCCAAACTTAAAAAAGGAAAGATATCTTGCTAGGGCTGATACGTCTCAAACGTATCTATAATTTCTTATGTTCCATGCTACTTTTATTACAATACTTGAATGTTTTACACATACTTTACAGCATTATTATACATTTTCCGGCATTAACCTATTAACAAGATGCCGAAGTGCCAGTTGCTGTTTTTCTGATGTTTTTGGTTTCAGAAATCCTAGTAAGGGAATATTCTCGGAATTGGACGAAATCAACGCCCAGGGGCCTATTTTTACACCAAGCTTCCAGAAGACCGAAAGGGAGACGAAGTGGGGCCACGAGGTGGCGACACACCAGGGCGGCGCGGCCTGGGCCCTGGCCGCGCGGCCCTGTTGTGTGGGCCCCTCGTGACGCCCCTTGACCTACCCTTCCGCCTACAAATAGCCTTCGTCGCGAAACCCCCTGTACCGAGAGCCACGATACGGAAAACATTACTGAGAGGCCGCCGCCGCCAATCCCATCTCGGGGGATTCGGGAGATCGCCTCCGGCACCCTGCCGGAGAGGGGAATCATCACCGGAGGGGCTCTACATCAGCATGCCCGCCTCCCGGATTGATGCGTGAGTAGTTCATCCTTGGACTATGGGTCCATAGCAGTAGCTAGATGGTTGTCTTCTCCGCTTGTGCTATCATTGTTTAGATCTTGTGAGCTGCCTAACATGATCAAGATCATCTATTTGTAATGCTACATGTTGTGTTTGGCGGGATCCGATGAATATAGAATACTATGTTAAGTTGATTATCAATCTATCATATATGTGTTGTTTATGTTCTTGCATGCTCTCCGTTGCTAGTAGAGGCTCTGGCCAAGTTGATGCTTGTAACTCCAAGAGGGATTAATTATGCTCGATAGTGGGTTCATGCCTCCATTGAATCTGGGACAGTGACAGAAAGTTCTAAGGTTGTGGATGTGTTGTTGCTACTAGGGATAAAACATTGATGCTTTGTCTAAGGATATTTGTGTTGATTACATTACGCACCATACTTAATGCAATTATCTGTTGTTTACAACTTAATACCGGAAGGGGTTCGGATGATAACCTGAAGGTGGATTATTTAGGCATAGATGCATGCTGGATAGCGGTCTATGTACTTTGTTGTAATGCCCTGATTAAATCACATAGTAATCAACGTTGATATGTATTGAATCTTTATTTGTCAATTGCCCGCTGTAATTTGTTCACC